>NC_057868.1:32461921-32781239 GCF_019740435.1 Gambusia affinis | reverse complement strand
CTAAATAGCAAACCAACACCCTGTAATTCTGAGAGAACTGCACTTCCATCAGCAGCCAGTGACGCAAAGTACCAGTAAGGCCCTCATTAAATACCACTAACATACACAAACACGACTCTGGAATCCAGGTCATGCAATTCAAGTACTGCAAGCTTCTCTGGTCTGCAGTCAGTCTAGTCTCACAAAACTCCACTTCTCAAGGACACAAGATAACATTTATTCCAAATGAATGAGGCGTTTCATACAGAACTTAGAGCACAGATTGATAACATTCCTCTTGTTGAAGAATGTGGCCAAGTAACTTTGAATGACTGTTACATTTGGTGTCTACAAGCACACACTTTATCAGGGAAACGCATCAGCTTCTGAAACCGTGGACCTCTATCAGCAAGACATCTCACCATTATTCATCAAGCTCAAACACTGAACACCTTTTGGGTGTGTAATATAATTCCCTCCACTTAAATCAATATGATGCAGACATCAACATCTACGTCTAGGATAAGATGGATGTAAACATGACTTGCAGTATTGTGTCAAAATGAATCTATAAGCATTGGCTCTTGTTACAATTTATATTTTCAGGGGCCCAAATACTTTTTCATATCTTTTTCACATCTACCCAACACTTCAGTGTGCATGTGATGTTGACATTTCCATTAACATGTCTTTACTGAACAAAAATAAAATAACTTCAAGTTGATATTTTAAAATGAAATTCAAACAGGCTCACCTCTGAGTTTATTTAGATATTTTTTCAATTAATAAAAACTGAATTTGAGGTTTAAAAAAACTGGTTGTGAGTTTCCATTGAAGCACCAAATTAAGTAACGCAGGTTCTTGCTGGAGTGACTCAGTAAAAATTTGAATGAGGCTAGTATATGAGAAGAGGTGGTAGGCCAGCCTCTTTCCAACATTTGTTTGTTTTACTCTGCAGACTGACAGGCCGTGGGAATCAGGTGAAAAGATTAAAACAGGGACTCTTTCAGACTGGAAGTACATTAAGGACAAAAGAGGCAGCGTAAACATATTTTAGCCTTGTCTGACTCGTTAACTGCAGAAGTTTGCTTTAGAAAGAAAATATTTTCAAAGGCTTTTGGCTCTAAAATGATCTTAAAACAACCAGAACAGATACAAAGTCTGATGAAAACATAATCCTATGGTGAAGACATGGAACAAAAGGTACACTGAAATATGCTTCACTGCATTTATAAAATTACTGGTCAGGATCAAATGATTGAATACAGGCAAAAAGGCCTTTGATGGGATAAAGTTACACATCAATGCTTTTCCCAGCTATCTTGAATGCAGCGTTACCGTCATGCCTAGCTTTCATTTTTTTAACTTGAGAAAAGCCTCAGCTTAGCAACACATGAATATAATGGTAAAGCTAATACACAGTAAAGCTAGGAGAAAGGCAGACAAACATCTACAGCATTTAAACATATCTCACTTCTCCTTTTAATGTTCATATTGCTTCAGACAGCCTGCATCATAAATCAGCTTCCTATAAAAAAATTAGACCAAGTACTTGTGTTTTCCATTGAAAACTGCAAATCAATAACATTCCACACAATACTGAATTTACTCTGTATTCTTATTTATACGTCAAATCCAAAAATTTATATGTACAATATTATCATAGTACTCAAATAAATTTTAATTAGCAGTCTGGTGCTTTTCTAAATGACAGCAATTAGACAACTTTATACAGATTTGGTTTGAATTGTTAGTTAACATGATACTGTGTCATTTTTATCATGAAAAAAGAATTAATCTAGGATGTGTTGTATATTTGTGAAACTTTTGTTCAAGTTTCACAAATATAAAACTGCTGTAGTTCAGCAGAACAGTGAATGATTTTACAAGGTGTTGAAGAGCATTTTTAAAATAAAACACATTATGTGCAAAATAAACTAACCTTTCAAAATAAAATCTCCCTTTTAAAAATGCTTCAGTGTTTAATCCTACACCATGATATAATAGAAAGCTGCAAAAGGTTCAATCTTGATCACTGTTAAAATGTCGGATCCGGTTTTTTATGCCTTTTTGGACACCTTTCTGTCTTGGATATCGATACAATAAAACCATTTTAAACCGCATCCTGGATTTGCGTTTTGATCAGCTGGCGTGTCAACAAAGATTCCCCTATTCAGCCGCTCGGCGACTTTATCTGACAGTCGCTAATATAATTGTTCAGACCCCCTCCGAAATCAAAGCACAGTTGAACAGGTTATACACATTACGTTAGGGTCAGGGCTGCATGTCCTTTATTAGCAGGATTCAATTATTGTGGAGAGAACGCTACGTTCGTGAGAAAACATTGCTATCTTGAAACATTACTTGAAATGAGACACATTTTTTCTTGTTCTAAGTCTTTATTGAAGTTCAAAACAAAAGGTACACATTGTACAACAGCTGAAAATCTGAAGAATTAAAAGAAGTAGCCCACTTTGGTTTGTTGATAGGGTGACGGTGACGTCATCGGCCAAAATGATAATTTTTAATATCTCGAAAACCAAAGTTGCACAAACGAAAATTTCAACTGCACAAACCTGAAAACGGAGCACTAACGAACTAGCCCACTTTGGTTTGTTTTGGCGCAAGATGGGGTGACGGTGAACTCTAGATGACCTAAAAAATAATTTTTAATATCTCAAAGACGAAAGCTGCACAAACGAAAATTTCAACGGCACAAACCTGCACAAACGGAGCACTAACCATTCAGACTATTTGCTGAATTTTTTGACGTGGGTGGGGTGTCAGCTTCACACAGCTATTAAACAGTATTTACATGTGGATAAATGGCCAAATCACATTAAAATCTATTTGGTTTCCCAGATATCCGGCTACATATGGATTAGGCGTTACACTTCCATAATGATAATGATTAGGACATCTGTACATTTTTATTTCATTCATCTGTCACAGAAATCTCAACTGATTTACATGATGATCATACCAGTCCATGTCTATGTTTTGTCTTATGTTAATTTATTAAGAATGTCTCATATATATATAATCTCATGCCTTCTGGTATAGTAACTATGACATTTGTTTCTTAATTCAATAGAGGTTTGCATCACAGCTAAAAGCTATATATGGATGTAAAATGAACAGGCTGCCTGGAATTCTTGTACATGCCATTAGTGCTGGAAAAGGATGACTCCTTCCTGTACACGGCTAATGGCATGATGCTCATCACTAAGACATCTGCAGCTGAAACTACAGTTGGTTTGACCATTCAGTTTAGAGATTACCTCATCAATGAGTCTGGGAGGAAGAGGGTGTAAAACTGTGGAGGATGACTCACAGTCTATCCATGGTAATACACAGGCTGGCTCTGGATTAACATGAACACACCCTGTAACTACAACGAAGCTTCAAACCTGATTTCATGACATCCAGCACCCTTGTTATATCTCTAGTATTTTAGCCCATCTCTGCAAATGTAAAATAATCTTGTTTCAGTGTGGATGTGGAGTTTTGATGCACACAACAGCTTGTTTAAGGTGATTTTTCTTAAAAGCCCTCTGAAGAGTCTTAAGAGCTAAATTACACTACAGTAATCAGATGAATTATCTATTGTGTTCCTATAAACTGACTAGAACGTAGCTGCTGCATGAAAATGGCACACGTCTCTAAACAATAGATGCACAAATCGATCAGCCAGACCAGAATTGGACAATTTCCCCTTGAATGGCTGTGGGAAAGTTTTCCCTCCATCAATAAAATGAATCTAAAAACTCAAACCTACTGCCTGTGTCAGAGAACATAGATATTTTTTAAAAATCCTCTTAAATGTTATAGTATTTAGGGGAGGGGGGAATAATCAAAAGAAAATAACTGGTACTGGCCTGGGAAAGCATAATCAGTGACTCTTTATTGTAAACCCATAGTCACTCACCTGGTGTCAGCAGCTGAATTGAACTCTTTAAATGTTTATGCTCAAATTAGTCACTGCATCTACTCACCCTAAATGAGACATCATGTAGAATTAATAAATACTTATGTCTACTTTTGATTATAAACCCCCAGGGAGTCTAAAACAGAACGTTACTTGCTAAATGGAAATAAAATTAAGTACAATGCCGTTTGGACTTTGAACAGAGATTAACTGATGAATACAGCAAAATGTAGCCGTGGCTTCTTTCGGGTCATTGGAAACATCACCGTCATATAATTACACCAAACGCATCGGAAAAAGCGATTTACTTAACCTAAAATCTATTCTTAACTCAAAAAGGAAAAAGCTGGAATGAAACGAATATCCAGTAAAATAACCCTGAAGCTGTTTCCTGTTATTCCGGAATTTCTTTTCCCCGTTACTTTGGATGATAGTTCAGTCGTAATTGAACAGCTTTGAATAAAGATAATCCATTTCCTCAAACTAAACCGTGGTAGTGCAGTGTGACTGCTATAATAAACGGATTGATTATTAATTTTCCTGGATGACTGCCACGTTCATACCCGGACAGTTCACATGATAGCTCCGCCGGTTAGCATTCACTGTTAGCCGAGAGATGCTCGCCGCAGCGTGCTACCCACACCGGGCATTTAACGGTGTAATGGCCCGAGGCATTATGTGATATGATACGGGCGTGGAAACCACAAAGAGAATGCTTTTAGTCTCACTGCCATTACTCTTGCCAGTAGCAGCCACATTACCACCTCTCAGCCTCGCCTGCCGCACACAAACGATCCCAGTTTTTCTAATCCTAACCGCTTTCTTCATCCACAGCAGCTAGCTACCAATACCATCAACGTTAGCTCGGGTTAGCTTGCTGTTGCTAGACAGTCGACAACAAGTAACAGTCCGAACAGTAACGGTTAGAAGTGATAAATTACATAAAATCTTACTGTGCTGTTGGTAGCTCTGAAATCCTTATTTTCTGTTCATTCATCAGCAACAGACGGCAGACGGTGCCCCGCTGTTGGATACACAACGACGGCGTAAAGAAAAGATTTGTGGTGCACGCCCTTAACGCTGACTATTGGAGTCCACGCTGTTGGTGGCTGAAGTCCGACAACGATTGGATAGAGGCGAAGCTTGAGGTTATCAAAGATGAAGGTGATTGGCTTACGCGTCAGCGTTACGTTGTTTGTGTGAGCTTGTTAAGGGTAGGTGCGTTGCATTTCGAGAGCGACGCCGCGGGAACTGAATCCAGTCTAGACGCAAGAAAAACAACCTCGGATCCAGGCTTTTGTGGTCTATTGTTACCTCGGACAACAAAGCAACTCTCGATTTGAGACATTTCTGTTGTGTTGTATCCAAAATATATAAATAAACATGGGAGTCGTTGCAAAAAAATGAATTGTGAAAAACATCCGTGGTTACTGCAAAACCAAGTAATCTACAATCTGAAAAACGGAAAAATATTTTTCAGCATTTATTATTTGAATATAAATAAAATCAGAAATATTTTAATAAATATTTATTGTACATTATCTTAATATCATGACGATAATATGCATGATGGTACATCCTGGTCATCTTTCATATCAGGATCATATTTCTAAAAAACCCCCCAAAAAACCAAGAGGATCATATTTCTGCTCTCACTAGTTAGCTTCTTTCCTCCATGTCAGGGTGATAGACGTTGATGAATGAAACCCTCTGTGCATGATGAGCAGCTTCCTTGTCTTGGTAGAGGTGGATCTTTTTTTGTTCATGATATTATTCTAACAGGGTATCTGATGACTGACAGGGTGTAGGCGTGTGTGTGTGTGTGTGTGTGTGTGTGTGTGGGGGGGTCCTTTCAGGTGATTTTTTTAGGATCTGCTTTACATGGTGAATTTCTCACAGTGTCACTGTGTCTATTCATCTGTGGGATCTTGAACATCTGGTATGTTTAATTCTTAGTCATTCAACCCTTTCTGTTATAATCATCTCACCAATTTAGATAACATTTGACCAACTCGAATTGATGTTTCAGTGTCCAAGGTGAATGTTGTTAGGTGAGCCAGTTTGTTGATGTAATGCTCATTCTTGGCATACAGCTTGATGCGATTCATAGCATGAAGTTGACATCCACAAACACTGCTGCTCCCAGTTGGTATAATTTTCAACCATCATCAACAAGTAGACTTTCATAAGGCTAGTAGACTTTCAGAAGGTGCTGTATTAGTTAGCCGGGCCATGATGATTCAGTCATGATCTTATATGTCAGCTGTGAGGTACCACTCAGATGGTGTTGTACAGAAAAATATATAAATAGACAGATGTCATAACTGAGAGTTGCCACAAATTTCTTTTAGGAGAATGCAGAAAACTAATATTGACTTCCGATACATTGCAGCTTTTTACATTCTGTTACTGTAAGCTTTATTATTTAAGGAAGTTGATCCCTCATTCTATCATGCAGCTTAACACAAATGTATTTTTTCATCCTTTATTATATAATTTACATTGTGCATGTATGTGTATATCCCAAATGGGATCACACACAAGAAGCCTGTTTTTTTTTTAAACTCAGGACTACTGCACTTAAAGGTCCTCCTCCAAGTGGTACTCACTTGTGTTGGAGCTGTAGCTGTAGCCTACAGCAGTGGGCGGTGGTGTCTCTGAGTCCACTGAAGTCGTGTCTTCATCCTGGGAACAGCCCGCCTGGATTGCCCGCAGGTAACTGTGACTGCGAGAACGGAAGCACGTGGGAGCAGGCAAATCCAGAGCCTCGACTGCCTTTGATTCCCCCTCACAGTATGGTAACGAGTGTCCACAGCCCTGAGCGAATACCTGAAAGAACGTGTGCAGGCTGACGCACTGAGGGCAGAGGGCAAACTAACAACCATACACAGGCAGATTTATGCTCACATGGGGTGGGAGTGGGACTGGGGGATCCCGATCTAACATAAAGATAAGTCGCTGAAAAAAGGTTTTCACATAGGTTAAACATAGGTGAAGCAGAATCTTTAAAGTTCACTATTTGTGCTGGATATAGTTGTATGTGGATGAAATAAATGAGTGATTCTGAATGTATGACTTGAGTCACCCACACTGAGGACAAAAAATAAATTGAGTTTAAAATAAAACCGAAGGAGAAGGAAAATATTATAAAAATAAGGTATTATTTCCTATTTCTAACCGTTAGCATTTAGGGTAAACTTGCTGTAGTCTGTATTATGTCATTTAAACTGTCACAGATTTAAAACGTAGCAGGATAGTGCAGACTTTTTAAAAAGAAGCTTTGTTAAAAGGTTATAATCAGTTAATATCTTAGTGGCAGTAAATAATTCTCTGAGTATAATTATTTAGCAGTTAGCTGAGCCTGAAGCCTTAAGGGCGCCAAGACCAAGGAAGGCTTCTCCTTCCTAAAATAACTTCTACTTCATAATTACGATTTAATGTGAATGGAATAAATTTTTATTTTATCCCTTAAGCTGTCTTCACATTTGGATTGGATGGTTATTTGCAGAGATTTTGATTATTATTTCCAAAAGAAATGAAGGTAGAAAGCGGTGCTGCATCAATTACCTTCCTATGTCAAATATATACTGAAAATGAAACAAGTTAAGGATTTCCAGGCAAAGTAGCAGTCTTATAAAAATAAGTAAAGCATTGTAACGATGCAAAAATGATCATAATGGTTTTGGTAAGCACTGTATTGTTGATTTTTACGCTGTCTTGAGCTACTCGGACCAGAAATGCTTTACATGTTTTGTTCTCGGTATGTTAGATAAATGTTGATGCATTGGCACCTATTTCCACTCCCGACGTAAATAATCTTTAGAAAAAAACCAAAACAATAACCTCCAATTCAAAGTGGCAATGCTTTAAAAGTTAGTAACATACTAGTATGAAACGCAGTGATATTTTTAGATTAGAGTTGCTTAAGATGGTAGAAGTCTGCTTTAGTGTTTATTGGCTTCCCTAAATCTAGCCAGCTAATCTGGAGGTGTGCAAAATGAATGACATGATGAGATTTATCAGTGTGAGGAAAAACATTTGCTTATCACCTTTTGATGGAACTTCACTTTAAATACTCTCTCTTATAGAGAAATAGTCATTTTGTTGTTTGTAAGGTTAATGATAAAATAAAATCATGATTTCATTTCATGTTCTCCTAAAAATAGCCTGTCTTTCATTGTGAGAACAAGTTGAGATATCTGGAGCTATGCCAAGTCTTTTAAAAATATTCTTTTCTCTATGCAAAGAATTTCAGTAACATAAATAAATAACTTGTAGGATTTTTTATTTGGAGGGGGGATAATAAATTCCTCATAATATTTGACTTCACATTTATTCAGATGTATATAAAAGAATAACAGAATGACTGACTTTACCTTCATCTCAGGATAACCTGATTCTTTCAATCATTGCCCAGTTTATGCAAAATATGTCCAAATATAGCAACATTTTTGCTTCTCTGCAGTTCTATTTTTGTTTCAACTGATCATATTCAGCATTCAAGCCAAACTCTGGATGAAGTTGTCCAGTTATCCAGGTAATATATTTTAACAATCTGCAAATGTTCTTTGAGCACTTTTGTTATTGGGCATATTCAGAAACTATTGGGTGTTTGAATACTAGTGTTTAACTGAAACAACATTCATATATCTTGAATGTTTATACATTTTGTCACATTACAATCTTGTATAATATTTATATTTTATGCACTGGAACAACAGAAAGTGTTGCAAACATTTTAAGTGAAAGATATAGGACTTGAGGTTTTACATTTTTAATCTGAAAAGTGTGGCTTGTATTTCCACCCACCCTCCTAAGTCAACACTTTGTAGAATCACCTTATGTTGCTATTGCTGATACACTTCTTTTGCAACAGTTTTTCTTTGCAAAATTGCTATAGTTAAAATGTATGGACAGTCTACCAACATTCATGTTCAACTCTTGTCACATATTCTCAATTTGATTTCAACCTATACTTGGACTGGGCCGTTGTGACGCATGAATATGCTACAATCTCAACCACTGTGTTGTAGCCATGGCTGTATGTTTGGTGTTGCTGTCCTTCTGAAAAGTGAACCTTTAACCAGTTTCACATGTTTGCAGCCACTAACAAGTTCTACAACAAGTTTGACCACTGTGGATTTTTCCATAATCTCCAACCAACATGCCATGTCTCACCACTGACTCCACAGATTGGTGTCAACACCATGTCTCATGGGATAGTGTCTCAGAGGGATGTGCATTGTTAGCTATCTACCACTAGGAATGCACAATATATTGGCATTAACATCAATATTGGTATATTGATCAATTAGTATCTGTCTGATATTAAGAAGTAATTTATTTTTATTTTGTTGATGTTTGAGTATGTGTTTTGGGACAGAGGGCAGTGGAGGATTTAACTGAAACAGAAATGCAATTTTTAGTGATGTCAGTCTTTCAGGGTGTCTAAAGAAAAATATATGTAATATATAGAACACAGATACATATTGGATGTCTGCCATTACAACAATAATAGTATCAGATACTGATACCAGCCCATCCCTGTCCACTACAGGTATGAATGATTTTGTAAGAGACTCTATATGTCAGGCCTAATTTATACAGCTGGTAGAAATGTGAACTTATGTAGATTTGGCAATGTTAAAATAATTACACACAGACCTTTTACCTGTTAAGTAGGTAGTAAGGAAAGAAATAATAATCCCAAATAAAAGAGAGTGACACACATTTATTCAGATTGTAGACCTACCTGAGTGCCCAAGCCTCTGCCCAGTGTGCCGGAGCATTGGCTGAAATCACTGTTCCTGTAGCGAGGAGGAGCCTCCACAGGGCTAACCAGGCAGTCCAAGTTATCAAGGCTCCGATTAGTAGGCAGCTCTTTGAGGGACGGCAGGGAGCTGTGGGTCGGGAATTTGATTATTAGCCTCTCGTGAGTCTGAGAGTGGAATAAATGTAGGTTGTGTTTAATTGATGATTTTCTCGGGATACTTTAAATCAGACTCTTAAAAAAATTCCCTGTGGTGTTGAAATATTAAATACTGCTGAAATGTGTGGATGGTGATATGTATTAGCATGTAAAAAGCAGCACAGAGGAAACAGCAATTTATAAGCTGTCAAAAAAGGTTTGTTAAATAGTCTTTGTCATTGGCTTGGAAATCAATTTCCTCTGTTCTGACATACAAGGCTGGTTGGTGCTGTTAGTGGCAATGTGTGCACTAAGCAACAGCACATGCTGAAGGGATTTGCATGAAGCTAATTTCCATGTTTTTACATCAAGGTCTCGAGGAAGCAAGTTTAAAAGTCAAGTGCAAACATGAGCTTCAGGGTACCTGCAAGGGGAAAGATGGTACTGGGGCATCAAGGGCCAAAAATGCCACAATAAAACAAAAAAATAAATAAATAAAAACGTTTAAAAAAAACATAGACATCACAAAAACAAACAAAATAGATAAAGGATAATTATAAGAATTATTTAAATGTGGATTTTCTATTTATTATATTTTCAAATTATTGTTTTAAATTATAAATATATATTTTAACATTTTTTATTTTATTTTTTTTTACAGGTAAATAATAAATTAGTAGTAAAGTAATAAACATAGTTTTGGTTTGATTGTTTTTTTATGTATATGCTTATACATTTAAGCAATAGCTTTTTCAATTCATGTTCATCTTATGTAATATTTCTTTTTAAAATTATTTCTTTAAGAAACATTTAGGCAATCAGTTTATACTGGACCATTGTATCATGGAACATGTGTATATATATATATATATATATCTATATATATAGATATATATACACGCAACTCAAAAAAGGTTATTTGTATGTCTCTTTAAAAACATTGCTGCATGTTTTACCAGATTACGTTTCAATATTTATGTATGCATGCTTGTGCTTATTTATTGCACTGTGGCACTTTTGACCCTCTACTGAGGCACTAAGGAAAAAATATTAGGCAAGTGAGGGCAAAAACAGGTGGTGGGTAGTAGAGGGAGGGCAGGTGAGGGTGAAAGTAACGCCACACTGCCTGCCTGTGGATCACACTGACCTCAGATGCTGCATAGAGCATGCACTCTGCAGAGGAGACCACAGAAAATCCTCCCGCATGAGAGCGTAGCAGCGAGACCTGTCCATGTGGGTGTAGGAGTAGAGCACATGGCAAAAATTCACCTCTTTTTGCTTTTTCCACCAATTACAGAACGATGCAATATGTCTGTTCCCATATGCTCTAATTAAATCGCAGCTCCACCTTCATGTACAGCGTCTGTAACTCGTTTTAATAAACACAGCGGTTGTACAATGGGATGGTTGTTAGTGAAGGGATGCTGCCACCTGCTGTTTATCTTTGAGGAAACAATGTTAACAAAATAATTTACTGGTGAATTGTGTTTAAAGAAAAAACATAGACTAAAGGAAAACGATACGCATGGTAGCCAAAGCCAGAATTTCAGTGTGACTTATTTAAAGTTGCTCACTTGCGAGGTGGTGGCGGCGGCTGCTGTTCACTCAAGGATGACTGGGTGGCCTTCAGGTAGCTCTGGCGCCGTGCTGCTGATTTTGGAGAAGGTTTGGGGCTTCCCTCAGATTCCTCACTGTCTTCTGGGTCTCCCATTGCTTTAACATAGCTGCCGCTGCGCATCCTCCTGCATGGGATCTCCGATCCCTTGGTTTTTCCATGACCCAAATTTCCGGTCCAGTCCTCCAGAGGAACCTGTATAACAAATAATTTCATGCTTTCCTCATTTTAGCTAAGTGTATACTTCACTTTTTTTTTCCTGATATTGTTAGCAACATTTATCTCCAATTTTATGCAAGTGAATAAATGTTACCTATAAAGGATATGTAGCTGAAATCTGCAAATTGTTTTAAAAAATTTAAGAAAACATTATGAGCAATGAACTTACTAGAGAATTGAGGTTTGTAGTTGTAACTGGGCAAAACATGGAAAGGGTTAGGGAGTAGGGTGTATAATTTCTCAGTATCTCCTACCTGTAGAAACTGTTGTGCCAGGTCCTGGTGACATGACTTTGTCTTAAGCAGAGTCCTGTTGACAGTAGTTGAGCCTTTCTGCAACACTTGCCTGGCCTGGTTCAGAGTGAGCGTGGACCAAGTGCCCCTTTTCACCGCCATGTCATCCTTGCTCCCCCTGTTTCTTGGCTCCTCTTCCTTGGCTCCGACCTGCATCGCAGGGCATGCCAGGAACTTGAGGTCGCTGCTGCTTTTTGAGGTTTTAAGAGAATGTGCAGAAATTGTGTTATAGCCCTGTGGAATATGTCTGAGAGCAGTCTGGCTATCTGACACCGCTCTGCCAAGAGTCATCATACTCAGTGGGTTGCGGTAACCTACAGCGATAGTGCCAGCTTTGGTAGTGTCAGTGTCCAGAGCGTCATCTGAGCCCCAAAGGCCTAGTGTATTAGGTCTAGGTCTCTGTTTTGATCCCTCAGTCTTAGCCCTGTCTTTACTCTTACTCCTGCGGCTTGGTCTGCCACCTTCCTCGCCACCTCCTGTTGAATTTAGGCTGCCTTTCAGCCCCGAGTTCTCTAAAGACTGGGATTTGGCGAATAATTTCTGCACAGAGTGCATGATGTGACGGATCCGACCGGGGCTCTCACTGCGCTGCTTAGACATTCGTCCTCTGTGAAACTGTAGAGTGCTGAAGCCATCTCGCTGCAGAGGCAGGTGCCTCTCAAGCTGATCCAAAAGACTTGAGGGTAATCGGTTCATCTTAGCCGCTGCTGCAGAGGATATGGTAGCAGATCCACTGGTGATCATGGGAGCACCAGTCAAACCCAGACCCAGTCCCATACCCATCGACAACGAGTTGGACAGAGCAGCGGCCCTGCCCCCCTGCCCAACTCCCCCGCCAGGGATACAGCTCTGGGAGTAGTCGAGCTGGTCAGCGTGGGGGGTAAAATGCAGACGAGGGAATGTGCTGCTATTGGGAACCTGGCTGAAAGGCAGCAGACAGTCAGGGGTCAAAGAGGTGGGGCTGGTGGGAGTGTAGTGATGGAAATGTGGGTCCAAAGTGCCGTAGTGGTTTATTGTAGGACTCAACAGAAAGGAGCTGTGAGGATCAGACGTCAGGGGGCACAGAGGCTTCTGAGCACACCCCGCTGGTTCACATGAGTCAGACAGGTGGCGACTGCGGCTGGCTCCTAACCCTTTCATGGTGGCCGAGATGTCGAGCTCAGAACATGTCTCCAATCAGTCTGGGTCCAATGATGGGCTTCACCTGCATTAGGAAAACAGGGAAAGCAAAAAGAAATTATTAAACGAACTGAAAATGATTGTTTAGTATTACACTTGTACTGAGCTAAATTAACAAAGCTTGTGTTCTTTTTCTAATTAATTATGCATGAACAACAGTTAAAGAGCCACTTGTTTACAATCTTGGAACTGTAGAAAAGACTTTTACTCCTAAAGCTTAAATGAGTGAGAATCCAATTAGAAGTTTTTAATTTTCAGAAAATTAGATAGGGTAAAAAACTAAAGAAGTAATTTATTATCTCTGCAGCACGGGGCTTTTTACAGCATTGCAAAGCCCGTTTCCTCATAATAAAGTCTCAACAAATAGTGCGGTGAGTTGTTTTAATAAATCTAACCAGCAGGTGGCGCAATAGTAGAAGTTACATAAAAATAGTTTAAGAAATAAAACATTTATACTTCAGGTAAAAAGACTAACATTTAGGGAAATCTATATTAATAAATAATACAGCACTGAAATAAATGGGTGCAGAGAAACAGAACAAATAGATGTCCTTTCAATCATCTTGTGTTTCAGCTGGATTTTAATTTAACATGTTTAATAAAATTGAACTTTTTTTCTGGCATTTTAAAATATTTTACTTTGATTAACAAATTAAGTATTCCTTTTAAAATATGTCATAAATAATGTCACTTATTTTTTAAATTTATTTTATGTTAAAACATTTTCAAATGTAACAAGTTTGGCCTAATCGTACACAGTTTCAGTTTCAAAATGCAAGCTTTCAGTCCACCAACTATTTACTGCAACCAAAGGTTTCTTCCAAATTACCACAAAAATGTGATTTTCAGCTGTATTTTTATGGTAGTAAATATGGACTTCCTCAGGTAAAGCAATGGTGGGTTTATGTAACTTGTATAATGTTATGGAAGTCATCGGCTGTTCTGATGAACTTATGAAACTTCAAGAGTTAATGCTAAAATCAAGAGTTGTTTAATTTTAAGCTTTTCATGAACTTTAAATAAAAAAGAGACATATGTGTAGTATGGAAGCTACCTATTCTATTTGTCAAAAACACCTTAATTGTAAAAAATATCAGAAATATTAGGGATTAAAACATGTATCTGAAATATCAAGAAAGAACTAAAACTACAGTTTCTTAACTGCTTTTTTAGTTAAGAAAATTTAAAAAGCAGGTTGCTGGATAATGTGGAATTTGCTCACGAAGCTCATTTTCTCCTGACAGCCTCAGAACTTCATTTGGATATCTAATTAAACATTTATGGTTCTTTTTACTGTAAAAGATCAGCATCTCTTTCTCTAATAATTTTACTAAGACCTCTGCCTGTACTGCACTTTCATGTTTTAATAAAGAAAAAGGTTCTTCTGGAAAAATTAGACTTCACAAAGCTCTCACATTACATAAAAATCACAAATGTATGTTAAATATAGTTGTAATAAATGTTTAAACTATTCCTCATTTCTTTCTCGTCACCCGAGTGATGTATCCTTAAAACTTAAATTAAACTTCTTTGGTTTCAGTCACAATCTGCTTTATTCTGCCATTAATCACATAAGAGAAAAACCAGAGTTATTATTCTCAGCAAAGCGCACAGCTTTCTCTGCTTATGGTATGAATAAGCCAACCAGACAGCCGCAATCTCTTTATTAAACATCACGGTGATGTATAGCTCTAGGTATAACACTGACGATGCACAGGACTTTTTTATGACTCATACATGTAAATGAGATTAATATTTAAGAGCTGCTATTTGTTCCAGGGAATTGGACCCTCATTTCCACAAATCTTATTTTGTGTCTTTGCCAGCCTCCTAAAACCACTTACTGCAGCATTTATGGTATTTTGATTCTTTCCTTTAATACCAAGAGGAGAACTTGGATACAGGAAAAAAAAAATACATATTCTGCTTTAATTATTACATCAACTGGGAAAAGTATGCACTGTTTTCTGACTGAATTAAGTAATTTATGTAAATCCTGAATTATTTTCTGTCGCCACACATTAGCCTCATATTTTTAGTGGCATCTATGGTTAAAAAAGGAGGTAAAAAAATCTAAAATTAGAGAGACACTGACAAAAACAGGCCAGAACTTGAATCGTATGATTTTACACGTGACTTATCTGCTTCATAATCGCTCCATATGATCACTGAAAAAAGTCAATTTGTTTTCAATTATTGAACACAACACAGATGAGCATTGTCAGGTCATACGGACAGCAACATTACTCTGAGTATAAGTTGCTACTGAAGGAGGAAGATTTATAGCTATTTTCAGTAACAAGAAGCACAAAATATATAGGAACCTTCAGGAAATGATGGGGGGATTTTGGAGAGGCCTTCCAACCAACATGCCTTCAATTCCCATATTACAGAAAGCCAAACTTTTCACACTCTTTCTGATCCAATTAGTGATATTTTTTATGGTTTTAACTTGACAAGAGTATCTAGGATCTTTACACGACTCCACTTTTCCCTCAGACATAAATATGACACAAAGGTAGATATTTTATTAATGTATTCTTCAAAGTAAGAAAAACAAGAGAGCATTCCTTTCAAAATAAGATGTATATTGATTTTAAAAAGTTATAAAATTGCTACATAATTAGCTACTTGCCCAAATGTCTCCATATTTACAATGAGAGTCCTGATTGAAACATTTAAACCAACTGGAAACGTGATAAACGAAGACCCGCGTTGGTCTTGGCACCATTGACAGTGAGTGGGAGGGTAAAGCTCACAGATAGAGAGAGAACTGAAGCTGACTTTTCAAAATTAGATCATACGAGTAATGTTTCGCATATATTTATCAAGGATTACCAGTAATTACCAATAGGTTGCCAAATTATTTTATTTCTGTTACCGTGTTAAGCATAATGATGCTCCAGGTGGAGGAGTTGGCAACACTTTACCAAAATGACCAGAACTAGCACTGAATGAAAAACTGGTGAGTCTCTACAACCGGTTGGCACATTGTCAAAGCTGACTTTGAGCAGACGGTAAATTACACCAAGGTTATGAAAACTTACATTTCACGCAGCAGAAATTCATGCTGGATTAAATTCAGCCTAACAGATGCTGTCTGTATCTGAGAGGAATGACTCACCGATCAGTCAATGGAGAGAGCCCTCTCCCACAGCAAGCATGAAATCTGGCCTGGGAGCTGAACGTGGAATGTTAACTGCGCACATTTTCATTCCAGCGTGTTGCTTTGCCACTTCTTGCAGCTCTCTGACCTCCCATACAATCTAAAGTGTGAGAGCAGGCACTTATCTGAGTCAGTGCTCCTGGTCGCTCACAGCAGAGTGCTGACAAATACACCAGCGCTTTACGACGGCACAGCCTGCCGCAATTCATCCACCCAGGCTGACTGCAGCCTAACATGTTCGCATCCTGTAGGCGCCACTGCTGACAAACTGACACACACCTACACAATGACACACCAACACACACTGACACACACGTGGATGTGTTAAGCTGCTCACCCACCCATCTCCCGCACAAATGAAACTCTGACAAGTGATGAAAAAGGAATAACGTTCACAGTTCATGTCATTCCATCAAAGGTTCAGTGCATCTATGGCTACGTGTGTGGTGGAGGCCAGCGCGCTAATGCATAATTACAGGGTGGATGCAGGTAATGTTAGCAAATACAGCATGTATCCATGGAGGTTTGTGGAATCATAGAATCACAGGAGTCGCTTTGACCAGCAGAATCATGTATGTATCCCCACATGTGCTCTTTAAGAGCGACATATTAATTACATTTGTGGCTAAAATGGCTGCGATTTTACAGTTCTTTCAGGTATTAAATTATGTAATAATTCCAAAGTGATAGAGACACACTGGGAATTCACAATCAAAACAGAGCCTGGGGTTTTTCTGTGACAAATATTATATCCAATTTGATGTATGATGTTTGCAAAAGAACCAGAATGTATCGATATGTGTAGAAAAGTTTAAATAATGTAGTACTATCTCCCATGTTTAAATGTCATTTGTACATTTTTGTGTCATTTATTTTGCCTTTTGTATTGTTCAGCCATTGTCAATAAAGGTAAAGGAATACGCAAAAGTGGAGAAGAAAATCATCCACACACTTATCAGAAGGATAAAAAAAGACTTCTACAGTAAAGTATATGACATCCACTGCCTGCTCCCTTACTGCATTTAGGCAACGTTTTAACAAGGTCCAAAATGCAAAATTCAGTTGCTTTTTGATGACTATTTAAAACTCATAAAGACAAGCAGGACATCAGTGGAAATCTGTCAGCTGAGGCACAGAGAGGCTATAACAACTGCACTAAAATCTGGTTCCTGCTCAGGCATAAAACCTGGTTACTCTGGATGCAAAGTTTAGATTCACTAAATGAACCCCTTATGCTAATGAACTGCGTTTTCTGGTTTGCAGGATGTACTGAAAGTATTTCTGCGTTCTTCTATTTCCTGACCTTTTGGGAAAACAAAAATAATCCTGTAAAAATGACACTGACAAATGACTGGCAATTAAATTGCTATCTTTTGTTTCCTTTTTGCCAAAGGCTTTTTGTGCATATAGAAGAGCTTCTGGCCAGCTAACGCATTTAAGGGCAATAATCTCCCTCTTTTTATGTCTATTTAATGTCAAATAATTCCTGAGGGGAATATCTAGCCACTAAACGCTCCACCATGGAGACCAGCTGGTCGCTAACTGTGTGTTTGATGCCAAGTATGTAATGCAAAGCAGGCTCAGAGTACTTTTTTTTTTATTACTGTAAACAGCTGTGTGCTGCAGAGGAAAACAACAACACAAAATTATGAGCAGTGAGTTTGATCTGAAGGGAGCTGCAGAGAGTGGTAATGATTCTCTGCGGCTTCATTACTACCAGTGGCTCATTCACATTAACCATAATCATTCAGATTAGTATGAAGAAATATTGACCGGAGTTGCTTTAAATACCACGGGACAAAAACACCCATAAAGGTAAGAGACTAACAAAAAGCAATAAAGGCAGCAGTTAACTCAGTGTGGCTACATCAGCAAAAACAAAAAAAGGAGATAAATTAACAGATATTTTTTCACTCTTAAATACATTAACATCATAAAATTCTCAAGTAGAAAACTGACCGCACTGCAACAAATTCACCTGTTACCTTCACTGCATAAAGGGAACACATGGGAAAAGCTACTACGTCTTGTCTGAGACATCTTTACAGCTCAGTTTATTGTGTGCTCCAGCAATCTGAGCAGAAAATGACTTCCATTCAATCATGCCTTGATACAGCACTGCACACCGCCTTGATTGTGTTCCAGACCTGGGACCACACCTAATGCTCACTGTTGGAAGACGTTTGAGACTTTGTAGATTTTATTTTTAATGCACTCTAGTTCCCACTAAACTGCATCGTCACATGGTGAGTAAGTGTGATACGTCCGCGCTAGAAGCACCAGACTCTTCTGCCTGAAAATAAAATATGCATAAACGAGCTGCAAAAATTGATCACATCAGTAATAATAATAACGATCTTTGCGATCAAAAACCATGAAATTGTGTTTGACGTTACAGTGCACTGCATTAATTTAATGCCCAAGTCAATAAAAGTTGAGCAACTTTGGGAAATCAGGTATTTTTCAAAATTAGAAGAGTGAAACACACGAGCACACAGAAGCTGTGATTAAACTTTGCAACATGAAGGCTTTATAGACAAATTTAAAAGTTAAATCAATTCTGATTACATTTATTTTCTTTGTCCAAGCCACAAAGGAAGGAAAAAAAAACCTATTTACAGTTAATAAACAGAAACACACAGTCTAAACTCACACTAAATGAACTTTGGCACAATCGTAATCTACCCAGGGCCAGGGTAACAGCAGCTGCTTTATCAAACCTCCATCGTTGGCCCGCTGAGAGGTCACGTTACGAAGCCTGACGCTGAAGTATGGCTCTGGTTAATTCTGCCGCCAGGCCTGCTAACACACAGAAGCACAAGAGCTGCTGGTCTGCGTCCCACAGAGCCACCAAACAGGCCTGTAATAAATGTTTCTTGTAACTGTGCACTTCCCCTGCAGCCTGCAGTGATGAGCAGAGGGAGAGGCGAGAGAATTATCGATCTGTTCTCGCTCCTTGTTCTAAGGGTGAATATACAGCTGCTGGCTATTGGCTCCCACAGTCTCCAGCAGTAATCACTTCTTTCCTCTTATTGTTTCTCCAAGCCATCCACTCTCCTTTACCCTCATGTCCTGCACTTTTTACACAACAGTCCACTACGATTACTCACTGCAAGAATGAGCTATAGTGCTTTAAGTGATTTCTGTGGCTCATTTTTTTAAGTTCCTGTTTGTTTGCCAGATTTCCCAAATGAGAGTAAAATAAAATGCTGTGACATCCGGTGAAAATGTGTCTGTCTTCTTCCAGGCTTCCACAAGTACAAAGTGCATGCTTTCAGTAATAACACTTAAGATGGGCCATCCGCTATCTCCACTGTCTGGTGAGAATATACTAATAGCTTGTTGCACTTGGGAAGTTATGTCATCTGTGCTTCCTGTGGATAAAATAAGTGTTATTCTCTTCTGCCTCAAGCAAGCAAACAGAATCTTATTTATAAGGAGCACAAGGAAAATTAAAGTAAAATTAATTCAAAAGAATTTTGACAACTGTATGAATTTGTCTATCAGTAGATTTCACGCAGAGTGTTATGGACATGGAGACAGAAGAACACAATAATTCAATGTGACAAATATAGGGTGAGAGGAGAAAAACTAAAGCAAGAATTAAGGAAACACGCTGTGGAGACATTAACAATGACTATTGGTTGAATTGTATAAAGATTATAATTTTTTGAACAATACAGAGAGAGCAAGAATCTCTAAATTCATTTTTATTCTGTTGAATTATTGTATTAATGCACCATCTATGGATCAGTGAATACAAATTTCTCATGTTTCCTGTTTCTGTACCACAGATAATCTAAGGAGGTTCTCTTTTTAGTGCCTTGATTTCAAACTGCAGAGATGGCCAGTACGACTGCATGTCCAGTTAAATACCAGAGACACACGGATGAAGCTGAATCATTCTGACAGTGCAGCTATAACTGGAGAAAATATTTGTTTTAAGCATTGTTTATAACATCAGAGGCTGAAACACAGAGAACCTCCCCATAGAGAGGAATTAACAACCAAATGTTCAGTCACTTCAAGGCAGAACACATGAAGCAGTGAAAGTTGATTTTATCTCTATTTTAGTCCCTGGAAACTGATACATTAACCAGCATTTTAAGCTGATGACACTGTTTAGCACAAGCCAGTTGACCCAGATAAGACCTGCAGATCAGATTTTACTATGGGGCTTGTCATGTTTTGGGTAAGTCACAGGTACTGTGATGAAATCCTGGGAAAGACAGCGAGCCAGATGGGCTGTTTCATGTTGCTTCACAAGCAAGAGCAGCTGACAGCTTCCGTGCTTCTCCTTCTGTGTTTACAGAAGCTGTGCGAAGCACCTGCTTAGCTCTTCCAGGGATGTACATGTCAGAGAAAGCAAACATGCGCTTCAGAAAGTGAAAGGTTTGTACAGCACCCGGCGTGAGCGTCGCTGCTTCCCTGTCACCCATGTTTGAGTCTCCCCTGCTGGATGAACTGGAAGATTATTGGAACAATTTGCTGATTAAAGGGATCCCAAAGTACAGTTTTTATCTTACATTACAATAGAAATCTAATTAAGAGACATAACTTGCAGCTGAAGTCAATTCCTGCAGGGGCGGAGCGTTGGGGGGGCCCAGAGGGGGCCAGGATGGGAGGCAGAATATGACTTCAGGGATCCAGCCCTTTATCACTGTGACAAAGTGGTTCAGTTTTTGTTCACCACTTGTCCCTTATTCTTATTTTGGATACATTTACTTTCTGTAACTGGTCATAATGCTTAAATTTAAACATTAGTTTGCAATCTTACTTCATTGACTATCCCGGGTTTGTTTGTATTAGCATTATGTTTCAGTTTCCATCTATTTATATGTTTAGTTTAAAGCTACTACTTCTGGATTATTGGTTGAACTTGTTTTCAAAGTATATTCATGGTATTTGTGATCCTTTTTACTTACCATTGTTCCTTGTAGATCTGCAGCAGGTCAGGAGTATGGGAGCGGCCAGCCCAGTACTTCCTGCTTAAATGTCTGAATGATGTCACTGATTGCCTTGCTGGGTTCTACCAATTAGAGGGTTCTTTGAAGTATTGCTTTATTTGTTTTTCTTTAAAGTAACTTTGGAGTTATCTTGTATTATAGGGTTTATTTTGCAGACTATTTCATTATGTTGATGAGTTTGTAAATTAGATTAACAATGTTATTCTTGTTTCTGTTTAGATTTATTTATTTTTTGACCTGTTTAATTGTGGCTTGGTCCACTTATGTGCAGGTGTGTTGCCAATTGGCTTTTAAAACTGTGTTTTTGGAAGCTTGGGGGAGAGCAGAGGGTTGTCAGAGACTTAAAAAAACAAAACAAATAAAATCTGATTTGTCAACTGCTGATGCAGTTTGTTTCGTTCACCTTGAGGATCCTTGACCTCACTATCTTACAGTCACGTCTGATGAGAGAGCTGGAGAACTCAGTGCATGTCTCGAAACCAGCTGACTTCAGGATTATTAGCCCATCTGTGAAATTCAATTCCAGATGTTCTGCACAGACCTTAAAGTTTTGTCTCAATTTGTGAACAATCAAACAGACCAGAGTTCTAGAGAATTTCAAAGCAGAGTTAAACTATAAAACAATAAGCTCTATCTGTGTAAGTGCGGCAAGCTCTCAATAGCCTAGCCCCTTAAAGCTCTTTCGTACGCGACACGTTTCTTCTAAAAACAAAGGTCTTGAATCCGACGGTCATCTTTAAGTCTTTACTGAACTTTAAAGAAAATAAAAATAACAAACAGATTCAAAACAAATAGAAAGTGACGGTTTAAAGACTGTGTTACTCTCAAGGTGCCAGATTTCTACAATAAGCAAGTACTTTCTTTTTTCATAAACCAATTAGTCAATATCCAATCAAAAGTCATAAGCTCAACCACAATACAATTACAGATGCTTATCTTTTTCAAATAGCAGAGTAAAAAAATTAAACTCACATTAAAGCAAAATAACATTTTGTATTAAGCTCCAAAAATGTATACATGGCTCCTACAATATGCCTCACGGAGCCTTGCTCAATCCATCATTTGAATAAGAAAAGACGACGGCACAACTGCTAACCAAGTGAAATAGAGCCATCCATCTAAACCAACAGACTGTAAAGCAAGACATTAATCAAAGAAGCAGCCAACAAGCCCATGATAATATTGGAGGAGTTACAGAGACTTGTAGCTTAGGTGGGAGAATTTGCTGACTGGACAGCTATTAATCATATATTACATAAATCTGTTCTCTAAAGAGGAGAGGCAAGAAGAAATCAGCTGTTGAAAGAAAAGACATTAGGAGTTAAAATTTACCAGATGCCATACAGCGTCTATGTTTAGGAATGTCCTTTAATCAGAAGAGAATCAGACATTTTGACCAACATACAAAATGTCGCAAATCACCTTAAACACAATGACAGTGGCAACACTGAGCTGAAGCTTTTCCTTGAGCAGGAAAAGGGAAATTGATCAGGTGGAAGCAAAGATTAAATAATGGTAAATGGAATGATATTCTGGAGAAAAATGTGTTGAGACTGAAAAGGAGTTAAAACTGTTCACCATGACAGCCTCATTTAACGTTTAGCCTGAACTCCCACTTAGATTAAAGCGTGTAAATGTCTTAACCTGGTCCAGTTAAAGTCTAGACCTCCAGTCCAACTTAGAATCTGTTATAATAGCTCTGTTTCCATAAACAGTTTGAAATGTTGCATTAGAAAAGGTTGATGGAAATGGCAAGTTTGGAAATAACTTACTCAATTTTGTGAAAAAAAAAAAGTTTTATGCTTTTATGAGGTGTTTTCTGCCAGATAGGATCAAAGGATCCTATCTACCAAGGATCAAAACACAGTTTCTGAATAAGTTCAGATGTAGCAAACACTTCCCTCACATGACTGATCACCTGTTTCCGCCATAAGGATAATTAGAATTGCATTTTTCATATAACGTCGGCAAAACCAGTTGACATGACAGAATAATTACAGCCCGACAACAATACATTTCTGAGAACCTCGCTCCATTTTTCTGAGATATGTGGTCTATACGAGAGTTTGCAGCCTCTACTTCCTGTCATCACATGCGTAATGTCAACATCCGACGACATTACGCTCTGCGTAGCCTTGTCGATTCGCTTCAAATAAGTACATGGAAATACCCTAATTTGCATTTTCTATTTTTGTATTTCTTTGTGAGATTTTAATAGATCGTTCAAAATTCGCATGGAAATTGAATGGAAACGGAACAAGTCTTTCCATTGAATCTAACTACACATGACCTGCTTTGCAAAGAAAAATTAGTCAAAATCTTATTCTCTTCATATGAGAAACTGAGAGAGATACTTAAAAGACCACCCAACATCATCAATTAAAGCAATTGGTTGACAAATTGCTTTAATTGACTAAGGTGTAGTGAATACACATGCACACCACACTGACACTATTTGTGAAGAAAAGATAAAAGGAATGAAAACCACTTCACAAAAGTGCGCTATAATATTACAAAATTTGGAAACATTTGAAGGCATATGAATACTTTGGATATTCATGCCAGCAAAAGTAAAACTGATTAAAAAATACATAAATTTCTGAATTTAAATGTGTGCATCCCTGCCTTTCTACACCAGCTCTGTATTATAAGCTGTAGGGAGAGTTTATTGAAAACTGGAAATTTTTCTCCTTGTCAAATTGACTTTGACGCTGTATTGGTTTAAGGCAAAAAAAAAAAAAAAAAAAAAAGACCAAGAACCCAAAGACTTGCACTTGTTAACCTCTGCAGTTATGTGTTGTTGTGTCACAAATTTTAAATATTCACAGCCCAGTGTGTGCAAAACTAAAATCAACCAGCCATGAATTCAGAACAGGAGTTTTGCTGTGGGGAATTATTGCATCCTATTGGTTAGTAGCTGGCAGGGTGAATCCTCCAATGGTGCTTGTTAAAAGCCCTGCCAGAGCTGTAATAGTCCCAGAAGGTTAGGCTCTGAGAGGCCAGGCTTAAGTCTACTCTGCATAATGAAAAGGCAGAGGAGGCCGCAGTAAAATGGCTTTGTTGGAGCTTTGTTTAAGTTTTAAATCTGCTGCTTGGCACCCATCGCAGCACGATTACTTTAATAGTCTGCTGGATAACCAACCTATTTTTAAACTGCTAAGGTTAATTCCCTGCAGCCTTGATTTAATCCACTATTTGAGCTAAAGCTCTGTGTTGTTTATCTGCTTAAGTACTGAATGTATGACAGGACAGTGACCTCAAATGATCTTGATTGATTCAAATCAACAAACTTTATGTATTATCTTAGCCAATGGGGATCCTAACGACGATAATCATCTCACATGGATGCAAAATTCATGGGTGAACCAACATGTTTGAACGGCAGTTCCATATTTTTTTAAAATTCGACCTACTGCAACACATTGCAGCACAGGGGATTTACAGTTGCATTACCATAAATCACAACAGCTCCAGTTACAACTTAGTACAGCTCTGGGGCGTCAAATTAAACGGGATGTCTCAGAAATAGTCCCACGTAAATCCCACGGGATGTAAGCTTGGGCCATCTGAGCAGCAGCTGTCCCAAGCTGCTCAAATTGGCTCCAGGACTGGAAACAAGATGAAATTAATATGCTGTTTTCCTCTCTGTTGTGTGGATTAGAGACAGGATTTGGGATTCAGAGAGTAGTGCCTGCACACGACCAGAGCAAGCAGTTCAAGTGCAAGCAGTCGGAGCGGTGGAAAGCAGAGCGAAGGCCGAGAGGAGGAGGAGCGTATCTGCTCATTAACAGCCAGTCTCAAGCTGCAGCTGAGGCTGTTGTGAAGATTACAACAAGGTCATTTTAAAATGCACTGATATTCTTATCTATAAAAAGCACCACAGTGTGGTGGTGTAATTAAAATGAAAATCAAAGCTGCAGACAGCCAGGAGTGAGAGAAATGGAGTAACAATCCCCAGGATACCGTTTAGAACCATAAGTGTGTAATTTACAGACATGATATAAGAATTACTCCAGGTTGGGATTATCCGTGTTGCATGTGTGGCATGCATAGATCCACAGCAGACTAGTAGAGTGTGATGATATTTAAAATAATGTTTTAAAACAACATCCCAAGTTTTGGACATCTGACAACAATAACGGTTACCATGACGATCCTTGAGAAGCTGGTCAGAGAGAACTTGGACTAATCTAAATACAGGAAATTATGAAAATCCAATATGCAAAGAAGAATGGCAAAAAGGCAAAGATTATGCTTTTCTGCTTGTTGCCCTCCCTTATAAATTTTGTATAAGACACGTAATGTGTCACTGGGTTTCAAAATTTAAAGGAATCCTGGGAAATATCTCACTTCAGAAGATAAGATTTGATGCATTTCTTGAGCTGCTTTGGTGATTAGGCAAGTTCGCTGAGTGATATAATGATTCAGTCGAGGAAGTCTTGGTCACAGAGGAAGCTGGTTCCGCCGTCAGAGCCGAGTCTAAACAGGCCTGGGGTAAAAAGAAAGACACACGGTGACAAAGGTGACACACTCATCTGTGCTCACGGGCGTGAACAGTGCTCTGCACAAGAAGGAGGCTTGAGGGAAGAAGTTGTCAAAGGAAAAAAGTTTCAGCACACAAAACGTTGGTTGAGGCAAACAATGACTAATGTCAAGGCTGTAGCAGAGCTTGTGGCAACGGCAACACTGTTGGTCATTTTATTTATGTCTGAGCAGCTAATGAGACCAGATTCAGCTTCATGGCTGAGGGCGAAGCAAGCACACAAACAGCTTCAGACTCACGTCTTGTGTTGTCCCTATCATCTTGTCTTTGTCCAGGGGTGCTCTGAGCTTGGAGAGCATCGCTTGAACGTTTCTCTCCTACTTGGATTACTCTTAAAGTGGGAACGCTACATTGTGTGTAAATCACTTTTTCCTTCACTTGGCTGCTTTTAGTTGAAATCCATATATTAAAAAAAAATCCAGAAAAAAATAAATCTGGCATATTTTAAATGTCTTCTGTGCCTAAAGTATTTTCACTGACATAGTCAGCTGCATGTGGAAGAAATGTGATATACATTATTCTCCTCCTGCCATAATCTCACTTTAAACGTGACTTTTGCTGACAAATTAAGTAGTAAATGTCAAAATACTTAAGATTTAGCTGATATTTTAGGATCTCTCAATAAAAAGTCCACAAGATACATTTATAACATTAGAACAATAGAAAGTCACCCATCAGATTTCTCTTTAAGAAGTATGATTAGTTTCATTCAAAATTCACCTTTTGAATTTGCCAAGATAAGAATTAGAGGTTGTGCAGTAAGAACAGTTTTATAGCGTAAAAATAATACTGCCATGAAATCAGTTGATTTTAAAATAGCATACTTTGTTTGAAAGAAATATACAGCTTTATTAAAAATGTACAATATATAAATGTGAGTGAAAAAAACCCAGCAGCCTATTTACAAGAAGTGAAGAAACTGTGCAAACCACAGGGATGTGCAAACAACAGCAGGAATGATATTTGAAATGAGGAAAATGCCAATAATAGCAGAACTATAAAGACTTATCGAGACTGTTAGGATCTGTGATGCTGAAAATGCTCAGCTATCTGTCCTCTTTCCAAAGTAATGATTTCTATAATGAAGTCGGTATTTCTGTTCTTAAATATGTCCAAAAATGTGACAGCTTAGTTTATGACCAACTGATCACCAGACAGGATCGGCAAAGATGAAAACTGGCCAGATTATTATCTGTTTCTTATACCATCCAGCTGAATGTTTCTTAAAAAATTCAATGTGTCTTGCCAACTACAAAATCGGAAGTAGCCATAAATTTTGCTTTTACTATTTCCAGATTGGTGCATCAATAACCGGTGGTTTAATGAACCCATTTAATTGTTTATAACTTTTAAAAAAAATTTGTATGAAAGAATTTAATATCCTGTGAGAACATTTTAGGTTAATATTCAAAAATGAAATATTTTATTTGAAAATTTTCTCAGTTGTCTATGTTTAGTGACTCAAAATGAGATGTGTAATATTAATGACTGGTTATCATGACTATAATAGTAGTTCCTTATGCAGTCTAACACATTGTGGCCCATTCTTCAGTCATCTAAGGAGCAATCTGTTCAGATTGTCATCTCCAAGCACAGGAATGGTCCCAACCTCTTCAGAAAAAACAGAACCTTATCTAAAGATGAGCTTTTATTATAGCATGCTTCAATTGAAAATACTTCATAATTGTTTTCCACTTATGAGGAAGTGTTGAGCTCCATGAGGTCTTTCTTATTGATATTTGGTAACATTTAATATCTTACTTCCTTCTCCTTTAGGCTGAAAACACTTTAGGAAGTCTTTACTCACATCAAAACTGGAGTCTAGATGGTGAAATTATCGCTCCAGTAATAGCAGATGGGGATAGTTTTGAACCACAGAACTTCATGCATATATGCACTTTCCATAAATGGCAACTTGTGCAAAAAATAACCATGTCTTGTGAGTGTGCCTATAGCTCACCTATAATACAGTTGGAGGAGGAATCTGGCAGAAAACGCAGCCTGGAGTTCCTCCTGTGAAATTTGACAATGTGAGCCTTGAATTGCATAAAATCCAGCCAGCACTTTTTCAAAAATTCAGAAATATTATATAGCCATCCCTTAGCAGGCAGTCAGTGTGGAGCTGATGAACTGGAGGTGGACCGAAACCTCCACCGTGTCTCAATAATGACACGCTGTAGCTTCAACTTGGGAGTACTTCCTTAGCGTCCCGTGTGATCTCCCTGTTGACAAAGCTCATCAGTCACCGCGCTCCAGCCGGTCCGGTCCATGCATGCATGCCACCAGGGGGACATGAGGGGCAATAAAAGCAGTTTACAGCACGCAGCGGGATCCACGTCCGGGAACGCTGGGCGGCGTTTCAGCCAGCGCAGTGTCAAAGTCATTTATTCTCGACCATGTTGTCATCTTGGAGAGAAAATGAGTGACTAAGCCTTCAGGGTGGGAGGAGTGAAAATAGAACATCTGTCTGTGGGTTCAGATGATCCACTCAAAGCTTCCAGCAGCATTTTGTGTCATACAACTGTTATACGCTTCTTTCAAGCCACAAACACATTATCCCACATATAAACCGGAGTGCCCTGGTAACAGCAGAAAAATGGGACTTCAAGTGTAATCTCCACTGTGTCACACACCAGCTTGACTCATTTTTATTCCCAGGACGTGCGGCTGTATGCGCATCTGCTCTGCTCATGATGTGCTTGCCAGCACACTGAGAATATAGTACAGTACATCTACATATTTAACTTTCTCTGCAAAGAAAGGAAGACAGGAAAGGAGACATTTAACCACGAGAGAGAAAAACCCCTTTAATTAAAGTTTAAAGATAAGAAAAGACACAGAAAGGGCCAGGCTTTATTTCATTTTACTTCACTCTGATTCTATGCTTCTGCAAGAAACTGTGGATGCATGCAAACCTGGGAGAAATTATAATTTTTAACATAATTACTGAACTGAGAGTGGTTAATTTAATTCTTCTTCATATAAGCATTAACATATGAACTGTACTGTTATGCCCAAAAGTAAAAATATTCCTGCAGAGTCGGATTTAAAAAAATACTTTTATTCAATCCAGGAGTTTGGTTTCTGATGGGAAATGAGACAAGCATCACTCAAATAATAATAAAACAATGTATGTGGTTTTTTTTTACATTTAATTTAAAAATGGCATGTCAAAAATGATTTTTTTTTTTTTACATGCGGTAATCTACTGATTATTGACATACTCAATAATCAGTGGAACCATCTGTATTAGCTCAGCAGCTTTTTGGTGTTTTGATTATTTTGATAATAGACTCAAAGTTTCTAAAAAGCTAAACTTGCAAGGATCATATATTTGATGTTTTGAAATCCTACAATTGACAGAGGGTGTACCTACTTTTTTTTTATCATGATTATAAAAACAGATCAAAGTCTGATTAGAACCAGACTTTGGCAAAGATTTCAGTGATTTATTTTCTAAAATTCTGCGTTATTTTATTAGATCAATGTTTCAAAAATAAACTAAGACCACACCAGCATCAATTGCAAGTAACATTTGCATACATTTACATAACATTTAATCTGTTCCTGCTGCTGCTGGGCAGCTAATTAGCTATCTGGCCTCTAAAATGACTTTAGCTGTAATGTGATTAAACATTTGTTTCCTCAGGATGAGACATGGATTCATGTTTCTGAGATAAACGCTGCAGCTTTAGCAGGAATGTGGGTTACAGTTCAGTATCGATGCCGCCTGACTCAGAGTGTCCCTCTGCTCTGCAGAACATTTTATGAGCCGCTGAAATTTGATTGGATCTATCAAACTAAGCTCCCATAGGAAGATCTAAAAGTGGGATGCTAATTTCAACGTTATGCAAAGGAAATACAGAACTGAGTAAATATATTATGTCTTGCAGTGCCAGCAATAATTATCAGTGTCCCTCTGGACGACGCATTAAAAAAAGAGGATTTTATTTTTTTATTTTCTATTGTAGTAGTAAAACCCGAATTTATATTTGATGTTTTTCTGGACCTTTCTTAATTGTTGGGTGAGAGATGTTTTTCCACATATTAATGCTTTGTTTAATGGCAAACACACCAGGAGTTTTATTTTTTTATTTATTTTATTTATTCATTTATTTTTTCTAAAAAGCTCAGTCTTTGTTGTCTTTGTAAACTCCACCTTTCTTACTTTTACTTTTGTGATGGTGGGAGAGAAAAGCTTTTATTTAATTATTTTTTTTGAAACACATTCAACAAATGTGGGGTTACCAATAACATTATTTAATTTAAATCTTTTTACACACCACACCGATTCCAATACTATGTGTTCCAACATTACAAAGCTGTTAATACAGGCTAATTATGCTGCTTTTCTGTTTGTTTTTCAGCTGCAGGTTAAACATTCATCCATCGAAACCTCTTCCTTGTAGACAGAAATTACAAAGTGTGTGAAGGAGAGGACATCTCAGTGGAGCTCGTACCAAGCAATATCCCTCCAAGGGGAATGGGAGGTTTAGTTTCTGCATTCTGTGAGGTTTTGTGTTAAGATTAGAGCATCTAAATCAATAATTTCGATCAAATGGACAAATGCTGCGATGGAAAACAAATAACTGTCCAGAGTACAAGTGAATCCAGCAGCATATGTAGACTCATTGTTTGCTAAAAACAAAACATAAACACATTGAGTCAATTCTCTGAATGTGATTTTATGCTCTCTTTTTTAACTGCCACGTGGCTGCAGGAGTATGAATAGATCCTCAGAGGTCCATTTCTGCTTCTTACATTGTCTCCACCATAATTATAATAGGCTCATGTGGTCGAGTCACAATATTACTGATAACAATGGCAAACTGTTGGCATGCTTTGCTCTCCAAGCGTCAGATCATCTCAAAGCAATTCTACCAACAAAGCATCAGTCATGACAATGGAGTCCTACTTTTCTCCATAAACAAAAATAAATTACAAAAGCTTCCGAATGTGTGGAACATTTTATTCAGCAAAGAAATCCATTTAAAGCAGCCAAATGTGCCTCTAAAGCTTCCCTCGGATTTTAGTTTTTATGAATGCTTCCTTTGCCTTGCAGAGATAAACAAGGAGGAATCCAAGCTCTGGTCATAATCCAGTTACCATCTCTGCTTTAAATTACTAACACCACCGAGGTTTATTAACACAATTAAATGCAAACTAGATCAATTTCACTTTCATATTCAAGATAACTAAATGATGGAGAAACTTTTAAAAATGTTACCTCTTAAGCTACCTTTTATTTAATCATTTAATCATCATTTTTTCAGTTTTGATAAGTTTCCTGTAGCCGTAATTCTGATAAACTGTTTAGTAAATGCAATTAATTTAAATTAATTACATGGTTAATTTTTATTTGTTGCACTAAATTCCTTCTCCACAAAAAGAAACAAAGCAAACCCACACAGTGTAAGAATTACTACCGTTGTATTGATATTATTATGCAGCTTTACCCTTGGGATTTATTTTTGCACTGCACTGAAACATATGAACTGCAATTGCTCTTATTCTATAATAAACCTTGATTGGAAACTGTTTGGAAATCACAAAGTTAAGCAAAGGTAATTCTCACATCTCTGTAGCTAGCCACTCCAACTGTGCTAATTGCAAGTATATCATAAAATTTGTCATCTTTTCTTTAACATAAGTGAACTTTACAGTGACTCTTTGCCTCTCAAGTGGTGTGAGCATTTCTAAAACAGATAGTTAGTGACGGCTGATGGCAGAAATGCTTGAAAAGGCTCTACTTCTGTTTTCGCATCGTTTTGAAAGAGGAACTTGTCTTCAGAGAAGCAGAAGACTGGAAAATGACTGCAGATTTCTGAATGATATATTACTAATCTAAAGTCATGTGATACTGAATCACTTGGGTGTTGTTTACATTTTTTCTTAGTCAGCTTAGTGAACTTCTCACACCGCTATAACATTTGCAAAACAGTAAGAACATTTCTTAAAACAATACAAAATGCAAAACCAAACCAAACAACCTGAAAAAGTGAATCTCAAAACTGATTCGCATCAATAAAAGTGTCAGTGACATCGAATGAAGTCGAGACAACATTGTTTATGGACAAGATAGACAAATGGCTTTGTCATATTTTCATTAAAACAGTTCAGTCTGTGTTTTTCCATGCAAAACAGTCAAATCTTGCTGAAATGTGAAAATGCTCCAGACAGCACTATGAACTATTTGCACAGCCATTTGAAATCAACACTACTCACTAAATTCAGTACGTTAGACTCTACTCTATTTGTTGGTGGAAGATATTGAACATGTATGCTTCACATGTCGAGTCCAATTCTGATTTGTTGACAGATTTGAGTAAAAGCAAAGTACAATTTTTTTTCAGTAAATATAAGAAACACTCTGGGTAAAGCGGTGAATAACTGTAAAACAATATCACCAGTGGAAGCTCAGGTTGATCTGAGAGAAACTGCACAACTGAGCAGCTTTGTTTAATATTTTGGATGTTCTGAGAAAAAAATATCTCAGAGACTGGAAACTCCAAAGAGCTGAATGTAACATAAGAGTCAGAAGATACAGATGCTGTAGATATTTCATAAGTAATATAAAAGTAATTACCAATCTGCTTTATCACCCAGTATCTTTACTGGAAAAAAAAAGTTTTTTTGTTGTTGTGGATTTTAGTTTGTTTAGGAATTACGTGAAACACAAGTGATGTTTCACTGTAAATACTAATAAAACAAATAAAAACAGAAGCAAGAAAACCATAAAAGACAGTGAATGAGTGTATGAAGCCAGAGCAAAATCAATAATATTCTCATTGAATTATCAAATGTTGACCTATCAGTACTTCACACTTGCAGTAAATGCGGAGAAATCGGCAGCATGACCTACAGACCAACCGTTTGCTCAGCTTCTCCATTTCTTCAGTAACCAAGTGCAGGATTGGAGGATGAGAGCTAAATCTCTGACTTGATGAAAACAGTGTTCCTCAAAGTACCCTCTGTGGAAGGACACTCATTTAACAGATTGATAGGGCGCTTTATTGCCTGCAGCCTCTTATGCTTAGACTCTTCCCATCCCCTCTTCTCCTGCCCTCTCTTTACCCGTTTCTCCTTTTATCAGCTCCCTTTCTCACCCTGACTGTCTTCCTTTGTTGCAAACACAAACACACTGCCTCTAATGCCTTCTGTGTCCAAAATGACCTCCTCACCACTTCCCCTGTGTTCCTCCATATCTCGTTCCTCCAGATTTCATTATTGACTAATTGATAGCTTTTCTGAGATATCTTCTATTAATTTGATTTGTTTTACACCCAGGTTCTTCCAAGTAGTTCAAGTTCCTGCCATTACCTAAAAACATGCATGCTAGATTAATTTGTGACTCTAAATTGCCCGTCTCGTGTAAATGTGTGTGTATTATTGAATAAGAGCATCTCAAACTATCCGGGGAATTAGCCACTCCTCTTCCACTGACTGGGATAAACCAGCATCATGAAGCTCTGCAAAGATAAAACTGGTAAAGAAAACCAAAGAATAAAAACCTAAGAAAACAAAACTATAACCAGTAATGACTGAGATGCACTACAAAACTGGTTGGTGACCATAATTAGGTGTTTTTTGGGTTTATTTTCTGGCTTGAGTTGATTAATGAACATACTTTAAGCAGACAACTCACTGAGCAAAGGGAACTCAGATATTTCCAGTGTTTAAAATGAAGTCAGAAGAAGCACAAGGATGCGAAAAGCTAACTGAAAAAACTATATTCTACAATATGTCTTAATCAGGGCTGACACTTTAATGTGGTAATTCAGTTTTTTTAGAAACTAAGAACACATTTAATCCCACCAATGATGATCTGCAGGGTAAGTAGCGCAGCGCCCTCCTTTGTGTGTTTCTCTGCTGACGGCGTGCATCAAACAATGGCAATAAGTGATGCAAGAAGCACCGTTTAATGACAGCGTGATTAAATTAAAAGGCCCTGCATAACATGAGCGCTAGTAAGGGCGAATAATGTTATTGAGAGTAGACTTTGTAAGTAAATTTTACAACAGAACCTTATATTTTCATCCGACAATGATATCTTCATTTCTCAGGTCAAAATATTATTAAAAATTATTAAGAATAAAAGAAGAAATTTCGAAAGAAACTGTTTGTTGGTCAGATTGGTTGAATAAACTCAGACAACTCTTCATTTTCTGCTCAGCCAGTGGGGCTAAAACGATGGCAGTTTATGACGAAACTGAGTAGGAATACAGACACCGAAAAATATAATTGTAACTGAAAATATTAACCCTGACTCTGAAATAAATGCATTGAAAATTCTGAAGTGAAGCAAAACTGACGGTGGGAAAGATTAATTGAGAAATGAGAGATAAATTAAACTACCTTCACTGATGCTGCTGTTTACACTAAAGCTGGCCATGCTAATTGAACTACAAACCTAATAAAATATTCAAAAGGAGGAATAAAATGTTAACTGAAATATATTGTCTAAAGTAGTAAAAAGTAGGGTGACGTCAACTTTGCTCCTACTACTGTATAAATATTTAATGGCCACTCTGGTGTCCTCATATCTTTTTATAATATCACTCCTAAGGATAAACTGGAACTGGCTAAAATCGTTATTGGAAATCAGAAGTCAGTAATAGTGCATGTTGAGTAAAAAAGGGCATCAGGGAACTTTTAGGCAACTTTTGATAAGTCACGATAATTTTTTAGGTACTCACACACGTTTTTAAGTTTGAAGAACAGATATTTTAAGAAATCTGGAGGGGTAAATTTTATTCATTTACAGCTGAGGAAGAGGGCCAATAAGAAACCAATGAAAAATAAAGAATGTGTAATTTTACGAGACAGATGCGAGTTGTTTTGTACCCCACTTTGCTTCAGCAGTGTCGTATCTCCAAACTGCCTCCTCATGCATAAATAAAGACCACACATGGCCCCTGCTCATATGGTGCACATTTCATTTAATTCACTCCAAAATCAGCCTGATGCTCTCTCTATGCACCTTTCTTTAAAAAACAAAACAAAAACAAAAACCTCAAGGATGTAAAAAAACCATCAATGAAAGAAGAATATGTAGCAAACTCCCTGAAGAGGAGTCACAAACACATAGCTGTGAATGCCACTGAGCTCGTTGCCCCTCAATGACCCAAGAACCACCAAGGGCGGTGAGTGATGAGTGAGTGTGTTTTGACCTTGGGGACTTTTTCTACAGCATGCACACTCTCCCCTCCCCGCTCTTCCTGCCGTTTCTATCCGGTAGCCCACACAGTCCAGCTTACAGCCACCCTCACAAAACACAGCGGCTGCATTCAAGCTGCCAGCAGAAGACAATGCATGTTTTGTTTTTTTCTCACTCTGTTTGATGTCTAAAAACAGCTGGCAAGAGGAAGATGGGACCACTATTTCTGTTCTTATCCAAAGCACTGTCAATAACCTTAAACACTGAGCTCAAACAAAAACGCACATCTAAATTAGAGCTGCCTTTTTTTTTTTTGAGTGATTCTTGCCAAAATTGTAAATCAGTGGAAGGTTATACCTGCAGGAAGATTATTAATTGTGTGGCCATCATCATCGATTTCCCCAAAGTAATCACAATTTGTCATCTTTTAGACAATCAAGGATTTAATGCAGTATCACAAATGGTTTTCAGATGAACAGAAAGAATCCTCTCAGGAAGCAGCAGTGCAGGGACTGTCCTCTTAAGTCTGTTCATTTGGGAAACGCTTTCCTTATTGTCTGACCACAAATCCAAAATGGCACTAAACAACCTTAGTCTTAAATGTCACTTATTCAGATTTCATTCAACGTAAATAAAAATAATTCAGTTCAAACGATTGCTTGCACAAGTTGCTTTGTGAAGAAAAGGAGTCTGCATAGGTTATTAATCTGAGTACAAAGGCAGCAGTGTGAAGATTTGAGGTTTTATAGAGAATATTTAGCATCATTATGACTAAGAAGTTTTAATCAGGGTTAAGTAATGAACATACCAAACTTTGAACATCTCACTGAAGTCTGTGCAAGCATGAAAAACCTGACTCATCCCTCGGAGTGACCTAGGAAGGAGCACAGCTTAGGTCAGGATAACCTGTAAATGGAAAAACAACTAGCTGTGTATTACTAGTACACAAATTATCTCTTTATGGATGATTGAATGAAAGATATATGAGACACAAAAACAAAAAAATCCTGCTTGAAGCTGGAAACATTTGAAAGATTTTTGCTTTGGAAAGATGAGACCAAATCTGGGTTGTTTCTAAAATTTCCATCCATCCATCCATTTTCTGTTCACCCTTCGTCCCTAATGGGGTCGGGAGGGTTGCTGGTTCCGATCTCCAGCTACGTTCCGGGCGAGAGGACAGGTCACCCTGGACAGGTCGCCAGTCTGTCGCAGGGCAACACAGAAAACACACAGGACAAACAACCATTCACACACTCACACCTAGTGAGAATTTGGAGAGCCCAATTAACCTGACAGTCATGTTTTTGGACTGTGGGAGGAAGCCGGAGAACCCGGAGAGAACCCACCATGCACAGGGAGAACATGCAAACTCCATGCAGAAAGAGCCTCAGAAAGGGGAGGTGGTGAGGAGGTCAAGACTCCATGAGGTTGAACCCAAGACCTTCTTGCTGCAAGGCAACAGCTCTACCAACTGCGCCCTAAAATTTCCAATAAAAGACAAAGTATTCTGTAATATTTTCTATCTACACTCTATAAATCACGGTATTTGACCAAACAACTCACATTAAATCAAACAAACAGCTGCATGTTTTCTGCCGATCAGCTTAGAAAGATTTCAGAGTACAGCTGCATCCACCTCAGCCTCTCTGTCAATCAGAGCCATTTGGAGATCATCCTTCTCACTTATCTACAATCTAAACCTCTGCCTTTACTACACTGAGCTTCATCATCTGTCACTAAGTTTCTAGCTGTATCTCATTTGTGCTTCTGGGCTGAAAGATCAAAGGTCAGCCTGTTTTCTCTCTCTTATCAAACGCAGAGCAACGATGAGAGCCAGAAATAGCTAGCAGTCTCAACTTTAATCTCTTGGGGACAAATTTATTTGAAATTAAGATCATCAGTGCAGCTTCAGCTGAGGTCAATCAATCCCAAAGCAAAGTGCAAAAATACACAATCATCACAGCTATTAAATGAGCTCATCCTCAATGTGATGACAGGAATAATATTATGTCTACATATCAGATCACTCATCATTGTAACAGATTTACAACTGAACTATGATGCACTCCTTTACTTTTGCTTTTTTAAATCTTAAATTATCAGAGGCAACTCTTTCCACATGAAAGACATTTGACAACCAAAAATGCTCATTCTTATTGTCTGCTTTCTGTATCTGTGATGTAATGCAGCTTATTTCTCTGTAGGGACCAGAAATTGAATTTAATAGTTGCATTTAACCTTAAAAATATAAACCACAGTCTGATGCCCTAATTACTCAAAACTTTGATTTGCAACAGCGCCTCAGTTTTTATTGCCTACAAGCCTGAGCATCAAAATGTTGACCATAAAGATTGTCCATTTTGAATAATTTTGCCTCTAATGGTGCAAAGTTTCTGTTACCTTCCTTGTTTCTTTGAACCTTCAGAAACCCTGGTTAGGTCACAGTGTTTAAATCAGTAAGTTCACACCAAACCTGTTTACTTGGAACAAATTATAAAGACTCTTCTCTTATGGCTATGTTTATTTTAACATATCCAACCTTCTCTGAACATATAAGTAAATTCAAAGTGTGGCAGATATATTATGAAGCCAATTCGACTTAGATTAGTCGGATCGCAACAAAATATGAATTAGCAGCAAGATGGATAAGCATATAGCATAGTGACATAAAACCAAAGTGCACACAACAGGAGCACAAAAAAGACGGTCATTTGAAAGCTGCTAATGGTCTGTTTAATGTGAAGGGATTTAACACAATCACATTACATGCAGAAGGCTTTAATGAACGTTTGGTGATTGCATGTATGTGTGATTAGGCCCTCAAGTTAACCACATAATGCTGCTATTTTAGCTTTTATTCCTTTCCAGGAACATTTTCTCTGTTATGTGGCTGAGTTAGGGCCTCTTTAATACAGCAGAGGAAGAGAAAGGGGAAATAAAGCAGCAGACAGTAAAGAAATGAAACAGAACTGAGAGAAAAGAAGTCTGCGTGAAAGATTTAGAGGTTGGATTAAAAATGCAAAAAGGAAAAGGAAGGCTTAGCTCCCACCCAGAACCTCTTGGCTTTAGGCTTTTCACATGCAAGGACTTTAGTGGGAGATGGAAAAGAAAAGTCAGTACAGAAGCTTGCAAATGGCTCAGGTGAATCAGAAATAAGCCAGTCCATGCCATAGCTCTATTTTTGTTTTTGTTTTTGCTACATAGAAATATCTACCCATAAAATGACTTTAGAAAAATGAAAATACATCAATGTACTCTGTATTTTATATATATATATACTGCGCAGAACCCTCAAGCTCCCAGGCCTCTGGTAGAGGACCCGAGCTAAGAGGAAGAAGAATCACCACCCGCGGTGGGTGAGAAGGGAATTTAGAATTTATTTTTTTATATATATATATATATGTAATTTCTTTGTTGAATTCAGATGCTCCTCAGACATCTGTAACCAAACATATTATGAAAGGAGGCACAGATGGGCAGGAGGCAATACAAATCACACCCCACCACTGTGGGTAACTCTACAAATGGAACGGATGAGGACAGGCAGCAGATCCAGATCCATGTAAACAACAAAACATTAGTCAAGGCATCGATGAGGCCATGGCCAAAGATTATTGACTAGCACCAGCTGGCAACCCGAGAAAGATAAAAGAAGCCATTTACATCAGATGGAAAACGTTGTGCAGCAGTAGAAACCTCCAGGTCTGGAGTCCGGAAACTTTTAGAATTGCCCCTTGTGCAACACACTTAATGTGTCTCCCAACAATAAGGAAGTTGGCACCAATAAATCGATGCACCCCTAATTTTAATCTGAATTTTGTATTATATATCAGAGATTGTATGATACAATTGCAGTAATCAATAAGGTAGGTGTTTCCAACACCAGTCCTTCAGAACCACGGCCCTTCAGGTTTTAGAGACATCTCTGTTCCAACCAATGAATGGTTCATTACCAGGCCTCTGCAGAACTTATGAAACTTTATAAATAAACCTTACTTCTACTCACTCCATCAGCACTAGTTATTAAATGTCTGAATCAATACCTATCAATAATGTGACCAATAACACAATGAAGTTTTTTATATGGTAATAGCTCTTTGTTCAGGAGGTGCAAAGCACAAAATGCTGATGTACTTTGTAAAAATGTTTTTGGGAGCCAACAAAATTCACCACGACTCTGCCAGATATATTTATGCTAAACGATTTATTATAATTCAAAATACTTCCCTTTGAACACTATTGCTACAAAAAGTGAACCACGGGTGAGTCAAAATATGACTTTATAGAAACCTGAGCCATGTTTTATTTTTTTCCATTCAAAAAGTTTTGCTGTTTATCTCGTGTTTACTTCAGGTCACAAAGTTTTAGCAAGGAAAGATGTCCTCTCTAATTTCCCTGCACTTTCAAGCACAATATTGTCTCACATTTCCAGTTTGGCATGAATTATTCATGACAGCAGAGATAAGGAATGTAAAAAAAAGCAGCACATGAATCTCAGTGGTTAGGAATAGTTAATTAGTCTATCCCAGGGGAAGGTGATAATACAATGGTAGGCAGCTGAGACAGCTCCTCAAAGTGATTTTTTTGTCCTTGCAGGTCATTGCATGTGTTTAGCTGAAATCTGCCAATTGCTTTGCTCCTCCTTTAAAATGCAAACTAATCTGACGGCTCCAATGTCATGTGAAATTTAAATCTTCATATAATTATGGCTAATCTAATTTTCTCTCCTGTAAAAGAAATGGATTTAATTACATGTAAGCACTAAGGATTAACTTTGTTTTGTTGTTTAAACAAACAATATGGCTACATTGCGACGCCTCACTGTTGCTTTGCAATAAACAAGTCCTTTCTGCATGTGCTTGTGACAAAGTGGTTAAACTCAACATTTACACTCACACATGAAAATGGCTGCAAACAAACAGGCAAATATACAAGTGTACATCTTTGAAAAGCAGAAGTAGAGCCTCCTGTGCAACCAACAAAAACGCTGAATGGTAAGTAAACTAGTGATGTAACGATTCCTCGAATAATTCGAGTGCCTCGATTATTAAAATTCTTCGAGAAAAATAAATCTGCCTCGAAGCTTTGTTAAATTATGTTTTAATATTTAGCTCACTGTGATCCGGCCGGATCAATATTTTTGTTAGGCAGCATAACGTCAAATCTCTGGGGGTTTTATTGTGTACACTTGGAGTATGAAAGCCTTTCTCCTCCCGGAACTGCATGATGACCGTTACAAAGCAAATGGTGAGAAGATCGATGCTGATGAAAGAGACAGAGAGAAAGATCCCGAGTTATTGATTCTTCATAGCACTACTCGATAGATTAGTCAATTACTAAAATACTAATTTACAACAGCCCTAACACAGTGACACAAACAACTGAACAAATGAGCTGTGTTCAGCTTGGGTTGCCAGGTGACAGACTGAGCTTCGCTGGGGTTGCTAGGTAACGCGGCAGCGCCTGTAAATTTGTGATGTAACATTCCAAAGGTTTTTGAAACTGCTCCTTTTCCAGACTCCAATAAACATAAACGCATTACCAAAACCTAGCTGGGTGTTTTTCTAAGAGCTTGGGTTGTTTTGTAAATGCAGTAGAAACACAAATGGAAGTACAACAGCGTGAAGTGTGAACTGAATCCCATTTAAGATCCAGTTCTAGTTTACATCCCAATAGCTGTGAAGCTTTGGACATCAGCTGCACAACAGCATGCACCTTCCTATCTGCACAGAGAAACATCGCTCTGCAGAAATGGGGTGGATTACAATGACCTAGTTTGACATGGGTTACTGGAGCAAAACGAGTGTCAAAATGTGACAAATCTCACAGAGCCCTAAATTCCCAAGTCGCCTTGTGTTCGTTCCCATCGCCATACTAAAGAGACACTCTATCACAAGAGGCACTGCAGTGCTAGAGGACATGACTGATTTATCAAAAGCATGCTGGTTCTCTGTCTGAAGCACCTTTCCAAGGTAAAGGTGAAATTTACCTCACTTTTTCTCTGTTTTCTATGGCTGTAATGCCTCCTTCACGAACTTCATGAAATTCACAGAAAATCTTTTCGCAGTCCGAGCAGAGAGATGTGACATGAGAGGATAGTAAGTGGTGCGAGTGGACATCTGCACTGGCACACCGGCTCTGATGGTGTGATGGCCACAGTGGTTACATGTCTGTCAGGTCACAGGCTGCAATGAACTGGTGTCAACTGGTGTCAACTGGTGTCAATTAGCAACAATGAGCAACACTCTTACAGGCAGTTCGATACTCTAATTCGGAAATAATTTTCCCATTATAAAAAGAAAAAAGACAGAATGGAAGAACTTTCAAATCAAACTGGATAAACTTTTTTTTTTACCTTGACCTTTCAGTTGGAAGTTAAACAAATGATTAAAAGAGAAATAGGAATTGTGTATTTATTTACAATTTAGGCGAAATGAAAATCTGAAAATCCTAAATAAAATCCAGAGCAACTAAGCTGCCTTTGCAATTTAGTTGCTACATTTAGCAAAACAGTTTAAATTGTGAAATCTGTGACATTTGCAGAAGGACATTATGGTCAACAGAAACCGTATAGGGGCCAAATAACTTACTCTCCAGGTAAGTTAGTGTGGAATATTTTAAAACAAGGAGCAGGTCATAAAGCAGATTCCACAAAGCAATGGAAAAAACCAACAAACACAAAACCATCCTTTCAAACTGATAGGACCTGCAAAGAGCACAGTAGTCACAGAAAATGCCCAGGTTTACTCTGGAGGAGCAGCAGACATTCACAGCTCAGGTGGGAGAGCCTATTGACAGGTTAACTTGCCTTTAAAAGACTTCAGATTCAAAACTTTCCCATTCACCCCACTAATGATCCTAAACATACAGCCACAGCTGTAACTTTTAGGATTTATTTATTTGCAGCATCATTGTCCATCCACTGTATAATAAAGAGCTACTTTTGTTGATTTGTCCCGTGAAAATCTGCCAAAATAGACTGAAGTGGTCCAGACTTCAGAAGAATTAATACTTTATTGAGACATTGGATGTTGACGTTACTGGTGATGAAGCTGTTGAGTGAAAGCCCTGTTAGATATCAATTATTCAGGTAAAGGCTTTTCTTTACTCTCCCCAAAATAATCACAGTCTGAAATATTCTCTAAACTGAAAGGGCTGAATCAGTCTGGGGGAAACTATTTCACAGCTTGTGGCCTCAGACCATTACGCTTTCACTCTTAAGTGCAAACAGTGTTCCCATGAGTCAGCTGAACTTTATTTAGGCATGCTGAAAATGAAGCTGGACACTTCTTTCTTTGTATTATTCCCCTGATATTTATAGCTTACTGAGAAGAAGAGGCCACAGAAAGGGGATGTAACGTTCTCCAGCCAGTTGTTTTTAAGCACAGTAAGTACCAAAGAGTGTCGGGTTTTGAGTTGTGTGCTTCCCTGCATCACCTGCATGTGTCCTTTAAATCCATCTCTGTATAATTAAAGCTGTGAGTGCAAGTAGTCACGTCCTGCCGGGAGAGATGAATGCACACCGGAGTTCAGAGAGAGACAACTCATTCCTGATTATGCTGGAGTAAGCTTTAAAGTCAGTCATCGTCTCGTTATGCAAAGTACACTGACTGTGTTTTGTAACATTAAATTGAATGTTTAGCATCTTATGCTTAATTAAATTAAGCATAAATTGAGAAAATAACTGTAGTTTTCATTACCTTTTCATAGCTATATCTACAAAATAGAAAAAAAATTGTTCCATATTTTCTCATTTTTTACAAATAGAGGAAAATATTTCAAGACTTTGTCTCATGTAATTTTGATGATTATAGCTTCCAGATAACCAAACTCAGAATTCAGTGTCTTGGAAAACTAAAATATCAGATCAATATGGGAGGGTATTCTAATAAAAAGTGTAATTCTTCTGAAAAGTATGTTTATTTCTGTTCACTCAATACTTGGTTGGGATTATTGGTTGAAAAACTGCCTGAGTGTGGCGTTGCATGGAGGAGACCAGCCTGTGGTTCTGCTGAGGTGTAATGAAAGTCTAAGTTGCTTTCATAGCTGCCTTTGCTGTTGCACCTTCTCCAACATTTTTTTCTTCCACTTAATTTTCCCCGAATGTGCCTGGACACAGTGCTCTGTGAATAACCACAGTGAGATTTTCAAGTCTGAAAAAATCTTCTGAGAGTCTAAATTTTACTCTTTGTATCTAATCCGAGTTGCACTTTCTGAAATGATAAAAATGATTAAACTTTTAAATGATAATGTATTTTTTTAAAGATGTACCAAGTTGTAAAAACCTGTTTGTCTTACTATGCATGACTGTGGTGTATTTAAGTATAGGTTCAAGCTTTAACCTCATTGCATTTTCTCACTGTAAATACAGCACATCACACAAAAATCTCCACGAGAGCTGCAGCGGACGTGCATTCATCCTCTCCCAAAGGCGTGCTCTTTATCTCTGCTACTGCTGCTGCATAAATGCTTCCTCATGCTCTCCTCCTCTTTTATCTCGTTGTCTTTCTCTCGCCCTCCCCTCAATGTGAGCACAACGCTGAAACGAGAAAAAAAGAAAAAGAAAATGTGCTGACTGAGAGAGGGATGATGCAGTAAACATAGCTGCTCTGAATATCTAAATTAAAAGTGGCCTTGTGTATCATTTGAATTATTCATTATGGTAAACTGGATGCAGCTGCTACTACAGGGCAAGTGAGCCTCTCCGAGTTAAAGTCAGATAGATTGCTCCATTTGACTTGCTAAAGTGGTGGATTGTAGTTAATTAACTATAGTCCCGGAAAAGCATTTAGCGGCATGGGTGAAATCAGTTTTATAAGCTCCTCCAAGGCAACAACGCATCTCCGAACTTAATAAGTTACTCCATTAGCCGTGGAGGTAACTGCCAAGCCAAACAACCTACCACAGACAGTTTGACAGATTATGGTGAACTCCATTAATCTTAAATCCATTAATTTTATGCAAATGAATTACTTTTTCATTTAAATTCAATACAGACGAAAGCAAGGTCATATTCTTTATTAGATGGATTCCATATTAATAAAGTGTACTGACAGTTTCTTGATATTTTATTTAAAAGAAGTAGGTGAAGTTTATTTATATAGTTCTCTATAAAACACAAAGTGCATTAGAATAAAAAAAGCTTCTACCTCATTGATTATTATAATCAACAAGTGAGTATTGTTTTGTTGAAAATACATTTTATTCCCAAAGTATTCGCCCATCTGCAGACACATATGAAAGTACTTATTGTAGGTTTGGACGAGTTCTTTAAAACTGCATTTGAGAGGTCAGACACTGATGTTGGACAAGAAGGGTTTTATGAGGTTGAGGTCACGACTCATGCACCTCAGTGACATTTTTCAGATCAGGATAATTTGCATATTCACCAAAGTTTAACATGCAAGATAAATGTAGTGTCTGTACTACTGCAAAAACTAACATTTTGACAGGTTTCAGTATTTTCTCCTCTTTCTTCTGACTTTTTTGATATTGAGCTAAATACAAAAATACCAGATAAATTTTTTTTTTATGTAAAATTACAATTATGATTTCAGCTAGATTCACCTAAAGCCCTTAGCAGTTTTAACCACTTTCTGCTATTTTATAAAGAGATTGACATATTTAAGACTTGAAGCCTTAATACACTGTATCTTTACGTCAGCCAAATTGTATTAATAATGGAATAGTTCACAGCACAGAACATTTTACTGAACAAGTCAAAAGAATCACTGACTTTTGTCATAACAAGAAGACTCTTTTCCATTCATTAAAACAATTTCAGTAACACTTTAGCTCAAGCTGCACTTGTGTCGTTGGCATTGAATCCTGAATAGTAAAGAGTCACATAATAAGCAAATTAGTCGGTTTGGTTTTTTAAGACGGAAGTTGTCAAAAGGTGTAAAGGGTGCAGTGGAGAACCCAAATGTAAGAATCACTTGCTGGATGCAGCCAGATGGGAATCTAAGTCTTTAATAAGTAACTGCACTGCACCCAGCACAGAGCGCTGCAGAGCTAAAAATCCTAAAATTACAAAGTAAACAGGAAATCAGAACAATAAACAAACCATGAGCCAGACAGGATGAAAAGCTAACATGAATTATCTGGCAAAGAGCAAATACCAGAATAAACAGAGGAACCAATCACAGCAGCCAGCAGGACGAAACGGGTTCTATCACAGTGGTAATGGAAATGTGCTAATTCTGGCTGGTACCTGCAAGTGATACTTTCTGCACGACTTTTTCAGTCTCTCACATCATTATGGAGGAATTCTAGCCAACTGTTTGTTCCAGCAGTTATTTAGCTTATTAAGGCAGAGTATTTAAAGGTGTTTTTTGTTGTACTGGTCATGGAAACTCTTTTTTACAATGAATTAAGGATTTCATTCCTGGTTCTGTACGTACCATGATTTAAAATTTTAAAGTTACCGTTTAGTACGCCTTAATCAAGAGAAACATTTTTTTTATTTCTTCAGTAGTGAAAAATTTGTCAAAAATAATTTGCTTTTCTTAAGTTTTGGAACTTCAGAAAGTGGCCAGTAAGGAACTGACTGTAGATTCGGTTTGATTATTTTCATCCAATTGTTGGATAAATGAAATGATAAATCCACCTGGAAATAGTAATGGTTATTATTTAGGAATGCTTCCATGAGACTGTGCTGATATCTGAGAATAAGAAAATGTTCTCAAATGTTGATATTCCAGGTTACGTAGTGTCCCTGAATGCAACTTAAAGGTTCAGCAGTTGGGATATTCCCTCTCTTGACAGAGAATCATTTTAAGATGGTTGAATGCTGCTGAATGCAGAAGGATTTTGAGCTTGGCTAATTTTATTGTTTCAGGTGAGTAATTAAGCTGTGCTTTCAAAAATACTGGTAAACATTTGGCCGGGTTCTTCTGTCTTCTTTGAAAATGAAACCTCAACTGCAATAACAGACTTTTGTGACAACGGGGAGCCCACACTGACATGATTTTAAAAGTTGTGCAGTGGACAGCTCTGCACATCAACTTGTTCATCTTTAAAGCAGCGCTGTATTTGTATCTACAGAACATGTATTTGCCAAAACAAAAGGGATTTGGCAGTACATATGTAACATTACATAACGTTATATGTAACATATAATGTTACACCTTCACGCTAAATCTAGATAAATTTAACCAAACCTTGTACGATCATAAAATGAGTAATTACACTTTTAACAAATTGCTATGTTGATCTAATAAATTATAGAGGATGGCAGTGTAACACAACATCTTAGTACTATAATTATTTTATCTCCTAAAGACATAAATGGGAGCAAAAGTTGCAAAAAAAAGTATCTTTCATTCACTATAGAACTTTGATTGAAACTGAATCTGCTCTGTTTATTGGGGGAAAAAAATGTCCATGGCATTTTGTAGCGTTAATGAATATCTGTTCCCAGCACCAGGTTGTGTCCCATGAAAACCATCAGCGGACCAGTTGCAATACCTTGGACAAGAGGCTGATCGAAAACATGACGGAGTTTATCTCTAAAAGTATTCACAGACAAACTCTGCACTTTAACTGCAGACAAAATGTGCAGAATCAGGCTTGATTTATGTTATAAAAAGGTGGAAAAATCATCCCTCTGATTAGTTTTGATGTAAGATTATTTTACTTTTATGTATCTGGTCTCAGCCTTTTCTGAATACCTTAAAGGCCTGGTGATTCACCGCTGCCTTTCAAAGTAGAAAATACGCCCAATCTATAGCAGTCAGCACTCTTGTCTTTCCAACTGTACTGATAAATAAAGCGTAGCACCTTCTGCATGTTGTTAACTGTGTAAATTAAAGGCTTCTGAGAGTCTCGGTGTGTGAAATGATTGGCAGGAGCTCTGGTTGCTCTTTACCAGACAGAAATAATCTCTTGCGATAATCTCTGAACTTCATCTCTTAGTGGAAAGTAGGAGAGACGAGGGGAGTGATCTCAGGTGCCGCTTGAATGAGAGCACCTGGTCCGGCCCCTTGATCTACATCACCCCTCCCTCTGAGCATTTAAATCTCATTCTCTTCACTAGAGTCACATCTTCACTTAGATAATGAATTATGAATCCCAGCTGAGATGATATTCAATATTGGATGAACCACACATCTTCATTTGGTGACACTGCCATGAGGGACAGTCCATTCTTGGCAGTACAAGCGCAGCTACAAAGGAAAAGCTCATTACTATTAATATTCATGATGGGGTGGCTCAAGCAAAGTGTACGTGCAGTGCTTGTGTGGGAACACCGTAAACGTGTGCATGAATACTGGTTGTAAACGTGCGAACAGAAGATGTGCTAGAGTCTGACGCAGGTCCGTTATTTGTGGACGGTTTTCACAGCGGGGGGGAAGAGGGTTAGAAGCCACTACAGTCGCTGTAAAACGCGCCTGGCTGTTGTTCCTTCTGCCTGAATACACATGAGTGGCCAGGCTTATCTTTCCTCTGCTCTTTCCTCGCTGAAAAACACCACGAACACAGAAATGTACTGTACATTAATGAGAACACGGGCCAATAGTTTGTCTGAGGACTCAGTGGAGCATTAGTAAATATATATATATATATATTAAGACCGTAGCGAGCGGCCTTTTGCTGCTGAACTGGTAATATTGTTCTCTACTGTAGATACTACTTCTGTAGATTATGTAAGCTTACTTATTTCTGTTGGCATATAAAAACGGAGAGTGAAAGTAGTCTAGCACTTTAAATATTAACACAGTGTGCCATAATGCTGCGTATGTTGCGTTGCATGAAGAAGAGTGGTCATAAATTTTAAAAAACTGAGCTCAGTTGGGGGGGAAATGCAGAGCACATGACGAAGACAAACATGGATGGAAAAAAGGAGAGCACTTCCCCCATCCCTCTTTGTTAACGTCACCCGACGTCAAAGTCACAGTCAGTTCTTAACCTGTCGCAACAGTATGAATCATTAATTGTAAACTAAGGTGGAGGTTATACTTTGATTGTAGTTCTATGAATTAGTCAAACAGCTCTTAAAAACCAAAAAGAGATGGAAACAGTTCACATTCACATATTTTCTCCCCAGAGTCTCTGGAAATGACTTTGCAAAGTCAAAGACTGATCATGCTATTTATGAGTCTGTCATATGAACAGGATGCTCTTCAGTCAGAGGCTTCTTCAGATGCAGTGTAACACGGACTGCTACAGAAGATACTTCCAGCCCAAAGTCTTCACCATCTACAGCAATAAATATGAAAGATTGCTTAGAACTGAAAATCAACACAATGGGAAATACACTAACATTTTCGTTCAGTACTGCAGCCAACCAGAACACAGTAATCACATTCAGTTGTACAGAGAATACATAAAGTTTACATGCACCTGCAGAAATGCATTTTTTTTTAATGTTAAAAAATCATAATAAAGCAACCCTTATTCACACTTAATGACATTTAGCTTGTATGATTCATTTGAAAAAAGTAAAAAGCTTTTTAAAGTGTACACTGCAACAACGTGGTTGTACAACAAGGCCCGACTTTAAACAAAAACCTTTCTACATCACCTCTTGATTCAGTTACAGCATTCAGTCGTCTAGCCTCAAAATCAGAGACTCTTATTAACTCCAAATAAATCTTTTAACTCCAAATAAATCTCGTAAGAACGTGTGGAAGCATTTCCTATGATCCAACGAAGCTAAGCGTGAAATTTTGACTACAATCCCAAAACAACAAAAAACAAAAGAAAACCATACCCACACTCATATGGTGGTGGCAATAACAATTCAAGACGTGGCTGTCATGATTTATGGGATTTATGGCAGGGAGGAACAACGTAAATAATCTGAGCTTAATAAAGTTCAGAAAACAAACAAAAATCTGAAAAGACACTTGAGACGTACAACCAGGAAAACAGGGAGTAACCAGGCTTAACAATGGAGTAGCAATGCAGCATATGAACAGATTGTTGGAAACTGTAAACAAAAATAAATTAAAACACAAAATAAAAGCTCATCAGCAGCAATTAAAGCTTAGTTATTCTTAGTTAATTGTTATTCTCAGCATTTAAAGCTTAGCTTTTATTTTAAGACAGCAATTATCTACAACATGTTTTGCCATTCCATAAATCATAATCTATTTTCTTATGGACCTGATCCAGTAGTGGAAGATCTGCATTAAATGCAACCAACACCCAAGGAGAACAAGTTTTGTTCACACATCATTTCCTGAAACGCCACTGAAAAATGCTGTGAACAGAATAACTGAGTCATATCATGTCCAAACAGAAAGTACAGATGATAACATAAGCTTACCGCTGTAACAAATCTTGAGAATAATAAGCACATGCTAGGTCACAGTGTCACAACATTATAGACACTTTCATAACCGAGTTGAACTCAAGTTGGAGCAACTGCTCAAGGTCCAGTTGGAATAAAAATATGTATTAATTGGCTTTTAAAATAGATCCTGCAGCATCTCATTTCATTGGAGAGTGAGGTAAATGTGACATAATCACTACACTAATGTTTAACTTCTAAGTTTTTGAGACATCCTAAAATGAGTGTCTAACACAAGAATACAATTATTTTATCGCTACAAAGAGAAATTCACAGTTAGGAGTTTATTTCGTTTGTTCAATAATTCACTTTACTTCCATAGTTATGTAAAGTTCTTATACATATGATTTCTTTTTATACTGCAGTTTCATTGCTGCAGATTTGCATCTGAATCAGCATCAGAAGTTAATATAAATGAATTAGTTCATTTAAAATTTCTTCCAGCAGAATCAGTCTATAACTTTATCAGAGGCTCATCTGAAAAATCAAAGATACGCATAACCTTTAGAGAGCTAAAAAGATTGAATTTGGTTTAATTTGATGTCCTATTCATTATTTTATCTTTTTCCCGTTAATATATGCATGTCAGAGGGAACTGAGACTCTTCAACCTTTTTCAGCACATAAAAGATTGGAGTTCATGAAAATTGTAAGAAACCAAGAACATGTTCAAACAATGATCATCAAAACACAGAATAAATAATCCATCTCCGTGTTCAGAAAGGTTCAAAGGTTTTTATCTCCCATCATTAAAGCTATTAACATGGTCAGCATAAATCTGAATCAGGTTTCCATGAATATTAAACAAAACTGGGGGCAAAGTGATAACGCTAAAAGCTTGGCACTAGGAGTAAAAGAGCATTTCTAAAGCATTTACCAGAGCTTTGTTATCAGAGGTGTGCAGCAAGAACCGGGATTTTGACCTGATCCAAGGGCTGAAAGTCAGGATCACTCTATTCCTGCTGCTTTATTTAGCCTTCATTATTTCAAATAATCACTTTAAGGATTATTTACATTTTTGGATAAGATGTTTATGACTCAATTCTCACTGTATCCGATCTCTGTGTGATTGTAAATCTCCATCTTTTAGTTTTGTTCTGAACAAAATGTCCTGGTAGTTTTAAAACATGATATTGTAGTAACTTAAGATTAGTAGTAGTAAAATTTATTCCAAATATGCAGATCAGATCAGACCTAAATGTTGGAAATGATAGAAAAATAAGGCAAATATAAAAAGCAAAGAATAACAAATTCAATCAAATATCCAAAAAGAGAAACGTATTTAATCTCACACTCTTTTTCAAATTACATATAATCCACCTAAAATAATTTGTCTGCCTCATCCTTTATTGCTTTATATTTCTATCAATGCATAATAATAATAATAATAATAATAATAATAATAATAATAATAATAATAATAATAATAATAATAATTTATATACACACACATACACAGCTCTGGAAAAAATAAAGCACCCACTGCACTGAAGCCCATTGAAACCCTCCAGGTTTTTCCACCAAATATTTGTTTCTGAACTCTTCCTGAGTTGAAACATTAGTATTACTGTTTCTAAATCAGTATGAACTTGCTTTCTTTGCATTATCTGAGATCTAAAAGCACTGCATCGTTTTTGTTGTTTTGACCGTTTCTCATTTTCTGCAAATAAATACTAAATTTTTGCTTGAAATTTCAAAGACATGTTGTCAGTAGTTCGTAAAATAAAAGAACAATGTTCATTTTACTCAAACATATACCTATAAAAGGTGAAATCAGAGAAATTCATCATTTTAATTGCCTCTTAAGAGCTGCAAATGTGTATATGGTTCACTGGAGATGTACCATTTATTTCATCTCCAGTGTTGTGACAGATCAAATGATCTATAAGCAGCGGAAAAACTGTTTTAACCACAACATGACCCTAACAAACATGCAAATGCTACATTCAACTCCCTGAGTCTCATTTTCACTACAAACCAAAATATTCCTCCTGTTGTACGGGTGACTTGGTAAAATTAATGACATGACTGACCGCCATTGCCTAACAGCAGGTCAAGCCATGGTTATTATAAAAAGACAAAGGTAGCAAAGCCAAAAAAAAAAAAAAAACTGAAAGGGGGCAACAACAACAACGGCAGCCAATCTGCACACCAAGCCTGGAGCAGTCCACCAAAATCCAGACAATGTTGCAGCGAGGAAGACTACAGAGCCAAGCAGCCTTCCATAGGGGGATATTTCCCTCTCTGCCCATAAAAATAACCCACAACTGTCCCAAAGACTAGTTACCAAAGAACTACTAAAAGAACTACAAACATCCAAGTGATGCACCAAGATATCCATCTGAGCAGCCATCTCAACAAGAGAGAGCGCCAGAGGGTCAACCATACATAAACTACTCCATCAGCGTGTGTATGATTGGATGAATGACTGACTGTTGTCTGATGTGCTTTGGAGTCCTCTGAATTGATAAAGCGCAACACAAGTGCAGCCCATTTACCATTTAACCATGCATGAACATGAAATAGGGCATTAAAAGGAACCTTAGTATATTGCATTGGGAAGAAGCCGAAGGAAGAACGAGCAAACTCCAGGTAGAAAGGCCCTGACTGGGATTTAAATGCAGTACTTTCCTGCTGTAAGGAAATAGTGCTTAAAACTGTGCCCCTGAATAAACAGTTTAAATTCCTGTCACAGCATAGAGGATGCTTTTCAGTGTAAAATACCACAAATCTAATAGCAACATGGTAATCAAGGTCCTGCAAACCCCTCTTTCACCAACTCAAAACAACTTGTATTCAAGCCAGTTTTTATGAAAACAAAACTGAATATTAAAACAGAAAAACTTAAAGTAGGAAGATCCCATGTTTGAATCCCAGCCAGGTTTCTACATGAGCATGGACGTGTTCTCTTCCTCACACCCCAAAAATGAGACTTTGGTCTCTAATCTAACTTGCACAATGCATTCAGCCCTTTCAAGAGACAAAGCATTGTCCTTGAATGCTCAAGTACTTTATGCTGGATTGTACTGTATTTAAGCAGAATGCTGTCATGCTGCAGTAGTGCAGTCTACTCATTATCTTGTGCTGTTTTTGACAGCGCTGCTGAATCACATCGCCCTGAGACTTTACCCAAAAGGGGAAAAGAGTCACAGCCACACTAAGGTCCAGATGACAGGGAAAGTGAGCAATAATAGTGTCCTTGTGTTGCCACTGGATTACATAATAAACTCATGATGTCAATCATGCACTAATAGGCAGCGTCCTCTTGAAACTTTTTTCAGATAAGTAGAAAAGAACATGAAATTTGTCAGGTGGAAGCTTATGGGTGCATGCGCAGTAACTTCAAGTTCCCACACTTGCCTATTCTTATCTTCTTTTGTTCTCTGGAAATCCTTTTAACAATCTCCAAGAGCCCTTTTTAAACACTGACGTACTAAACAAAACGCAGAATAAATTTTTACCTGGTTCACCTGTCAAGGATTTTGTGTTTGCTTTTCGCAGCTACAAAGAGAAAATACTCTGGAGGTGCTTAAATGTCAGCGTGACAATGAACTGAAGAGCAGGGAAAAAAAAAAAAAAGAGTGAGTAAGATCCAGAATCAGTCAACCCAAGAACAACTTTTGGCTCTTGGGAAGTCATGGTAAGAAATTGAGGCTAAGTTTCAAATCCAGAATGTTTCTGCTGTAAAATGTTTGGTTTTGTAGCAAAAGCAGGACTACAATTTGATAAGAGTTAGGCAATGGTTGGCAGAGAATTTTAGTTTCTCATTAAGAAGATTTTGATTGTTGGATCTGACATAAGAAAGGATTGTAGATTGGGGAAATTTTATTATATTTCATTGAAACTGTGAAGAACAGACCTTGAAATAATTTTTAATTTAAGGCAAACAAAATGTACATTTATTTTAGCTGAAAAAAAGGTGGAGGGCTACCTTTGATTTGAATACATCATTACAATCACAGCTTTAACAAAATATCAAATAAAATTAAGAAATTGAAATATAGCAGTGGAAATAATTTGTGTTTATATCCTATTAGATTATGTTGTTTTCTTCTTAAAATCTTATGTAAAAAATCATTTTAAAGTTTTGAAAAAAAGCGTTTTTCACATACGATCACAAATTGATCTTTTGATCTCAAATTGATATTGTAATGTATCACTTTGTATTGCATGGCTTTCTATCAAATGATGCATCATGTATCGTGTTGTAAGTCATGTCATCATGTTTGGATGAAAATCATATGTTGTATCGTGTATCACAATGTATCAAATATTTTTATCATATTGTATCCAAACAGATTATATCACTTATTACAGCATCCTACTTGGCATATATTTTCCATCACATAATGCATCACATCATATAAAAGTTTTCAGTGTTCCCAAAAAAAAGGAAGAACTTTTATGATCCTTCGACAATTTAATGCAAAGTTTTTAATGAAAAGCAAATTGAAAAAGCAACAACCAAAATAAGTATAAACAACAAGGGTTCACAGGGTTTATTTTCAATTCATTGCTTAAAAAAAAAAACAAATACTCAAACACCAGAAACACAAAGCAATTTCCTAACCATTTAATCTGTTTATCAGCTCCATTTATCTCAAAACATGCCTGGCTGATGTCAGTGGCAGCAGACTCTGCAGGCCGCCATCCGAGAACAGACTGCAGAAGACGCAAAGACGCAGACAGAAGACTGTAAATAGCTTACAAAAATAAAGGCACGACACAGACGTCATGCTGATCAGCAACAACATGAACGCAGATGAACTGATGAATACGTGCTCCTAATCGTTCTGTAGACAAAAAACAAGTAAATAGATACGAGAGCAACAGCTCTTTTAGAAAGGGAAAACTGTGGATACTGTAGAGCTTTCCCAGATTGTTTTGCTTAAAATACACCATCATGATTTCAAAACTCAGCAGTGTACTCTTTTTTTGTTGCAAAGAGCTTTTACACTTTTCTGCCACGGTACAACAGGTGCACTCAAGACTGGATATGCTCCCTGTTTTTGGAGAAACTCACAAATTCACTGTGATGTTGTCAGAAAAACTATCTGCATCTCTCTATAAGTGCATTTGTTAGGTTGTCAAACTCTCAGCTTTTTTTTTTTTTGGTCCCTTTCCTTGTGAGTTTTATTGATAGACCACCTGTCCCAGTGTGACATCTGAATTGTGCCCAAATGTGGCACAAAAATACTTAATTTTGAAGCTTAAATTGCTACAATATGAACACGCATTAACAGGCTGTGACAATAATGTAAGTCTTCATTATTGCAAAGTTTTTTTAACGCAATAAAAACTTTGCATTTAAAAGTTTTATTGCAAAGTAATAAAAACTTTGTGACAAAAGTTTTTATTACTTTACAGTAAGATGGAGATGTAGCAATCCATTGCTAAGATTGAATAATCTATTAAAGCAAAGTTTTACTCATGCACTCCATAATCCTGACCTGCATGGAAGAGATGCAAGAACAGAGGCATTGTTTAAAGAAATGAATTAGAGGTTTAAGGTTTGCAAAAAGCAAAACACCTCAGACATGTGGCAGAAGGTGCTGGAAAATTAACACCCTGAATGCACCAACCTCAAAATGAAACATAGTGTTGGCAGCATCATGCCAACACTATGATGACGCCACACTTTTACAAACTTGGACAGCCGGAGGCATGCATTGTATGAAATCATGCAGAAACTAAAAGCATGAGCTTTGGACTGAAGAAGAAAGAATAATAATTCAGCCATCCATCCTGTTACCAAAACAATCCTAAGATCTGATTTTGGTGTTGCGCTGAATTAGTGCCCAACATTTGATCTAAATGTTGAATTATTCAGGACTTCTAAATTTACCTTCTGTTTGTATTTATCGGTAGGTTTTTCTTTTCTAAACTGAAGTGTAGTTTTCAGAGTCATAAATAAAAATGTGATTTTGTTTACACAGTGTCCTGAATCTTCTCAATAAAGTTGAGGATTGTAATATTTGCGGGGAGTTTTCTAAGACCCTCTCATCGTTCTTCTTCTATTGCCTTGGTATGCAGGCGAGGTGAACATTTTTCTTTGTGTCTTCTTTGACATTTTCCTTCCAGTTAACAACATCCGTGCTGACAATGCTGCACTCTTGCATTACTTTGTCAATCTGCCACACTCACCACTCACACCATGTACCCTTGTACTAACGACAAATCCTCTCTGATCAAATGTCTGCCAAAGGCTTCCCAGAGGACAACACCCAGGGGACAGCTCTACACATCTTATTGATCTGACAGCGACATTGTGCCTTAAGTCGAAAAAGCCCTCACCTACTCGTCCATGACCACAGGAACTATGTGGAGGCAGCAGCCATTATAAACGAAGAAGAATCCATCTCCTTTGGGTGCAGTTGTCTTGAACTGGTCAATTTTCAACAGTACAATATATGGATTTCTGGTCAGTGTCACTGACAACGTGAAAGCAGGCTTTACACCTTTTAAGCCTTGATGGTGTCGACTATAAATCAGATATGAATGACCTCTAAAACATGTTAGGTTTATTGCATTTGGGAATTGGGTGCATGTGTGTGTCAAAGCCATTTCAGGCGAGCCGGGCCACGGGTGTCAGCTGCAGTCATGCCCTTTTCATTACTCTGGTCGTTCTGCTGTGAGTACTCCATCAGACACGGCCGGCCCACTCCTGTCAGGCCTGACACACAACCACACCTACCTTCATGAGGACTTTGCATTGACTTCCATTCATTTTTAATTCATTTTTATACCCTAACCCTGACCTTTGCTCTACACCTAACCCTAAAAACAGCCCTTTTTCTTAAGGGGCTTTGAGCTCCATAGGGAGCAGTTGGTCCTCACAATGTAGTATTGGTTGGAAAAACAGGCAAGATGAAAAATGCTAAAACACACACACACACACACGCACGCGCACACGCACACACACACACACACACACACACACACACACACACCCCCACACCCACACACACACGCACACCCACACACACACACACCCACACACACACAGACACACATTTTACGTTTCTCTGTTTTTGCAGGAACTTCCCATTGACCTTGACCTTGAAGCTAACCATTACACATCAATCAATGAGTCGGTGTGCCACAACTTTCTCCAGCTGAACAGATACAAAGCTGAAGTTCTTATCTTTGGATCCAAATAGGAATGATCTACAACTAGAAACTAGTGATCAGGCCAGAAATCTGGGTGAAGTGGCAAACTTTCAAAGACACGAACATTCAAAGACACTTATAGATAATTACAAAGTCAGCCTTCTATCACACGAAGGACATTTCCAGGATAAAAGACGATTGTCCCAGAACAATCACAAGAAACTCATACATTTCTTTATCTTTAGTTGGATTGATTACTGTAAGTGTCTTCATAGGTCTTCCTAAAAAAAAACAAAAACGTCAAGGAGCTGAACCTGATCCAGATAGCTGCTGCTCACGTTCTCACTAAAACCAGGAAGATAGAGCACATCACCCCAGTTCTAAAGTCCCTAAACTGTCTCCCTGTAGCTCGGAGACTTTAAAATACTGCTAGGTTATAAGTCACTTAACAGCTTAGCACCACAATACATTAAAGATCTGCTTCCAGACCTCTCAGGTCTTCTGGTTCTGGTTCTGCTCTGCATCCCCAGAACCAAAACCAAACAAGGAGAAGCAGCATTCAGCTTCTATGCACCACTAATCTGTAGCAAATTTTCAGAAAATTGCAAAACAGCCAAATCACTTAGTTCCTTTAAATCCAGACACAAAATATATTTAGTATTTAGAGTTACTTTTGAACCATAATCACTGGAACTTGGACCAAAATATCAAATGTACATTGAGGATTTTGTTGATGACATTGGACAAAATGCAGTGTTTGTTACTGGCTTCACATCTGGTGACTGTATGAAGTTTTCATGACCTTTCTGTGACGTTAAGCACTTTGAACTGCTGAAATGTGCTACAAATAGCTAACCTTAACTTTAACCCAATTCCTACTTTAATCCCAAACCTAACCCCTAACCCTTAACAGCTCTTCTCCTCAGTTGGTCGCCATATGTAGTATGTGTTAGGAAAATGGTCCCTACAATCTATCAAATACTAGGCTGCACACACACAAAAACACACGAGTAACATTTGTGACACAGCTTATCGCCGGGCTGTCAGGGCTGAGACATGCTGCATCAGTGAGGCTCGGATCCATCACCGGAGAAATCTTAAGTGTGAAACTGATGCGTAGCTGCTGGAATGTCACTTTTTCAGTGGATTGGTGTCTACACAGCCGAATTATAGCTTCAAGAAGGAATAATAAACTTTGAGCAGACAGCAGTAGATGCTGCAGCAAGTACAAATCACCCCAATAAAGAGGGAATTGTAACACTGCAGCAAGGTATTGTTCACAGATATCTTACTGAATACAATAAATAACATTAAAAAATCACCAATTTACTTTTTGCTCTGTGTGGCCCAAATATGAGGGGTTATTTTATTAAACGATTGGAATACAAAGAATTATTTTTCTGCTCTAAAGCCTATAGTTACATAAAATGATAAAGTTTTGTGATCAGTTCACTAAGTGGAAATGGAATAAACCAATAATCTGACAGTTTTTGTTTTAGCTGGGGGCTTTGGCCCCCTTTGAACACACATTGGGAAACGTCACATAATTTACCTCCAGTGACTAAATCTTTTCATGTTTGATTAGAAACAGATCTGGTTTACCTTTACAGGCATTTATGTTAGATATACACATTTACAATTTGTCATCAATGTAATTAATGTCTTAAATTTGGAGAGTTCAACTGAGAAATCTTTCTGCCAGTTTTCAGAATAAGCTTGTGATATTGCAACACGTTTCTCCTGACATAAATGATGTGACTGAATCAAGACACAATCTCAGTTCAATCTACATTTTTCCCATTGGTTCAAGCCCCTTTGTGACGATTTACTCAATATCTCGATTCTATGTGAATCAAGGTATTTCACAACATTTGTTTGGATTTTTACTTCCTGGCTCATGCATTAAATATATTTATGTTCTTTTGGTGCCATCAATGTCATCCCGTATTTGATTAGCAGATTTTATGCCACACTTTGTCTGCAGAAGACTGAATATGTATCATATGAATATGATAGACAACACCGTATAGCTGTGAAATGAAAGAAATCAGATTGGTGCTTTTCCATCTAATGCTTTATAAAATCACCTCTCACTGTAATTACAGCTGCAAAACATTTGAGATTTGAATATGTATTGCTCTAAACTAGAGCTCTGCAACCTTTACAACCCAAAGAAAAATTTCTGCCCTCAGTTCAACTAAATTAAACTCCTTTAGAGTAACAAATATTGCGTGACCTTTTGAAAAATGATAGCTTATAATCTGAAACATTTACAACAGGAAATCTTTAGTGTGACCATGAAAAATGTAATAAATACTAAAAGATGTGTTTGTTATTAGAGCTATATTTTTTAAAAACATTACTTTGTTCTTACACCAGTATTTAATTAGCCCCTTAAGAGGCATTGAAGGCTAAAAATAAAAACAAATTATAAGATACTATTATATAATTCATGGGGAACAAATATATTTTACACCCAGAAATGTAACACAAAATAAACTTTAAGGGTTTTATGTTCTAACTTTATTCAAATTATATATTATTAATATGTGGGTTTAAGTAATTTGATCACTTGTTTTTTTTTTTCTTGACACTTGAAGTTTCTGACTTTTGTCAGAACCAGTCGGACTTTATCCCAGAAGTGAAAATAAACCCCTGCCGTTTTTAAGGTTACTCAAGGAAGGTCAGGATGTTCATACGGAAATTAAGTCAGGCTTCAAAGTCTAAAGACTACTTTGCAAGCTAGTGTGAATATAATTACATATAATTGAAGCAATTGTCCTTTTTTTTTTTTTTTTAAGTTTATGATTCAGTCTGACTGGAAGGACCAGAACCCAACATCGGCATCGGAAACATGCTGTGAGTCAGCAAGATGGATTGCTAGTTTGCTTGAGAAAAAATGAGTCAGAACCTTCCGAAAGCTTCAAATTAACATATATTCCTGTGAGGTTTCTGCTAAAGAGGGGATTTGCTTGAACTATGAAACAAAGCTCTATGTACCTAACAGGAGGGTAACTTATATGGATCTGACAGACAAATAAAAAAGTGAAAGGAAGCATCACTTTTAGTCTGAAAACATTCTCAATTTGTAACTTTTTAATTGTATTTAAAGTTCTGTTTCAGAGACGTTGACCTTTCTGGATCAGCTGAAGGTCTAAGTCATCTAGGAGTGTATTATGCCAGTAGGAGAGCACGTCATAGGAAAAAAATAACAGTGTTCAATATTTCCATACCAAACAGCAGGCACATAAATAATGCAAGAGTTACAGTTTCTTTATCCAAGGATACGTCACTCAGAGTCAGGGATCAGCATTTTGGGTGCCAGATACTCGGAGAGGTCTTTGATAACGAAATGCTGAATGTGAAACCTGATCACATGTTGAGCTGAGGGGAATGCCTTCATCTCAGAACAAAGTTGATTCAATCGATAGAAGAGGAGGAGTCCCATGACGAAGGCCTGTTTTAGACAGCTGGTGTATAAATCCTGGAAAAATTAAGAGTCCACTGCAGTGAACCCCTTTAAAAACCTCCTGGTTTTTCCACCAAATACGGATTTCTGAACTCTTCCTGACTTACAACATTAGTATTGTTGTCTCTAAATAAATATGAACTTGTTTTTTTTGTTTGTTTTGTTGTTGTTTTTTTTTTTTTTGCATTATTTGAGGTCTGGAAACTCCCTCTTTTTGTTATCTTGACCATTTCTCATTTTTTGCAAACAAATACTAAATTTTTGCTTGGAATTTCAGAGACATGTTGTCAGTAGTTCATAAAACAAAAGAACAATATTCGTTATACTCAAACATTTACCTGTAAGAGTAGAATCAGAAAACTGATAATTTGGTAGGGGCCTCCTCCTTTTTTTCATATATATATATATATATATATATTCATTTTTCAATATCCAGGCTTAAATAAACCAAAAAAAAAACAAATCAAAACAAAAACGGAATTAAAAATAATAAAGCAGCAAGACTTAAAGTATTCACCCTTTGCATGTTTTACCCTTTTTATTGCATTAACAAATCAATCATAAGCAACATATTTTGAAATTTTATGTCAGAGAAGAGTTTTTTGTCAAAATAAAGGCAAATAAATAAAAATTTGGAACACAAAATATTACAAGTCAAGTTTCCTGAATTAAACAACTATCTTGCAGTACTTTTCTGTAGCTGTTTTAGAGTACCTAGCTATAGACATGTGTTGTGCTAATTCATCCAACCATTTGCGTTAAAGCTATTTTTAATTTCTGCAAGGTTCAGGGAGCTTTATATACGAGGATGAACTTACAATCATCCTCATTAGACGCTAAAAAAACTGCAACTGAATCATTCATTGCTGCTGACAAAGATTACTCAAGGACTTTAAAAATAATCTAACAGCAATATTTTATGATAGTGTAAATAATCTCTGAGAGGCCAAGCAAACATAGGGGAACATGCCTCCTCCACAATGAAAGGCCAAAAAGAGAGAATAAAATAAATCCTGACAACAAAGAGAAATACTGGATGATGAAATATTTCCACCCTGATTAGAGTGCCTCTTGTCTCTTTCATAATATTTTGAGGAGGGGTGGGGGCACAAAACAGCGTGCTCAGAATGAAAATACAGGAATTAAATTATACTCCATCCTTTAAAAGTCACAACCACTTGATGGGTGAACTTTGAGCACCTCTGGTGAGTGAAATCAGAGGTTTACATCGTAAATCTGTGGCAACTTCATGATGAAATATTGTCAAAAATGGAGCAAAATCTCAGAGGAAGCTTTTCAATGGGATTTATGACGTGTTCCATGTCAAAGGATAAGTCCTGTTTTTTAATTGAACAGTTGAGATTTCTGAAGACAAGTTGACACCAGTGGTTCCCAAAGATTTTCTTCTGCCCCCCTATGGATTACAATAAAATCTCTCCCCCAAAAAGGAAAAAAGAATCGTTCAACCAGACATAAACCTAAACACATATTTTGTTTTCAAACTCCACTGAAGTTTATTTCACACTTCAGGTTGCAACCAAACAAACTACAAACCATCTTTACAGTAAAACACTTTTGTGTAAAAGTTTTTTAATTTTTTTTCATTCATCCATACCGCTTCCCGCACCCCCCAGGGGGCCGTGCCCCACACTTTGGGAACCACAGACCTACACCAACCAGAGTGGTGAGGTGTACCTAGTAATACTGTCAATTTAACTTATTTCAGCTGTTTCCTTGTTTCAGTTTTAATGACAAGAGGAAGAAAGCGTCACTCATTTATGCTAATCAAAACACCATCAATAAAAACTTCAAACAAATGAGGAGGGAGGAAAAGATGAAGGCTTAAACAACCTGGAATTTGACATGGAAAAAAAATGTTTAACAGAACTTTCTAATCAGAAGATGAAAGCTTCCTGAGAGACTGAAACATAAAAGTAGGCCGGACAGAGATGTGAGGCAGAACGGTAGACAAAGAGTAGAGGGTAAATGAAAAAACATAAACGATGAGATGAGACTGCTGCTCAACGGACCTGTCACCGCTTGATGTATGGGACTCTCATCTAGCAGGACCAAATGCACCATCAAAAACAGCAAGAGAAAATGTCAATATGTCTCACTGGGAGAGCACAAGGTGCAAAAGTGTTGGGCATCAGCATTTCTGAGTCACGCCTGGAAAAACTCCCCCCTGCTGCAAGGATTACTTTGCAGCAGGTGTGAAGCACAGAACAACTATGACTGAAATGCATCGTCTTAAAATTTAGTGGAAAGTCGCAAACAGCACACAGTGGGGGGGAACGGGGGGCTGTGTGGTATCACAGCTTACTACAGCTACACATTGTCTTCACCTAACATCAAGGTTAGGTGAAATAATAATAATAATAATAATAATAATAATAATAATAATAATAATAATAATAGCGAGTTTTACCTCTGATTATTTATTTGTTTTATGTTGCAAAAGTAACAGATCAGCCGATGCAGTGGGGGCTAAAAACAGAGTATTGCATAATCAGGTGACTTTGCAGAGCTGAGAGCAGTCATATACTTATTGTCAGACTGACTGAATGAAACCCAGGAGTGATGACAGAGTGGAGCGATGACAGAGTGAGAGGAGAGTTTATCCTCTGGCCTCGAGGCGGGGCGAAGGACAATGGAGCTCAGAGGGAGAATATATTCGCTCAAGTCTTTTACATACTTGTACTGTCATCCATTCCTGCCAGTCATGGACAGAATAAACCTCAGTTTGCTTTGATGCTTCAAAAAAGTGAAAGAAAAAGGGCAACAGGGCCAGGAAAGGCCTGTTTTCTTCAACTGAACAGTAACTCTCCAGAAAGTGGATCAGTTAAATGGGACACATTAATTTAAATTGTGATTCATGTATTTCTTGACAGACTTACCCTGAAGTCAAAGCAGCCCAAACAACAAAACACTGTTTGCGTGTTAGTTTTCTGCATGTAAACAGCTTTGAGCTAAAATAAGCTGCCTCAGTCTCTTTGCATCAATTTCCAACTCGCTTAAGTCAAATTATGTTCTTTTAAAATACTTTTTTTAAAACCAAGCAAGTTGCTTTGGTGTGTAAATAGACTGATCAGAAAGAATTAAACTAAAACCCGCTGACATTTCACAAGACACTTCAAGCACAATCTTGTAAAGTTATAACAAAGTCATGCAATGGTTTACTTAGTGTTAATGAACAAAATACGAGTTGTTTTCATAACTTTACTAAACTTCACATGGAGTAACAGACACTAATGAAGCATAACTTTATGACCACATGCTTCTTTTGGGAAAGTTTATACAGGTAGCCTTTCTTGCAGGGCATGTTTTCTGGTCTTTCCCATTTTGAAGAGCTGCTAAAAGAAATAGGCCTCTGTTTTCCACACTTATACCTCACAGGATTACTAATATAAATGCATAATGTATTTTATGAATATGAGTAAAAGAGAGAAGAGGACAAACAATGAGTTGCAGCATTAACTTATTTATTCATGCAGTTTTTATTTTTTATTTTTTGTCCTTCATGGCTCTCCACTTTTAAACATTTTCAACACATGTTGAAATAGCTCAATAAATTTCTGTTATGGTTTTCTGGTTCATGTGCGACGTCACGATTTTGGGTGTCCCCCCTTCTGGTTTGGAAACATTTCAGGAGACTTCCCAGCAGCTGTTTGAAAGGAGTTATTTATTAAAGTGGAAGGTTTTTTTTTCATGCTGAATTAAAGTAAAGCAGTAGAGAGACGTTGCTACTGCAAAAAAGTATTAATTTATTTACAGAATTTCTATAAATTTTTATAAAACTACTCGCTGTGAAAAATTATAAGTTTTCTGTGAACATGTTTTTTCTGACTCTACTGATGTGTTTCAAATGTCATGTGCGACATGTTCTGCCACGATTAATAACCACCAGCTCTAAAGAAAAAACATTTCTGTCTCTGTAACACTACCTTCAAATAAAAACAAGGAGAAAAAATGGATTTAAACTTCACTGTATTTCTTAAAATAAATGGGACAAGAAATTTTAAGGGACTGTTCCCCAGAAATACCACATTTGCACATTTTTTCATATCTCTTTATTTTGTTATTTCCCCTGCTTCTATAAATCTCTCCTGCAATGATCTTTGATTTGTTTCTATCTGTGCTCCTGGGATTTAATTTTCACACATTTGCCTTTTCCAACTGCTTAGCTTGGCTCCCAAACATCTGCCGCCTGCTTGCTGACACTTGCATGTGACGACAACGTTTTCCCTCAATGTCCTTGCCGTACTTGGACTCGGCCTCCTGTGAAGCTTCTGAGACTGTCAGAGTAAACAAACAAATACTGCGAGTTAGTTCAGCCAAACCAGCCGAACCAATTCCAATTAAAATACAACAAAACAAACATTTCTACACATAAAGTGGGTTCTGTTCACTTTAGATCACCCAAAACCGTGATGTGAACATCAATGAGTCACTTGGTCGTTTGATTCCAAAAACACCGCAAATCTTGAATAGTATATTAGTGTCAAGCAACAGCAAAACATGTGAAATGTTTTGATAGGCGCTTGCATTTATTTATTGTAAAACATATTATCATTGCAGAAATGATAATGGGCAACCAGCAATAACATTCTACCCTCTTTCAGTCGTGATCTAGATGAATCTGACTCATCCAGGCAGAAAGCCACCAGCAAGTCTTTTGCCGAGTCTAGCATTGAAACAGCAGCAAGGGATCGTTTGCATTTTGGAGACTGCAAGTTGGAGACTTGTTCCAACAAACTTCATTGACTAAGTGGAACTAAAAGAGGACACATAATCTTATAAATGTTTTGCAAATACGAAGCAAATAATTTGCATCCAGCCCCCTTTACTCTGACGCTTCTCAGTAAAATTTGCGACAAAACCTTGTGTTTCTAAATCACCAAACTAATGCACATACAGATCCAACTTTTCCATTAGGGCCTCAGCGGCTTGTCATTAGTAAAAAAACAAAACATCACAAAGACCAAGAAATCCAGCAGACAGATTGGAAATCAAGTTGTGGAGAAGTTTAATGTGCTTTCAATGTGGCACAACTGCAAACTTACCAAGACATTACTGGATGAAAAGAGTATGATCAGGAAGGCAGACATGTTAGCTCTGAAAGAGCTGCAGACTATTATCTTTAAACAGCACTAAAGGGACCGTAATGGAAGAGTGGCAAGAAGAGAAAAGACTTGGTCCAGTCAGATTGAACATAAAAACAATGTTTTTGGCTTTCATGCAAAAACTACCATTGTGAAAAATAATAAGAGAAGCAGGTCAAAGTTGGGGAAACTTGTTAGATGCTATTAGCCATGGCAGAGATTCTGTCAGGTAATGCGAGTTTGAAGTTGGACCAAAACTGGAGAAGCAAGAGCTTTGGATCAGCATAATAGAGAGTTAAATGAAAGGGTTAGCAGTCTTACAAACTCTGCATAAGAATAACAGGACATGGAGCAAATGTAGCGCTAACAAAGGAAACGGTTATGAGCAATGAAAACCAGTGAGCGAAATCAGGGGAACATGAAACAGCTACGGAGGAGATCAAAACAGAAAGACTAAAGTAAATAATTAACACAGAGAATAATCTAAAATACACTGATAACAAATATAAGAACCAAGTAAGAAACTAAATCTAAAGGAAGGAACTTACAGAAAGACAATAACAAACAACAGAGAATGAACTGAACATGGAAAGAAGAACTCAAACAAATGAATCACGAAAGCTTCACCGTGCAGAAAAGTAACAACACTGAACACATCCAGCCAGAGATGGTTTAGATCTCAAATACTCAAGAATGTGCTAGAATGGATCAAATTAGAAATATGTCACAACAGTTAAAAAATTTATTTTCACAAAAAAAAAAAAAAAAACATAAAAAACAAACTTCCCTCCATCCTGATTAAGCTTAAACCGTAAATAATAATATCAAAAATCTCTGTATACATAAGCTAGGCTGGCAGAGTAAACTTATGTAAGTGCAGTGAAATTTGGTTTTATAAAGAATTGACTCAAATGGGAGGATTACAAATGCCTCTAAATTTTCCATTTATAAAAACTTTCCATTTTTCTTTGTGTTGTTCTAACACTTGAACCGCAATAAAGGAACTTTTTAAGGCTTTAATGTGAAAACTTTCAAGCTGTCTGAGTAATCTTGCAGGACGTTGTACAAGGAAATTTCTTTTCATGTCAGCTGAGCCATGCTTGGCTAGTTTCCATTCTGCTGGGAAGAACCAGCTTGTTAGTGAAAGCAGCTCCTTTCAGAGCGGCCCACAGCCTTGGAGTAATGCTCAAGCTGCAGTAACATAGAAAACACAAAGTAACATCTACATAAAAGCTGAGACCAAACACTTTGAAGCAGAGCCTTTTTATCTGTCTTTTTTACTTACAGACACACGAAAGTGCATCATGAAGCGTGATTTTACCTGCTCCACATTCCTTAGCAAACATCCCCTGTGATGTAATGATGAGATTGGACGAAGAAGAGCTCACATCATCTGTACAGGGACAATGCGGCAGGCAGGCAGCTTTACTACTACTGTGGTAAGGCAGGTTCAGCTGAAGGAGAGGCGCTGACATCCATACTAATGAGGCTCTGCACAGCGCAGTGACCAAGCGTATGCAAGCGGAAACAATCATCCAGCTTCCACTGTGCATGCTGCTGAAAGCCTCCCAGCTCTCCCCTCAGCATCTCTTTCTATCCCACCTTTGGGACACCGAGGCACACAATAAAGCATCTTCGACAAAGAAAACCATCATAATTGGTGCTATAATAGCGGCAACCACTGAAGGACAAGAAGTATAAAAAATATGCATCAGGCCAAGGACACAAAGTGGATAGAAGTACAAAACATTCATTTCAACACATGCAGTACATGTTAGCAAAATTTATCTATTTTTTGTTCATTTGCGGTCACACTGAGTGCTAGTTTATGATGATTAACACTTTCAGGAAAACAAAATGCTCGCTTGCTGAAGGCTTTCTGCAGTAGTTTTTGCAAAGTCAGGAATTCCTTTACAAGCAACAGAAAGTTATGCAAGTTTTAGCTCAGGTATTGTTAGAGTAGTACTAGTAACATGCAGAGTAATGAGTCTGGGAGGTAAATATATTGAGGAGGGAGCAGCGATGACAAAGGAACTAATTACAAGTAACTGATTGCAGCTGGGGAAGAGAGAGTAATAAGGAGATGACAACCAGCTGGGGAGAGGCAGAATAAATGGCAAACTAACTAAGATAAAAAAAAGCAAAGATGGAGCCCCAATCAACAGAAACATAAGAAGAAATAACTGAACTAGGATAATTTATTAAGGCATTAACAAAAGAAAATAATCAGAAACCGAAAAGTCCAGACAAGGATTATGACAGAAAAGGAATTGCATAAAAATAATCAAATGCTAAAATGTTAATTTAATCTTAAAGACACTTTGATCAAAAGCTGTAGTGAACTAAAATGTTTTCAGTCTCAATTTAAATGAACCAATAGCTCCTGTGTATCTCAGGTTTGTTCCAGAGCTGAGGAGCAAGAAAGCCAAATGCTTCCTACTTAATTTTACTTCTGATCCTGGGAGCTGGATAAGTCCATAAAGTCCAGATGAGTCTACATGGTTCATACATGACAAGCAACTCAGACTTGTATTTAAGCCACTTGGTGCTTTTTAGGCCAATAGCAACATTTTGAAATGTTTTCTTTGATATAATTAGAAACTGCTGTGATGGGACAGATTTTCCTGGTGGTGGTGGTCAGGACTCTGGCAGCAGCATTTTAGAAGAACTGCAATTTCCTGATGCCAGTAAGGACACCATGACAATAATATATAACTTATTGAAAGAAAACAACATACACTTCCTTTTTTTCTGAGTCCTATGTGTAACACTGACATAAAATGTGCATTTTAAGATCTTAAATAATGAATTTCTATTTTACCAAAAGATTACGTTACTTCTCACAAGACATAGACTATTTAAAGGGCTTTACAAAAACATTAAACTATTTTTCTATTGAGAAATCTTGCTTTATGGACAGAAGGAGAAATTTTGCAAAGATATTTGTCACAAAGGTGTTCTGCCATCATTTCTTCATTTTCTAAGGCTATTGGTTGACTAAGAGGTGGTACTTCCTTTGTTTTGATCTCTAATAACATATTTTGTTCATCATGCTCTTCCTGACCTCCTCTCCATGTTTAGATCCATGAGAACCATCATTCACGACAAGTTTGAGCTAAATTTTTAAAAGTAGATTACATAAAGCATTAATTTCACTTGACAAAAAGTTGGAGGTATAAAATGCCATTCATTAGCTTGTAAGTTGCAAGCAGATTTAAAAGAAGAGACTTGCTTTTCACTATTTGATCTGGACATTTGAATCTGATTCCCAGATTTGGACCACTGTAGATAAAGTCTAAACATTTATGCCCACCTGATGCCTGGAGACAGCTGGGGTTGCTTCAGGCATCTTGTAGCTCAACAAATTCAAAGATTGTAGCACCAACTAAAGTAATCACTTAAGTACCAAGACCTTCAAGGCCAAAAATAAGAGCAAAAAACCTGTTTTTTTTGTTTGTTTGTTTAGTTTCTGTGCTATGCAGAGGCATGTCTGACCTTTGGATAACCTGGTAATATTCCACAGGAAATTAATTTGCACCCAACGGATGAATAGAGTGATTGCCTTCTGATGAAGGGCAGATGTTCTCTACGCAGGTGGTGAATCTCAGGCTAATATTAGCTCAGTCATTAGCAAGCTTTCGTAGCCATGCATCAGAAAGCAAAGTAAACTATGAAAACATTCAAAGTTAATTTAGATTTCTTCCTTGAGGGCTTACAGTGCAGTCAATGTGTCACTTTGGAAAGTGCTGAGACTCAAATCTTCCTTAAAGAGTTGCCTTCTAGCCTTGTTCAAGCCTCAGGAGCATGTTTCTGTCGCTTTGCATAGAAGTCTTCAAGAACTGCCTGGCTGTGAATTATGCAACACTGGAGCTCACAATGAAGGCACCCTGACTGCGGAAATACAAGCAAGGATTTTTAACCTCAGTAGGACGTGGTTGGAGGCCACAATAGTCGGGTCTTGTTGTTTCACGGCTTGTGCAACTGAAATTTACAACAAGACAGCTCAGGGTGACCTGCCTGTTGAGTGACACGCTGAGTTGTCGAAGAAATTGTGCAGAAGTGGTAACCGCTACACCGCCGCAAAGCTGCTGGAGATTTAACATTTTTTAAAGTCAGTTCTGTGCGGGTGTTGCTAATCCTGTGTCAGTGCGACAGAGCAACTCATTTTCCATCAAACACCTTCACACCCAGCAGAAATAACAAAAAAAAAACAACAAAAAAACTCATCACTACTGTTTCTCTGTTTTTCAATAATCAATTAATTGGCCAAATTATTTTTTCCTGCTTTTGTCTTGGAGGAATTTTATTTCCCTTAAATCTAACGTGAGGAGATTTATCCGGTGCTGTGATAAACTCTGCTCTCGGTGTGTATTCTCCACTATCCATGCTACTTTGAGTGATACTTAAATTCAAGCTCCTCTTTACGCAATGACTGTGGATGCTAACAAACCCACAATGGATAATATATAGACAGCTAACTGAAGTATAAAAATGAGAACAGCTGTGATAAGCGTTAATTCCCTCGATACATTTTAACGGAGAGAACATGTGATCACATTGTTATGCAAATCTCTTTCAGTGCGAGAGCACCAGATACTGAATCTTCTTAGTTTGGGAGGATTTACACTTCTGAGATTAACAAAGGACACCAAAACACCTCCTGACTGTGAAAATGTACATCTCTGAAAATAAATGTTTCTGTATATGATATTGCCAAAGTCATAACTTGGAACAGAAAGTTTTTACACCAACACCTCTTTATGCTTGCATCCCGGACCATGAAGAGCCGACTTGTGGCCAATCTCCTCTATTTTTCTTGCAACATTTTGCACATGCTGCTTGCTAAATATATGAACACCTATTGAACCCAACAGATGCAAGTAACTTGCACCTATTTTGGCATCAGGTCGCAGTTGTCGTCTCTTTACCTGTAAAGATGCACACATGAGGTGCAGAGAAGAGATCAAAGATGTAGAAACAAAAGGAAGAACAGCGTTTCTGAATCAAAGAGTGATGCATAGGTTTTAAATGCACTGCTGGAAATTTAGCTGATTTATTAGAAAGATTTTCCAAACAGTCTGTGCAAATATGTAATATTCTGATCAAGTTTTAAAGTTAAAAACAGAAAGGGGTCTGCAGTTTGTATTATATAGTCACATTATCAGAGGTGGGTAGAATATCCAAAACTTTTACTCATCTCAGAGTAGCAGTACTTCAACATTTTTTTATTTACGTAAAAGTAAAAAGTAACCGCTAAACAAATTATTCCATTATTTAATCCTTAGAAATGATGTCATCGACCAGATAAAACTATCACGCTATTTGCAAATTCTGATATTTTTAAGACTAAACTGAAAAAAGCCAATACAAATAAATAATATGACATTTCAATCTGGAGAGACTCAGACAGAAAAAATGAACAGCGATTAAAAAGGTTTATTGACAGACATAAATTTTGGTCATCAAGCTGTGAATTGCAATAAGCTCGGATGAGCATTCCCGATGTAGGATAGGAATGTCATCCCCCGGGACCCGACACTGGTGGTGGAGGTCGGAGAAGGATGCGAGCTTGAGGATCCGGGCGAGGGAAGGTGGAGAAGGGGTGGAGGAGGGTTGAGCGCGGTTGGGATGCGGAAGACGCCATGGATGGAGGTCCTTTTCAGCTGGGCCTTGGAAGGCGATTGGACGTGACGTGGCTTGGTCCAGCGTTGATAGGACAGCGGTGATGGGCGGGATGCTCCGATAGGACGAGCCAGGTGGGGCTAAAGAGTCTTCCAGTTTGAATTTGCGCCCAGGCTTCATTACATCATATTACAAAACAACAAATCCAGGTAAAAGAAATACCTTTCCAAATCCAATTGGTTCAATATCAATCTCATGAAACTATTGGTTATTAGGTAATATCCATACAAAATGAGAGCACCTAAATCAAGAAGCAGAATTACCTCCTTGGTTCAGAGGTAACATCTGCAAAGGCTGGTCAGTCATTCATTTTATTCAGGTTCTGGAGTCGCAGAGCCAAGATCTAAAGGTTTCCTACCAAAATGGTTTCAGATGATGCCACTGCTTGCATAGAACCAGTTTGCTCTGTTTCCAGTTTCACCAGAAATCATCTAACCTTTCTGAATAAAACTCATTTCATGGAGGACGGCTTGTTGAAACCAGCAATCACTTGAAATGCTGTGAAGAACAAGCTAAAACTCCAGCCCCTCAAATTCAAAGACATTTCAGTAGAAACTCAAAGTTTCTGCGTGACAAAGCAGTTTTGGCTCTGTGAAAACACAAACTCCATGCGTCCATCACACAGTGAATGTAGGTCAATGCACTGCAAAGAGCGGAGCTGCCATTTTCAGCTCAATTTGTAAACACTGCTGGGTTTCTTAAGTTCATGAGACAGTGTTCCTCATCTTGGGCCAGAGTAGTAGCGATGTTTCACTTAAAAAACACAAAATGCATTTTGTTTTCTCTGGTTTTAAAATTAGTTTGATGAAACAGTTAAGTAAGAAGCAAAGCAGTCTGTAAGGTGGCAACTATTTTTTTGCTACACTTTTATATTCAGCAATATTCCTGACCTTTTTATCTTGATTGTTGAGCTTTGTATCTCTTTAATGGCAGCTACATAACCCTTTACTGTAAATTGACAAAAGAAAACATATGCAAATATAGATTAAGACAGACAAAATGTACTGAGAGAGTCAAATGTCGAAGTTAAATTACACTTTATCATAATACACAAACAAAAATTGAACTCTGATATCTAATTTTCTCCCAAGCAAATGACCCAACTTACAATTTGATTCAGCCTGCAGCCCGGCTGTACAGAAATATGCTAAATAAACACCAGATGTCTGGTTTAGGCGAAGGCCTCTAATGTGTTAAAATTACATGACAACCCCACAGGAAGCAGCAAGCTTCCATTTCACTGACCTGGTTACTGTGGTGACAACACCAACGCTTCTGCAAAAAAGGCTATTCAGGGAAGTGATAAATTAATGCCTCTTTCACAGAAAATTTGGGATTACCAATCTATGTTTTTCTTACCATAATCAAAACGCTTTTCTGTCTCATTTAAACTAAAACGCAGGTCAAACTCAAAGTGGAGACGAGCAGAAAGATCATATGTGGTGTCAAAACAAGAATTAAAAAGTTTTCTGGGTTGATGTCGTGCATACTGATCCATCACAGCTTGAACAGGAATCAGGACTATTCAATTATATGCTTTACAAATCCTTATGAATAAGTTTATTTTAACTCATATTGGGTCATCTCTGTGCACGCAAGGTCCCACTACTAACCAAACACATACTTTAAAAAACAAACTTTTGCTTAGAGGTGCACAGAGAAATCATCTAGTGATCAGAAATTGATTAAATTAAATTAATGTTTAGCTTAAATGACTGAATAGCGACCAGCTGGCCAGAAAGTCATAATCTAATTTTAATCAGCGAACCATGCTCTTCGGTGTAGAAGCTGTTGCTGAAGAAAGAGGACTCAGTCCTTTTCATTATCATTGAGGCCAAAGGATGCACACATGAAAATAACTATTTACCAAGAATATGGATCTTTTATGACATATCTGCTCTGAAATTAGGATGTATTTCAGAGTGATACTTAAATTCAAGCTCCTCTTTACACAATGACTGTGGATTATTAAATATGAAAGGGTATTTTCATTTTTTAACTTTCTTCTGATTTCTGTACTGCAGTTTGTTCGTATTGGTGATATGGGAACAGTGAGAGCTAATCGATAACAAAACTAGTTTTACCATTTATTCAGAGGAAAATTTCAGCTTTGCCTTTTGATTTTCTTTGGATATTTTCCCAGATTGTTGTAATTCAAACTTCTCTCCTCTCTCTTCCTCACAGAGAGAGAGGAAGCAAGACTTCAAGTTCTGTCCAGTAGCATGCCTGATTTGCAAATCTTTACCTATTTTTAAATAGCTGAGAAACAGGATGAGGAAAAGAAGCTATTTTAATATAAATTAGATGCTAAAGATAGTTTAAAATGTCAACTGTGTAATATTTGTCATTCTTTACAATGGTAAAGGCTTGTTTAACAACAACTGCTCTCTACAGAACTTCTTTTCTTAACATGAATAATAAATAATAACTGTAAATAAATAAATAAAAACAGGAGATTGGAGTTTGACCACAATTGCATCTCTCATTTTGTTTAAGATGAGATCAGTGCAGATTGAAAGAAAAACTAAATCTACACATTTTTAATATTTTGATTTGTTGATTATACCTGTATGGCATAATACTTGGGTTTACTAACGATTGCAATCAAGGTATTGATTGGACTCCTAATTGCACTCCTGGAGTTATTTCAGTTTTTGCTCTGACTTACTGTGCAATAATCTGACAGTGTGCAAAGACGGCATCCGATGTGATTTCCCATAGTAATCCTTCTTAAAATGCTTCACTGAAATCTTTTTACTTTTTAAGTGGAAAGTGTTCACATTAACCTGGTAATGGGGACACTAAATGCTTCTTGCATTGTTGCAAGTTACTCTGTCATCTTGCTAGCCTGATTCTGCCGCTGCAGCATCAGGACATGACAGATGAACACTGTGTTCAGCATGCATGTATATCACAACCAGACAGCGGGGTTTTTCGGTAAATAATTTAACGCTGCTTGGATGCCGACTGTCGGGTTACTGCTCTTTCAGAGGAACCACATTGCTAAGTGAAGGATCTGTGTTCTCATCCTCAGGCTAGAAGAACTAGACATTTTTTAAAACAAAATCCCCCGCTTAATTTGGAAGGAAATTACAAATCGTAATTTGCAATTTCTTTCCAAGCACGAAGAAATCTTGTGCTTGATAATATCTCTAGATGATTTAACGCTCGATTGAATACGAAACGTATTTAGTTTCAGTTTAAGTTACCCATCCATCCATCCATTTTCTTTACACCCTTCTTCCCTAAATGGGGTCGGGAGGGTTGCTGGTGCCTATCTCCAGCTGCGTCCCGGGCGAGAGGCGGGGTACACCCTGGACAGGTCGCCAGTCTGTCGCAGGGCAACACAAAGACTTACAAGACAAACAACACACTCACACACACACTCACACCTAGGGAGAATTTAGAGAGACCAATCAACCTGACAGTCATGTTTTTTTTTTGGACTGTGGGAGGAAGCCGGAGAACCCGGAGAGAACCCACCATGCACAGGGAGAACATGCAAACTCCATGCAGAAAGATCCACGGCCGGGAATCGAACCCAGGACCTTCTTGGTGCAAGGCAACAGCTCTACCAACTGCGCCACTGTGCAGCCCAGTTTAAGTTACCTTGAAATCAATTGACATTTTTCTAAACAAAATGAGAGAGTTTGAACACGTTGCAACTATTTCTTCGTAGGGTAAGTTGCGATGGCAGTCACAATCCCCACACATGGACCAGATGGCCTGCCTAAGCGAGAGGGATCCAGAAATCAACACCACCCGCCTGCAATCTAACACAAAAGCCTCCTCGCTTCCTGCTATATCTGTAAGTTAAACAAAAGAAATAGATGACTGAATTCCTGCAGGTCTGAAAGCATCCAGAGAGGGGAACACAGGCTTAGGGTGAAGTCACAAAGTGTACATTAAGTGTATATTTTCACAATAGACTGACCCCATAGTCTTTGTAAGAGTTGCTATTATCGACTGCTTTGGATTTGAAAACTGGCCCACTATTTATTCTCACCTTTTAAAAGGTCGGTTACTAAAGTTAACCCTGTTCTTATTTATTTTTTATTTTTTTTTACCTTCTCTGATTTTAAGTCAGCTGGATTTATACTGGAAGTCAGTGAGTCCTGCTGCCTCTCAAGCTAAAGGCGCAAAGACGTTATTTTCTTTTTTAAAGTCCTGTTTTTGTACACAGCTTCCAAAATACATATAATTTTTTTTTTTTTGGCACAATCATCCTTTACAATAATATTTGCAGTAGAAGACTGTAAACAGCTGACTGTATTGGACGTCAGATGACCTGATAGACATAGAGTGAAGCTGAAAACATGGAAACTCCTCCTGAAGGACCCCAGATATTTTTAGAAACAAACAAGCCAGTACAGATGAATCAAGATATTTTATCAGACATATATGGAGCTGCATATATATCTTGTCCAGCAAGAACTCTTTCTATAGCAACGTCTTTTCCAAAATGCATCAGACAAAAAACTCCTGATCAGGACAAAAGTCTGAAGAAAACGAAAAAGAGAAACTAGAAAGAATTATTCAAATTGTCAGCCTTATGCACTGACATAAGACTGACACAAGTCAGTCTTCAAATAAAGTGTTGCCGAATTATTTAAAGTTCTTTTAAAATAATTTTCTTTTTTCTCCTTCTTTTTATGGTTAGCCAATCGGTTCCAACATCCCTATTAAGACATTGGAACTAGGACTGAAACAATTCCTCGAATGATTGGAGTACCTTGATTATTAAAATTCATCAAGGAAAATTTACCTGCCTGGAATCTTGGTTAATTTATGTTTTATTATTTAGCGCACCGTGTTCGGCCCAGAATATTATTTGCGTTGCGTGGAGCTCTGACTTCTGCCTCTGAGTTGTTGACAAAAGCTACGTGTTAGTGGCATAACGTCCAATTTTCACGTTCGGGATTGTATTGATTGATGATAACGTCCGGGTTTTCATCGCTTTTGGGGGAACAACAAGCATCCTTAAAATGACTGACGCGATGCCTGAAGTACGGCAGCCTTACTCCTCCGGGAGCTGCTGGTACAAAGCGAACGGCGGGAAAAGCGCTGCAGGAGTATTAATACAGGTGAGCAGATAGACTGAACACGGCAGGCGGCTGACTAGTTGATGGTGACAGTGTAAGTGTAGCATTACGGACAAACCGCACAATAAATTTCATATCATCCCGGTCTCAACAAACGGGTGGCGGAGTGCATGTTTGCAGCAGGCCTACGTAATCCTACAAAAACATGATATCGCTTTGACATGTTGCTATCTATCGCTATCTATCTTCTGATTAAGAACAGGGCTGCCCGCACTGACGCGGCTCAGGGATTACGTCACACGCAGCGCAGTGCGCAGTGCCCTAGTGCCCGTAAATTTAATGGTCCAATGAAGGTAATTTAAAAAACAGGACATTTCCTCACTTTCTAAAAAAAAACCCGGGACGCCCGGGACAGGACGTGAAATACGGACATGTCCCGGGAAATACGGAAGTTTGGTCACCCTATGATATCTGATAGTAACACTGGTGTTATGCCAGATTTACCTATATTTTATTCTATCAAATTTTTTTTCTGATTACTCGATTAATCATAAGAATAACCGATAGATTACTCGATTACTAAAGTATTTGTTTACAACAGCCCTAATTCTAACCTAAAAACTGATATGTAAAAAATACATACAATCCTTTTAATTTCCAATATTTACAGCAAACATATTTTTGTTTTGCTCTTCACATATCTTCCAGAATAAATGCAAGTCCGGGATAAAGTATTACGTTAGAAAATGTAACAAGCCACATTCTTTGGATTTGTTTACAATTTTTCCATTGAATCTTGCCATTAACGGTTTCCCTGCATTAACCACAGCAATGCATTTCCAAGGCTGCAGATAATCCTTTGCTGTGATGCTTGCAAAATGGTGATGCATCAGGCGTGATAACATGAAATCCTGGGTCCATATGGTACTCAGGGATGAGTTGCAGACACACCACACCCCCAGGGTCAATTCTTAGTTTGAGTGAGTGTAATTGATGACATGAGGCAGAAGGCAGACAGTCAGTGGTGTTAATCTTTAGAGAGCTCAGATCTGCTCTCTGACCCTTTAATAAAACCCAATATCTCCCCATAATGACTCTCACTGTTGAGCAAAAGATGAATCCGATAAGAGAAACACAATTTGTAAATCTAACTATGGAGTGTTTAGATAATTGGATTAATGAATGTGTCTTTTATTCAGCTAAATGCAATAACATACAAAACCTTACAAAGGTATTCACATCCCTTAATATTTTCTTTGTTTTGTCAGAAACCTTCAACCAGAGGCTTCAATATGATAAAACTAAAATGCATTATTGTGAGGAAAGAAAATAGATGGGTTCAAAATGTATTAATAAATAAAAACTCTGGGAGCTGAGGTATATTTTCACTCTGAAACCCTTAAATAAAACCCAAAGCAACAAAAAACCTTCAAATGCAACATCATATGCATCTCATCAGATGAGCCTAAAATTGAACGATTTGGCAGAAAACTATCAATCCCAACCATGAAAACCATGAAAACTGGTAGCAGTATCATGCTGTGGGGATGCCTTTCTTTGTCAGGGTCAGAAAATCTTGATGTGAAGATGAATGTAGCTAAATGTAGCCCAAATACAGCCTGACAAAACATATAGCCAGACCCCAATGACTTAGGAATTTAGATCAAAGCATATTCATTTGCTAGAATGGCCTAGTCAAAGTACAGACTGATTAAGATTCTTTGAAAAAACTTGAAAACTGCTGTTCACAGGCACTCTCTTTTCAACCTGACTGAGTTTGAGCTATTCTGTAAAGCTGAATGGGTGAAGGTTTGTATCGACTCAGATTTTTATTTTAAAAAAATGTGAATAGGATTATTTGTTTTCATCTTACTTTATAATAATCAGCTATTTTGATTTGGTCCACAGAAAATCTCCACAAACCACATCAAATTTTACAGTTGTTCCATGATTTTTCTTTTTTTTTTTTTAAACATAAATCAAGAGGTAGGCATACTCTAGCAGGGCACTGTATTCTGCATTACAAGTGTTTGTTTACAGTGTGCCCACATGCTTGTTCAAAACAACATCACAGTGAATATTAGAGCATTTCTCTGTTATCCCGCTGGCCTCCAAAATATGCATGTGAACTGGTTGAGACCTGCTGCAGAGAAACAGATTTCTGAAATGCAATTTATTTTAGCACCTGGTTTTCTCTCGCTCTTCTCTTTAGGTCTACACAGAAATAATTAAAGCAAACTTAGGATTCAAGGCCAGTGGATATTACAGTGAAACCCTGAGAGCTGTGGTTCCATCCAAGGAATATTTTTACACGCACACCATCACCCACAGACACCAATGACCTGCCACAGAAATCCAAGCAGTGGTTGAGGAAATTCTCCTTTGCAGTTAGGAAATAAAACATCCTAAAGCTTTAAGTACCACTTTGCTTCTCTGTGCAGTTTTGTATTTCTTCCTCCATGCAGCAAATATTCAGTCATAATGATTCTCGCCTGAATTAAGCAGCAAAAACAAGCAATTCAGTTTGTGCAAACTCAATTTAACTAAACTAAATCTCCAGACAAATTTATCTTTGTTGTTTGGGGGGGGGGGGTTTCTGAAGGATGTGTGAAAAGATGAAAACAGTGACATAAACAAACAGCTGTTCCCAGGTTGCTTTGGACACATGAGACATAATTAATCACCATGGGACTCAGACTCATTAATGGCTGCGTGCTGATTAATTGTCCCTGTAGAGCGCTCAGCTTAACATGCAAATATGTGTCAGAGGATCCATTCTGCGACGGAGCCCAGGCTGGGACTTTTTTGTCAAACAACACACACGGGGAGATAACAAGACTCTTGTCAGGAGGTTTACTGTAAAACCTCTTGCTGCTATTTTGAGCTCTGAAGCAGGATTTAAATTTGACGGAGATGCTTGAAAGAAAATAGGGAGGTATGACAGAAAGGTAAAATCTTTATGGTCTTTATGACGTTTTGTCCTCCTTTTATTTTTATTTGCTTCTTTTTGCTGTGGAGCTTGAAAGCGGGAGCAGGGAAAAAAAAAAAACGCTTGTTGAACACAGCGACCTAAAGCCAGGAAAGGTCACTGACTCAGCAGCACTGAGAGGCATCAACGCTGGTCGACTTTCATGACCTCCAGCCACCTTCATCAGCTCCCGTATGAGATGGACTCAGAACAGCATTACCCAAGTCATGAAATCACTCTCAGCGGAGACGATATGGGACCGGAGGAGCCGCTCTCGTCAGAAATGAAATCACGCCATTCCTGCTCTTCATCTGAGGTTTCTGCCTCCACAAATTTAAAAGGGTGATGATGAGACAATGGATGAACAGATGGAGCACTAAGACATTTCACCAGTGATAGCGAGGAAGCGTAAGCGAGCTCCTTCTCCTCTGTGAACTGGAGTTACACTTGTGCCTTGTTGCTATGGTAAATATAGTGAAATAGTGTATATAAACCAGTTTTCCTGGCATGGTGTGATTCATAAAAGAGCACTCTCATATGCCTGTCTTGAAACCTGGGTAGCTTCTGTGAGAAATATTTTAAATCAGACTCGGCCTTGTGATTTTCCTCCATCTGTCGCATTTTTAGAAAAAACTGAGGCCCTGACTAGAAAGCCACATATTCTGCTCCAGATGTGCTTAGGGTTGATACTATCATCTGTTTTTAGGGATGCTCCAATCAGGTTTTTAGCTGCCGATTCCAATACCGATCATCCATGAGGCCGATCTCTGCCGATCACCAATCTGCTGTTAACTTTTCAGTTTAGGTATAAATGATACTAGATTATCTGGCAAAATGGAAAAATTATCTGGCAATAAATTCACCTAATTTTAATACATATCTAAAAAAAAATATTTTTAAGATACATGCTGCAGCTTTAAGCAGACGTTCACTGTCTGGTGGAGGTTGAGTGGCGCTACGTCTGTGAAATATTAGTACCAGTAGCGCGTAGCGGCGGTCCGAACCAGCGTATTACACCGCCAGCTCAAAGACTTAAATTATTTTCCGGGTTATTTGTTTAGCTTTCTGACTGTGATGCTAATCTGGGTGAGTGTTAGTTGTGCGCTGCTTTACCTGCTATCTGGCCGCTCCGGATGTTCTTTACATTGAGCCTCAATATAGCCAAAGTCCGTCAAGTGCTTGTTTTTAAAATGCCATGTTGGATTTGTTATGTTGATGCATTTTGAGGTAATTTTCAACACACAAACGTCCCCATTCATCCTCAGAGAGTTACAGTTCCACACGACAGGACTTGTTCCAGTGCGGTGGCGCAGTGTGAAGGAAAGAGGAGATCATAATAAATGTGATCGGTTTTGATGATCGGCCACAAGAAACAGTGATTGGGAATCCCCGATCATACACTTTTTCACGGAAATCGTCTGATTTTAATCGGTGGCCCATCAATCTGCACACCTCTATCTGTTTTAATGATCAAATTGATAAAATTGTAATTGCAATTTTACTTAAACTGTTATTAAATGTAGCAGAAGGAAAACAAAATTGAAAATCTGTTGACTTGTCCAACAAAAGCTGACTTGCTCAATGAAACTGAGACTGTTTGACTCCCCAGAAGCACAAAGTGTCACATGAAGCAAACTTTAGGCCTCAGCACCAGAAGGCCAGTTGAAATCAAAGTTCCTCTGCCAAATGAATTACCTTTTAGGAGGCTCTGATATTATGAACATGTGAAATTTTGTTTTTAGCATCATCAGCGTAGTGAAAAATATTTTAAAAAACTGCAGTCCCTGGGATCAGTCGGGTGTACGACCAGGAAAAACTGAATTTCAACACAATTTGTAGAACAAACCAATGTGAGGTATGACTTAAACAAAAAATAAATATGTTTACCTTCTGGAAACACTTACAAATTAATCGAAAAAGGATAAATAAACACATTCCAGAATCCGTTGTGGCCCAACAATATTAGAGAATGTTGTAATGGTGATGCTACATGTAAATATTTTGAACATGATACCATTACATACACTGCAGTGAGACTCCATCCAACAAACTGGAAAGTTCAATTAGAATAAGTTAGCCCACTCCTCCATTTGTGCATTACAAACTGCTCTTTTGTGATACTAATAATGGTCAAACAAAAAATGAAATTATGATATATTTGTAAAATAATAATAACAAGAAAATTCATTGGAAAAGAAGAATTAATTACGCAGAGCTTCCTGTTCCTCAACTGTTTTGAATCTCAATCATTTTTAAATATCAGCAAATATAACAGATGATGAGATGTTTTTGCTTAAAATCTACATTTAAAGTATTAAAACTTTATTTCTACATGCAGCAACAGTCCAGCTCATTTTTATTTTATTTCCACTGCAAGCTTGGATCAAGAGTGAATTTAGCATGAATCTAAAGAAAAAAAGCTTTTTTTGATATTTCTGCCATCAGGTTATAACCAACTCCATGGATATGTTGCAGTGGGAGGATAAGCATAGCCTCCATAGCAAAGAAAATGTTGTAATCCATATTGATTTTGGTTGTAGCTCTGCATCATTCAATATAGTTTGGAATAACAGCCGACTTGAACGGTGTGTGAAACTGCAGGATGGGAATTACCTTCTGTTCATCTAATCTCACACGCAGTATAAGGCTGATGTTTGGAGAGGTTGGCTCGCGAACGCAGCAAGTTTATAAAACAGAGGAAGAAAAGGAAAGAGGCTTACTGCTGTCCACTTTCATTCAAATGCCAATTAGGACAATACTTTGTGACATTTCTGCTCTTTTTCCTCCCATGACAAAACGAATGCTACCCTCCGTTAGCGTCCATGTTTCAGGCTTTTTTATAATGAAATGAAATGTTTCCTCCTTCACATTTATCTGCCAACACTGTAAGTGTTAAGATATTGTTATTACAATGTTGTTAGATCATAAAAATATATCACATTCTGTGGTTGGACTCTTGATAACGAGGTTAAAAGTGTTATATTGTAGAAGACGATTGAGATTTAGAAATGGAGAGAAATGTTTCGCTTCATATTCATTTATTCCAAATCCCTGGCAGGTAGCAGTTGTCATCAAAGAAAAGAAATCCAATGAAATGCTGCGTTGCTGAAATATATTGTATATAACTATATTGTAGACACATTGAAATTTGCCAAAAAACATCACAATGGATTACTATGTACTTAAATAGTTTTTCTTTTTTCCTCACAATCACATCTCATTCTACTTATGTTTCATGCATTAATCAAAAATGCTATTTAAAACGATCATCCGTTTTCTATCAACAATACTAGTTTAACTTCTTTCAAAAGAAACATCTGTCAGCATGACGGATTTGGTGAAAAAGTATTTGACCGCATACAGATTTTTTTTTTCTTTGTCCCTCTTAAACGTTTTAGATAATAACGTATATTTCACCGATGAAAAGTAACGTGATAAATAAAATATGCAGCTTAATTTTTTTTTATCTTAATTTAGTTCATTAATGAAAAAAGCTGCCCAAACCAACCTGGATCAAAGTGGAAATGTAATTGCCACTTTAAACTTAGGCTGCATTCACACCACATTTGGTCCACTTTAAATGGACCAGAGTTTGTTTCCCCTGTTGGTCTGGATATTTTGTACAGGTGTGAATGCAATCAAATGAATCCTGTGTGGACTGAACAATCGGACCAAGACACATTTTTTTCAGGTGGCCTGAGTCTGATTACAACTGAACTCTGGTGCGCTTTGCTTCTGGTGAACACAGACCGGCTTCATGAGCCATTGTTGATGAGCATCATGGCAAAAATGTGTTAACGCTACTACTGCAGGGACTGAAGTCATACCTGACCCGCCGTTTTCTGCTCAGCTGCTGGCAGCATGTTGAGGGTCGAGGGCTGCAGAGCACCTCGTCTCATTCAGCTTGCAGCATGCATTGCTGACGCCGTTCCAAAATTAGAAATATCACATAGCAAAACGGGCATCGCATGAGCTGCTCTTGACATTCAAAATGGTACTGCAGTTTTAATATCAGCAGGAATATGCAAAACAGAAATGCAAAAATCAGGACTTCCAACGTTTGTTTGTCTGGGTCTGGGATCGGTCGCACCCTCTGTCCTTTTTGTCCAATGGGAGCAACGATCATCACAAGGGTTGCTTGCAAAAAAAAATACAATGTGACAGCAAACCTGACCAAATAAAAAAATAAAGTCAGGACCAAATAAGCGAACTGATGTGAATGCACCTTGATAACTGGTTAGGATTTTAGCCATGAATGGCCTGTTCAAGAACATGTCACAGCATCGCAATCAGATTTAAGGTCGGACTTTGATTAGGTCATTCTAAAGCCTATATTTTGTTTTGGGGGTTTCTGACATTCAGGAGTGGGTTTGCTTCTGTGCTTTGAGTTTTTGTCATGTTGCATAACCAAAGAGTGCTTCAGCTAAAGACAGATTGTTCTTCATAAGAATGATGGGCAGGCTGCTTTCGGTTAGTCATTTTTTTCTGTGAGGAACCTTCTAAATCCTTTTTCTAAGCTAGCTGACTGGCAGTGCACAGCAACACATGGGGGAGGGGCAGGACTGTGCCAGGCTGTGGTCCAAACAGCTTGAGTTACTTATGTCATTCTGGAAACTTTATCATATTAAATTAAAAAGGACTTCAAATGATAGGGATAATAAGATGGAGAATAAATTACAGTTTCAATAAAACTTTAGCGTACCTTAATACTGGAAGCACATTTTATGTGCTTCCAGTATTAAGGTACGCTAAGGTACGCTAAGGTATGCTCTGTATATAATGCAAGCATTAGTGAAATGCCAAATAGTATTACACCACTATAATCCAATAGTTTTTGACTGATGTTTTAATATCCACATTTCTTTTTCATTATTATCATAGAAAAGCTTGACCCACAAATAAATCTCCAACCTCCAACTCCAGCTATTATGTTAAAATCCTTTCTTTTAAGTTATTAGCAGCTCAGTATTCAGATAGTATTCATATTTCTTTTAAAACAGCCAGTCTGTGAAATTACTTTTTTTTTTATTTCAGGTATTAATTTTTAATAGTAAAACTCTCAGCACTTTCCCAGAAATAAGAAACAGTATTACCCTTTTATTCTGAGTAAGAGATTTTAGCAATTCCTGGACAGATGGACGTGTGATACCTCTTATACTGAAAACTGAAAAGATAAGTCATAGACAAAAGTTACGTTTTTTAAATAAATAAAGAAGATTTATAGGACGAAGGATGTTGTCACCTTTCTAAAATAATGACCTCAGTCTTTTTTTTGCCTGTAAAAAAAAAAATCACTTTTGACAAAACTACTTAGCAGAGGAAGATCCATAAAAGCTGTCTAAATGTTAACTTAAGTAATTCAGTGTGACTGTTGTGCAGTTCTTCCTAGATTGATGCAATATTCCCCAAGGTCCTGAGGTGAAAATACTTTAAATACTTTGCAGCGTTTCGGCGTTATCGTGCTACTGTGTGCTACTGTTCTCTATCTTGTCCAATCTCTTGCTGCAGTATAGCCCTGACTAAGCCAGTTTTTAACACACCCACCACACTGGAGCAGAGCCAGCTGGGTTTCCTTCTGTCTCAGTGGTAGAGCTTCAACATGGGCAACAGATGTGACACTGACACCACAGTGAGATGCTCCATGGTCCACCACCAGCAGGGCTCTTCCTGCGCTGCGTTTGTACAACACGCTGAGTCTGTGTGATCTTCCGCTTACAACCCTGCACCCATTAAAAAGGCCAGTCTGGAATCAAAACCTTCACTATCCAGCAGGAATTGTAATGTGGGTGCCACAGCACTGCTACGCTGACATGCTCCAGCATGCCATCCGCAGATTTGTGGTCGCATTGAGCAGCGGATGAAATATTAACCGGCCTTCTGCAAACAAAATTAGCTTTTAATTGGAGCAAGTGGTGCTAAAGAAGGACAGCTGAATCATGGCCCTGGTTACAAATCAATCGCAATCCTTGGATGCCGGCTGGAGATGGAACTATCAATCCAGCAGAGATTGGAATCAGCCAATTTTACCTCAGTGATCAACATGTCAAATACTGAAAAGGACAGCTGTTTTTGTTTGTTTGTTTAATACACCAGAACTTAAAACTCCCAACATTTGCAGTCTATAAATGCAATTACTAAAAACATGTAATTATTTAAGAAGAGCATTTTGGCTTAGCATGTCAGCAGATAAATAAATACTGAACACATATATATTTTTAAGTAAACATATTTTTAACTGGGACATTGACTTGAAATTTACACATTATTTTGGCAACAAAGTATTCCAAATGTACAAAGTCACAGATATAAATTAGTCCATACTTTAATTGGGATAATGTAACTGAATGACACAGGGAACAAACGTTTACTGAAATCTATTTACTACTTATTAGCATTGATGTTACTGACAGATTCAAAATGTCACCTGATTGGAAAAACTAACTGCAAACGTTGCTCAGCTGTGATTTTGACCCTTTTGTTATAATTTTTGTATACAAAAAACAGTTTTCAAGCCTTGAAGGAGAATTTCTTTTTCATGCAACCTAATCAAATGTCACTGCAATAGACTCCACTGAGGAAGAAAAAGCTTACTGAATCTTGATCAAAGTTTGCTGCAGAAAATCTAGACAAGCCAATTAAAATCTAGAAGAAAAGACCAAAATTAACCTATTTGTTTGCACTCTCTTTGGACAGTGAAGGGAATGAACACAATCCCAAAAAACACCACAAACATTGAGATTTGGTGGTGGGATCATAATAGCATGGGCCTATTTTTTTAGCATACTGGCAAAATTCATATAACTGAAGGATATTAGAATGAAAAAACGTTTATACTCAGTAAAAACCTGAAGTTTAAACACTATGGTCTTAAATAAACATTAGTTTCAAAGAAAAAAAAGGAAAAAAAGCTACTTGAATAATCCAATCAGTGACCAAATTGGAAACATTTAATGTTTCCAATCCGGATCTTTCTAAAGCTCTATAATCTTGTTGTAAGTTCTTGCAGAACTCTTGTTCTCATTTTTTGCCCTTTTATTCCACAAATCATTTGCAGAGCATCTGGTTTTGACTGAAATAGGGGTTTTTTTTCTCCACTCTTCGACTATGCCCCCAACAGGAGTCATTAGAACATTTACAAAATGCAGAAACCAACCTTTAACTAATGTGATCATTTTGCACCAATAAGGATGAGAAGGGGTTAAGAGAGACCTTTGCTTTTACAAATCATGACATCCATCTTGTGCAACAACTTGGCAAATTCAAATATTTTTATAAAACTTTGGACTAAAACATTTTAATTTGCACTCAGAGACAAGAGGATTGCTTCCTAAATACTGAAATATTTTATCAATTTCATAAGCATTTTATGTCTTTTAACACTTCCTTAAGCCAAGACTTTATCCCTTTGTCATTCCATTTATAGGAACGTAATTTTTAACAAATAAACTCATTTATGAACTAATTTGTTTTTATTTGTACAAAACCAGTATCTGGTATGAATTTCATGCAAATAGCCCATATTTCTGTTTTTGATGCTCATTTTCACCCAGCTGTAAATAGTGATAATCTTGTAATTCTTTAATTTTTTGTTAATTTCAAATCTATGACATGTAGATAAGAACTTGCAGTGTAGTTTTTTCTCTTTGTTGAGTTACAGTCCTTGGAATAAAAATTCAGATTAAATCTCAAAGGAAACTGGAAGTGGTATCGACCAGAAAAAGTCATAATGGTGAATCTCTGAGGCACACTTGTTTCAAGATTCACTGCTGATTAATGTTAGATTATGGAGAACCAGAAGGAAGATCTTGTTTTTCTTTTTAACAACAAAAACTACGGCACTTCTTTCAGTAAGAACGATAACACTTCAAACAGATGATAGTTCTTGATCTTATAAGTCAAAAGGTTTTGCTCATTCATAAAAAGAAGGGGAGGATTGTGTAATCCAATACAAGCAAATGATTATTGAAAACCTAATAAAAATACAGATTTTCCCTCTCCAGACTAAAACTCTTTCTGTTTTACCAAAAACAACAACCCAATTTGAGTAATTTAACATCCACAAGTCATTACTTCATGAGAAATGAATTAAATATTCCAGGTGCACTTCTCTCAGCAAGGGTCCTGCTAAAGGTAAAATTCCCAATAAAAACAAGATGTTGACATGACATAACAAGTTACATATCGGCATCTAGCAGCCACACTCATGAGTCGACAGGTGAAACAGACAAAATCATAAATTTCAGCTCAGGAGAGGGACTGACGATGCAACAATGCATCCTGATGAGCACCATCCGAGACGTCAGTCTATTTATTACATAAAAACCGCAACGTCCCGTTGATAACACAGAATTTATCAGCGGTCTTACCTCTTTCATTGTGTTGTAATCAACTGCAGATGGGTGTCGGTCACACAAGAATAGTTATCCAGCTCTTACATGCCGTCAAGCCAGCTGTGTATATCTACCAGCCTGGTGAATTTTCACAACGTAATAATAGTCCTCTTCTTATTCCTCTGTAATTGCGAGCCGGTGTGCTTTCCGCGGTACAGCGGTCGTGCTTCAGCAGTTTCACCGGTTTCCACGGGGGTCCATCGCGGAGGGGGAAAACGCAGTTTGGAGGCTGCCGCCGGTGGTGATGCTGCTGCCGCTGCTGCTGCTGAGGCTGCGGCAGCGTTCAGGTCCGTCGAGACGCGGGATGAGAGAGGTGGGGGTGGGGGCATCCGAGGGCCCACGACTGAGCACTCGGCTCCGAAAATGAACTCATCGGAGCCCAGTTCTCGGCTGATGAATCATTATGAGTGAGCATCATCAGAGAGGGAGGCAGCACGGGTGCGTGAGCGTGTTATTTATTCTTTCCGTGTGTCAAGAGTGATGCTGCTCATCGTCGATTCAAGAAGAGAGAGAAAGAGATAAACGACTTTGAACAGGAGTTCATTTTGAGAAAAGAAACATAAGTTTTAAGCGAGATCGTTGGTTGATCAGTTTATTATCCTGTGACTTGTCTCGTCGAAATCTGTTGCGTCATTCATGCAAGCAATCAAAAATAACTGATTTTCAAAACAATGTAGCAAAAATTGGCTGTATTTAATAAAATTTAAATCCCTACAAAACTCTCATCTGTGATAACTTCCCATAAAAAAGGCAAAAGCTCTACTTGAAATCATTTCAACATTTATGTTTAACATCAGTATCATAAAAGAAGGGCAACCATGGAGAAGCATGTTTTGATAAGAGGCAGTTGCTCAGGGTGGCATTAGAAGGGGGTTATATATAATTACCATGACTGTTGTGTTATCCTTATGTATTGTACAGTCAGTATTTGCATTTCAAATGAGTGAAAAACTATCTGAAAAAACCCAATTTTGTAATTGTGGTGTTTCCATTAAATAAGAAACACAATTAAAAATACACCTGAATAAGTTTGCTCATGTGATACATCATTAAAAACATGCTGTGCCATCATCCTCCGTCTACTTCCTGCTGTCTCCCACCGATGGTACCATCCAGTTGTTGATCATGTGACTCCTGTGAAAAAAGTATTTCCCTTGCAGTTTTGTGAAATAAACCAATTTTAATACAACTAACATAACATCTCATCCTGCACCAAAACGTTTTAATTGATTTTTTTTTTCTAAATTGGTGTGTTCCCCTTAAGCAAAATAAATTTTTAAATGTTAAATTTCAGAATAATAGCTAGTGAAGCTTTGTTGAACAGGCACTTCCTGTATTAGTTTATGTTTAAAAGACTGAATGACTTTATTTGTTTCTGTAACATAGAAATATTTCTGCAACTGGGAAAAATTTAAACATTGCATCCCAGTTTGAAATGATGGAGAAGGATAGTATGATTAAGATGAAGCTTTTAACTCTTTTCTTTTGGTCCTAAATATTTCACAAAATTATCTGATTGTTCTTAGAATTAACAGAGTAAGATAACAAAACTTTGAATTAAATAATAAAGAACTTCTTTTTATGCTCTCATCTTAATATTCTTCAGAAAATAGTTGCAGAACTGATAACTTTGTGCTGGTTTGAGCTACTGCTTGTTTCAGGTCTCTCTTTGTCTCTGGTTTTCTTGGACTAGCCTAAATAAAATAAAGGAAAGAAAATCAGCAATATCTAAAAATAAAACTTACAACTTTTTTTATTGTTCTATAAGTTGTGAAATTAAATATATTTGATTGAAAATATGCAGACATACTCAATAAAATAAAATCTAGTTTAAAGTTAATTTATTTACGTAACTTAATTAACTAAGTGAAACAAATTTGAAGATCATTTACATCTAAAAAAATGTTTTTGAGCCTTTATATCTGCTAGTTCCACCTACAGCTCATGAAAAGATGTCATTTCATTTAAGAGTATTAAAGCCACACTTTTCAGGTATTATTTGTGTAACATTTTGAAAACTACATATTCTTCAAATTTCCAACTATGTAGTACATTAAAGCAAAGAAAAGTTTGTGGGGGGTAATGTGATAAAATGTGGAAAGGTTGAAGTGGTCGGAACATTTTTCGTATAGGAATTGAGTTAAACGTATGGATAAAACATTAATCATCCTTGTGATATGCAGTCACTTCAGATTCCAGGCAAACTCCCAGTTTGGGAACCGCAATAGCTTTTTTCGCCCTTTTTGTTATCGAAGAAAGTCTGTTCATCTGCTGACGTTTTTTACACAGATAAAAAGAGGTACGTGAAGCTATAAATAGTATTATCTGTTTGAGAAAACAGAAAAAAGAAGAAGAAAACAGCAAATCACATGTTTTAATGCCTAAACGCATCCATCACTGGTCGGTGAGCCAAGTGCTTGAGTAGACCCCCCCAATTAAAAGAATATTTCTACCCACCTTTCCTTCAAATAAAAGCCTTAAAAATGAAAAAGTCTCTTTTATGCAACCATGAGGTCTCTGCCTCCAGCAGCTGAAGGAATATGACTAATCCCCAGGATGAAAGCAAGCTGACAATAAAACGCAATCTTTACTCCCCAGAGTGATGCCCATGAGCACGAGCATTAAGGATGGCTGACTGGATAAGACCATGATGAATCTCATCATCTGATCTGGGGTTCAATATCCAAAGGAGGGACAGAGGCAGCCAGTTGTGCAATTTTAAAATGAGTCATTCAGCTGCACCTTTTTCAAAGAGCAGGGGAAAGTTATCTGGCAAGCTGTCTCTGAATAAGATGGATGATTTCTATAGATTTGCTTTCATAGCTTCACTCCGGCTTTTTGGATGTCACTTCATCCATTTCCTAAACGTGTTGAAGAGTTCCCAAGGGAAGGTCAGTCTGTATCTTTTGTGGGCAAACTGCAAAGAAAATATAAACTTTTAGTCTGAATCCTGACCGATGGTGACACTTTTAACCATTTTAATGCTTAGAGTTGATCAAATTTTGCTGGATTCTGTTTATCTTCCTGGTTTTTGAAAGCTGACCACCAGATCTCAGTGGGTCATAATACACAAATTATCACCAAATTATAATTGTATCATGCTGACATTTTTACAAAGGGCAGTTTGTCCTGGACGACAAAACAATTTTCAGAGGTGTCTCCCTTTTTTCTCAAAACAATACTTTTGTTGGACCAGGATTTTGTGTCTTTGATCAAGCTTGAATTAAATAGATCAAATAATAAAAAAAAAAAGTTAATGAGAAAATAAAACTTTCCACAAGCACATCTGCTCCTCTTTTATATCATTAAGTCTGCCAATACGATTGTCTGGTTTCAGCTGTAATGTTTCACAGCTTCAGCTGTGCTTATATGATTTTTTTAAATGAATTTTGGCAAAAGCAAAAAAAAAAGAAAAGACCTTTATTTGTTCACTCTTGTTTTAAAAAAAAAAAAAAACTTTATTATGCTAATAGTGTTTGCTACAACAATGCATCTCACAATAATGGACAATAATTCCAAATTTGTGGGAAAAACTGCAACTAAAACTGAAACTGCACAGTTTGAAAAACACGACATTGAGGAGGTTAGCTTTATGCCACACAGTGTTTCGTTTGATGGAAAGAAACTTGGGGTTTTTGGGAGTCTTTTTTCCTAAATTTCCCCATTTTTCTATTTGCTTTGTAAATTTATCTCATTTCCTGTTTAAGCTGATCACTTTAAAAGTGGTCAATTAGATGGCAAAAGCTTGAAATCTTGTGTTCATACCTACGACCCACTTTTAAATTCTCCATAAGCTTATCGATAACATTTCTGAAGCCTTCATAGAATAACTGTATGTTTACTAAGATTAAGTTCTGCACACAGATTCAATTTATTGATTAGGTGACTTGGTAAGACAGCTAACTATTTAATCATTTGTGTTCAGACCACCAATTGAAATCCAAATGATGTTTGTGGTTGTAATGTAACAAAATATGGAAAAGTATGATACTGATGTTATGCAACACAGTCTGAACCAAAGGAAGAAATCAGTGGCATCAACAGAGAGAACTTTTTTTGTCCCTTGCCTCTTCCTTCACTTTTTATACGCACAGTGAGCGTTAATTGACTAGCTTTGCTGCGAGTTCAATCAGATCAGTCCAGTCAGTCAGTAACAGTCTCCTATATGTAACAATTTCCACATACAGCTCTGGCAAGCTGAGTACCGATAAAGTATTGATGCTTGCAGTTTTTCAAAGCTGGAAACATATTTTACATAATAAACTGCATGTTGGACTGTGAGGCGGTTGGTAAAACGATGTCAAATGACAAGGGAGTGAATTCTGCTGAAAGGCTTACACCGAGTACTTCTAGTTGAGCTGAAAGTTAAACATGATTATTTATTTAGATTTTCTGTCAGATTTGTCTATGTCCATTTTCCTTCTGCTGTTTTTTGGATGCACATGTTATCTGGCAAATGCTTTCAGTTGGACTAAACATATTGGCTGATAAAGTGTGGAACAGGGTGTTCCTGATGCAGACTGCGGATCATACATCATTACTATGATATTTAATACAATATTAGTATGTTTCCTACTACCTGGAGCAGCTGGATAGACTGGGTCAGTCTGTTATTTAGTCACTAAATTGATAATGAGTTTTCTTTTCCTTATCTTTTATTTTTAATTCATTGTTAGAAAGAGTAAATGCTGGTGTAATTGTTGATGCTGACACATTTATACAAATGAAATAAAATTTATATTTAATTTATACACTTCAGGAATTAGGAGAAACTTAGAATCCAGATAAATTAATCTAGAGAAACTACTCATTACCTTAGATCAGTGCTTCTCAATTCCAGTTCTCGGGGCCCCACTGCCTGCATGTTTTAGATGTGCCTCTATTCCAGAACAGCTGATTCAAATGATTGCATGACCATTACGTGCTGCAGAAGCCTGTTAATCACCCACATATTCAATCCAGGTGTGTGGCAGAAGGGAAACACCTAAAACATGCAGGGCAGGGGGGCGTGAGGACTGGAATTGAGAAGCGCTGCCTTAGATGAACATTTAGGACCATCTACTTCAGGGATGACCAAAGTTGGTCCTCGAGGGCCGACATCCTGCATGTTTTAGTTCTCTCCCTGGTGGTAGTAACAACCGTTTCAGCATGTCAATGTTCTTCTTAGGTCTTCTAATGAGCCATCATTTGATCCAGGTGCGTTAAACCAGGGAGAGAACTAAAACATGCAGGATGCCGGCCCTCCAGGACCGACTTTGGGGACCCCTGATCTACTTTATGGAATCAAAAATGGAGAACCAACGCTTAGTTTTATGCTTCATAAATTCTCACGTATTCTCACCTAGCAACCCAGAACAGGAGCATCAAGTTTATATACTTTATAAACTGTGGAGTGTTTATTACTTTTTACTAATATTTAGCTTATTATTATCCAGAGAAATGCCTTATAAATACTGGAGTACTTAAACTTAAAACAGGAGCATCTAGCTCATATATTCAGTAATTAGAACAAATTAAGAAACCAGAGAAACTCCTATTAGATTGTCTAGAAAAACTACTCATTACCTTAGATCAACATTAGCAGAAGAAGAATCTGGAGAAACCCCTACTAGTTTATAAATCACAGACTAGTTCTTAAACATGAGGTTATACAGTTTTGTTTTCTTTTTTCTTCTTTTTTTGTTCTTTTCTTTGGTTTATTGTTTTGTTGTATTTCCTTCTAATTCAAGTGAAGCACTTTGAATTGCCTTGTTGCTGAAAATGTGCTATATAAATAAAATTACCTCACCTTACATTGCTTTAGTAAATCTCAAATTCATTTAGTAAAGCAACAGGCCATAAGTAGAGATGAACTTAATTTAAATGGGCTACTTTCCATCGTCATGCCAGTTCCACAGTCAGGAGAAACCACGGCTGCCTTTATGCACATGTCTTCTGGAGAGCATGTAAATAGAGTAAGATGGACCAGTAATAGCAGCCTATTAAACACAAAATTAGGTTATGACTAATTTAGCAGGCCTCACTTTGCTCTTAGCAGCTTTAGGCGCAGCTAAAATCACATGCAGACCTTTGAGCAAAACGTTTCAGGAGCTCTTCAAACGGTACGGCTGTGGCTAAAGAAAATGCTCCGTAGCAAGCAAAATGAATCGCTGATAATAATCCAACCTTTTTGTAAGTTCTGTAAGTGCTCTCTAGTCTGTAATGAGAATATCATCATGGTCGAGTAAGTGTTTGGAACAGAGTTTTCATTAAAACGTGGCCACTGATCATGTTCTAGATGGCGAAATAATTAAATGTGGTTGGATTACGGAGTCATAATGTAAGTGGAGAGTCTCTGATCGATTCATATTCAATTTTGAAACAAAATGTCACCTCCATGTCTGGCCCACAGCATTTATATAACTATTTTAATATCTATTCATCCATGCTGATGTGTCCTGACTGACCCTGCCTGAAATTGTGGCAAAAAATTTATCAGTTACCCACTAGGTAGGAAATTATGTGTTAAAATTCTTGACACATGCCCACATCTACTAAAGGACGATAATTTATTTGAAAATAATTTTTACTTGTCTGTTCTTGTCAGTTTACAAGTTACGTGTAACCTGATTTCAAGGAGATCATGCCCAGCACCATGCGTGACTGGGCTCTTCCTGTGGAGGACTGGCATGCAACTGCAAACTGCTCCTGCCCCCGAGATATCACGCCAATTATTCGTCTCTGTGGGGGAAACCTATTTGTGGAAGATCCTCTGAAAGTAAGAGAGGGGAGTCACAACCTCTCCACATATTTCTGCATCCTGAATGGACAGTTTACGCAGACACGTGTCACCGCTCGCTGTTACCCCGCAGGGCTCTCTAACTGTGGCTGTGGCAAGATAGTGACGTTGCAGTCGCCACACAAGCGCAGGCGTTTGGATCTGTTCACACCCCTGTTGGGACAGCTCAGTCCCACTGTGCAACCCTGTATCTCTATTTTTGAGAGTTTACAGATCTGTACATCTTGCCCAAAGCTCTGACGGGATAAATCCCAACCTTTCTCTTCCCTGGATGGCACAAAAAGCAAATGTATGGTTTCATTTTTATCCAGATTGAAATTACAAGGAAAGATATGCTTGTCAAATTGCTTTACAAAATATAGTGATGTTCTGTTTTCCATCTCTTCGCAAGTCATGTCATTTTTAGAATAACTATTTTTCCCTAAGTGATGACTCAGTAATCGCCTCCATGGAATTGAGAGTATCATCAAATTTATTACTGTAATATCCATCCATCCATTCATTTTCTGTTCACCCTTGTGCCTTAGTGGGTCAGGAGGGTTGCTGGTGCCAATCTCCAGCTACGTTCGAGGCGAGAGGCGGGGTTCACCCTGGACAGGTCACCCTGGACAGGTCACCCTGGACAGGTCACCGGTCTGTTGCAGGGCAACACAGAAACAGACAGGACACACAACCATTCACACACACACTCTCACCTAGGGAGAATTTAGAGACCAATTAATCTGACAGTCATGTTTCTGGACTGTGGGAGGAAGCTGGAGAACCCGGAGAGAACCCGCCATGCACAGGGAGAACATGCAAACTCCATGCAGAAAGACCCTGGGCCGGGAATCGAACCCAGGACCTTCTTGCTCCTTTGCAACCAACTCTGTACAGGTGGGTTTTAGACTAGATTTAAAGGCGCTCAGGGTTTCAGATGTTTTGCAGATTTCTGGAAGTTTGTAATATTAGATAATTTGCATGTATTTCAAATATTTCACAGTCAACCGTGTTTGTAACTCCAAAGATTTGCTATTTTCAACTAGAAATTGTGGCTGGAAATCCAGCCTTACCAGTGAAAAGTGCAACATATTCACTTTGAGAGCTGTGTTCTTTTAAAAGATCAAAACAGCTGCATGAAAAATTGTTTTGTGGACACTGGCTAATACAAGTAAGTGGTTTTCAAAAGTGTGGAGGCGATTTATGATTTGAACATATTAAACTCTGTTCAGAACCAGCAGTGACGTTGGTGTGTTTTAAGAAGAAGTGGAGCAAATAAAATTTGAATTAATCAATCCAGATGTTTCTGGTCCAATCTCTGAACTGTTCAGTGGAAATCAAAAGTACAATATTTAAAATCATTCCCTTTCTCATTAGATGTAGGCATATAATCTTTTCTGTTTCTTTTGTATATTATATTTTTATTCCATATTTTTAATTAGTAACACTTTTTTTGAAGGGGTGTGTACAAGACAAAGATGACACTGTCTTAAACATGAAAGAGTCTTCATGAATATTTATGACTGCTGTCGTGAAGTGTCATTAGATAAATAATGACACTTTTAATGTAAAGTTGACACATTTAGTGAACTTTTAATGCAAGTTTTAATTCAACTTTGCATTAAAAATATTATTTACCAAATGACTCTTTAAGACAACAGTTATAAATATTCATGACAACTCCTTCATGTTTACAACAGCGCTGTCAGTCTTCAAATAAAGGGTTACCTTTTAATTTTATACTTACTAATTCAATTATTTCTTTTATTTTTTTCAAACAGAAAACTGAAGATGTGGTAAATATAATCTGCATTACACAGAGGGGGACGAGGGGCAGCTGACAGGGGCACGTTAGGTGGGCGATTGACATTTTGTCGTACAGTTGCTGAATGGTAATCAATGGCCACTCATGAATGGAGGAAAGAGCAAAGAGAGAGAAAGAGAATAAAAGGGCCAGTGGGGTGTTAGATGAATATGTGAAAGATAAACTGGGAAAATTGAACATTTAGAAAGACTTAGACAGTAGTATGTGAGGGGAAAATTAGAGGAATGGATCATGAGATGTAAATTAGGATGTGGTTACATAAGTAACTGCTTAACAGAGGAGGCACCAAAAAGGGTGAGCATGCAGATTGGTAAAGCTGAAGAGCTTGCACCTTCTCTCACATCAAAGACTTACACTTATTAAACTTCTTTTGTTCGGGACAGAAACACAAATGTCACTTGTTTTTCACTTCACGTATAAATTCAAAAACTAAAAGTAACATTTTCCACAAGCACTGCAGAGGTAGAGCATGTTAAGCCCTACAGTAAACTTGCTCAGCTGTCGCTCTTTTGAGAAAATTATAAATGAGACACAATGTATGCTTTGTGGATCTGTAAACATGCGCACAGCTACACTGCAGATGGCTCATAAAGCAAACTCCCATATCTACTGCCTGAATTCACGTTTCAAACATGAAAAGAAAGAAACAGGAAGTGGTAAAAGAAATTGCTGTCAGAGTAGCTGAGCTCGGTTTTCTACCAGTGAGAAACCAATCTACGGAGAGCACAGTAATTTCCAATCTTTGAAAATGAGCCACAAAAGATGCATGAGCCATACGCACTGGACAAATAACAGCACATAAACCCCAATGCCAACGACATCATTTCTGTTACAGATTTGGTTTATAGAATATTCAGGGGACTATACAGGATTGGTTGCTGACAGTAGAAGGCCATTCTGCACTTGAGCTTTAAAATGGGGCCGACCTGATGTACATCAGATTAATGCACATGGGCACAAGTTCAAGCAGACTGCGGTTTTAACATCACGATGCTCAGCTATGGAGCAACTCTCAAGCTCTTTGACTATCAACCCTCAAAACACCAAAAGTATTTCTTAAGTTTAATGTTTCACGATATGTTTTCATTTATAATTTTAGATTTAAAATAAAGAAATGCAGATTGATCAAATTTGAATAACAAACAATAAAAACGCAGAAGGCATTGTAGACTATCTTATTGAAAGAAACACAATAATCAGTCCTGATATGTTTAAAAGAAAAGTAAAAAATGTTTTTTCTAGGCTAGGAAGTCAATTTGTGACATTCCCGCAAAGTTATTAGAGTCAAAACAATCACACAGAACTTTGATATCTTATGTAGCATGTTATGTATTTTAATAACTGCTAAACAAAATATTGTAAAAAAGATTTTTTAAGTTCATATTGCCCATCTTTTATGTGCTTATGGTGGGATTATTGATGAATAACATTGGCTAAAACAAAAGAAAAGATCTGTTTTATGACTAAAATATTGAATTATAAGTTCTTCATATTTCAAAATGAAACATTTGTGATATGAGTAAATTGATGAAATATATCTTTCTTTGTAAAATGTTTATTATTATTATTATTATTATTATTATTATTATTATTATTATTATTATTATTATTATTATTATTATTATTATTATTATTATTACTCAGAGCAGATATAACATGCACCTTTTCATATATAGGAAGGACGTCACGTTGGGGAAAGACTGCCACTGCAGATTCTTGGCACATCCTCACACAGTGTTACTGAGCCATCTGCTGGATTCATTTACAAATGCAGTGGGGGGGGGGGGGGGGGGCAGCATAACCTCCAGGTCTGTTATCGTTTAAAACACACACAATGTGGGTAATACGGGTTCCCAGCAATGGCCAAATGAATGCTTAATGTTTCTACAAGGCAGTTACCAGTTAGCATATTGTGTCCCTATCGGGTTAAGAATTGTTACATAAATGGTATGCATGAGGAAAATAATATATGTTATCTTCTTTATTGACATTCATTAATAAACCAACAAAATCAAATTATTCAAAGAGTGTTTCAGGGAAGGTCATCCAGGTCCTGAAGTGAAAAGTAGCCCAGAACCATTACACCACCACAACAGACAGAGAGAAGTTTTAAGCAAATGTGTTATGGACCTATACTTGTGTTAACATTTCTCATTTAAGCCTATAGAATATTATTTTGAAACAGTATTTCTTCTGCTCAACATGTGTTATTTTTGTAATAATGTCATTTATTTATATATAATTTTTCATTTTAGTTTTTAAAGTACCAGAATGTGTCTGATGGCATCATTTTAAGTCAGTAAATCAAATGTTATGATCATTTACTCTGACTTGAGTAGCCTTTTTATGAAATACTTTGACGGCAACTTCTTACTTGCACTTAATTAAAAATATGGTAAATAAGTGCTACTCTTACTTAAGAAAATTCTGGTGCTTTTCCCACCTTTTTAAAGACACATAAATTATTCAAGTGATTTTTAAGACATGTAAATAGCATCCCTGGCCCACAGATTCATTAAAGTTGTGGTGTTAATAAAATCAACCTCTTTATACCAATCAACATAATCTGAGAAAATGTGAATTCTCGCTCCATTTGCTCTTCCGTGGATGATGGGCGTGGACCCCCGGTGGGCGGGGGTGACCCGGCGGAGGGGCGGGACGGTGACGGGGTCAAAGTTGTTTTGTCTTTTGTGCAAAGCAGAAGAGAAGAGTGGAGTCCGATCAAACAGCGGCGTCTTTTCCCTCTTCCCCGGGTCCTCTTAAAACTCCCTCCCGAACCTCTCCCCTTCCACCCTTGCCACCCTATCCACCCCCTGGACATACTTCAAGGGACGGTTCGGGTAAGTCTTCCAGAAATCCGTCTTTGTGAGCGCGTTTTCTTTTCTTTCCTCTCAGAGTGAAGGACGGGGATAACTCAGCGCGATCCGTAGGCCGCGGGATGCGGCTATTTCCTGGATCGGAGGATGCTAATGCTAGCGTGCTGTGAATGGAAAATTACCGAACTGTGTTTAACTTGGTGGCTGCCTGTGAGTTAGTGGCGACCCACTGCCCTTTCAGTGTGTGTTAAACACGTAGAGATTGAATAAATTTATCCGTTCATCTTAATTTTGTTGCAAGTGGGGAAATTATTTGGGAAGTTGGGACAGATCCTCTTCGGCGCTAATTCAGCTTTCCCAAATTGTGCGTGATGCCTTTTCGCAAAATAGGATTTGCTATGTTTACCTTATTTGTTCAGCTGTCTGTTTTTCATCTCCACGGTTAGATGCTACGAAGTGTTGAACTTCGTAGTCTATCTATGTGGTTTATACCCCGCATAGATAGATGAGAGAAAATTAAAAAGTTAGTTCGCCACAGCTGCTCAGTGTCAGGAAATAGACACAGCACCAGGGACACAGTGGGTCATTGTGTCAGTGAGAATGAGTGGACTCGGGCCAGTCCAACATGAATTACTGCACTGAAACGTCTCATTCTTCCAAAGTGACACACTCGCCTGCAAAAAAAGAGAAAAAAGTGAACTGTCTGCATCACTCCATTGATCTGCTGTAACAGCGTTATTACTAGCCACCAAGGCTTCACTCTGAGATGTTATCCCTGTGTTCCCGTAGCCACATTTTTCTCTAACCTGCTCATTTTTTATCCCCTCTGCAGACATTCATCCAGTCACCAAAAACCTACTTTGTTGGCCAGTGTGGACTGAGCAGCAGCAATGGACTCCAGTCTAGTTGAAGGAGGACTTAATGTCACCTTAACCATCAGGTTACTCATGCATGGGAAGGTGAGTGAAGACAGGATTCCTGCAGAGTCATACATATACAGAAAAAGAATTAATTTAATATAAGAATAGAATATATTCTGTTTTCCAAATTCACTTAAGTGTATGAATTGACTTGAAAAAGTTGGTTCTGCCAATGTGCCCTTTCTGTTTTGTTAATAAAACCTACATGTGGAAGCGTTGTGTTTATTCATTCATCCATCAATCTATCTATCCTGGAATTCCTCCTTCCTTGTGCGAATTTGTCCAGCTCCTCTTTATCCATGCATCCAACAACTCCTCCATCTTTACATCCTTCTACTGTCTACGCTGCAGCTTCTTGCACCTGTCCAACAATTACTTCTTCCATTTGTCCATTCATTTATCGCCCAACGATCAATCCATGTTTGGAAATACCCTTTTTTTCTTCCATGTAACACCCAGGTTCCATGCCCCGACCATTAAACCTCTTAGAGTTATTAACTTGAGAAATAATTAGACTAAAGCAGGCTTTAATGCTAAAAATGATCAAGTGTTACAAAATCAAACAAATGGAACGGATACAGAGTAAAGGATGCTGGCCTGTTTTAATCAGTTTTTGTTTATGTCGCCAGTCTTGTATGTTATGGTTCTGTAGTTTGCAGCAGTGTGCGTACAAGCAGATAAAAGAGAGAGGAAGGACACGGACTGGTATAACATTGATGTTAGAAACAGAATGGACTTTTGAGACTCCCAGTGACTGCTTACACATTCTTTAACAGGGCTGCTAACGATTGCTCTTTGTTTTCTATTTTACCCCCAAGGCTTTCTGCATGTTTGTAGGTTTGAACTCTGCACTAAACTTTGAGTTTGAAGCTGTAGCATCTTCTGCAGAACCAGGGTGTCTGCACATCCTTAACGTCTTGCGTTTGTGTGTAAAATTAAGGCATTAAAGTGTCTTAAATTCATTACGAAAATGTAAATAGGTCTCAAATTTTCTTGTGGCAGGATTATTTAATATATTTTCATTTTCTTGTGGGACTTACTGTCAGGTGAAAGTATAAGGCATCTTTATGGCGTTCTGTGACTTGACGCGGTTGAGGCTACTGGCAACTAGCTGTTAATATACCCTTACTAACTAACTAACATGTTTTTGCCTCCATCATATACTTGAAGTTTTCAGAGTTTATGCTACTCCTGATTATAATGCAGCAGGTTCCCCCTAACTATCCTCCATGTTTACAGTTTTTTCTATCTTAAATTTAATTGAAAGTGGCGTTAAAAAGTCATAGATTTGACTTGCTGAAATTTGCAGATAACCTGAGAACCTTTAGTTTGTCAGTGTATCAATTAACACCTGCCTGGAGAAAAGTACTATACTCACTTTGTCCACCACTAAAATTAGAATTGAAATAAGTTCCTGTGTTTTACTCAGTCTGATGTAACGGATGTGGTGTTATGATTGTAATTTCTAATTCCCACCACTCCGTGTTGTTTTGGTTTTCAGTCAGGGGTCCTCATATGTCACATTTCAAAATCAGCTGGCTCTTATGTGTCAGTAAGTGCCACAATAATTTCTATAAAAAATGTCCAGATTTGCCGTTTTTAAAATGCGTAAGGTGAAGTTTGAAGTTGAAATCCTTCCTCCAGTTTCCTTCCTTAAAGATCCTGTTCAGTTACAGCAGGTGCAAATTTTTAAATAAGAGCTGCAAGCTTTGCTTCTTCAATGCTGACTTCAAGGCAAGATTATTGTGCAACAATAAAATTAAAACTGGCCATTCCTGAGTTTTTCATGTTCTTGTGGAACTACTGTCCTTTTATCATTCGCAGCTGAGCAGGAAAAAAAATGAACAGATGCAGCCATGTTGTACAAACTCACTCATTAAAACCAGGGTTCAGTCTGAATAAGTTCAATTAATTAGTTTATTTACATGTGCCTCATTAGTCTTTGCAGATTTTGTATTTAGTGGCTACCCTATGCAGAAGTATAAGTTTTAATTTTTGTACTAATACTTTCGGAAAACTGTGAAGTCGAGAATTTTTAAATCGGTTAGAAGGTTCATTTTTCATGTGAAAAATGTTTTACAATCCTAGAACAAAATGCTCTCGGTGTCTAAAATAATCGGAACATTCAGAAAATGTTTATTTTGTCGAACTGTTTGCGGTTAAAGTTGCCAATGTAGCAGTAGTCCTTCTACTTGTGCCATAAAGCGTGCAGGAAAAGGCTGCAGCAGGGCTCCCTCCCTACATATTGATCCCTTGCGCTCAGAGGAAGTGCAGGCCTAAATGCCCTTTCCCTGGTGCTGTGGGAGGGAAGGAACAGGTGGGCCTGACAGAAGGGCCGTGAGGACTCCTACACAAGTAGTCAGGCGCTACTCTCGATTTGAGAGTCTGAGCGAACGTGAAGCTTCGCTTTATTTGAAGGAATAAATTGACTTAATCTCCAGTCTGTTTTGTTCTGCAAAAAAAAAATCTTAGATTCTTGCAGCTTATGTCCACGTCCTTCATGTCACTTTAGAGCTGCTAATGTTTTAAATATCTTTTAAATTTTAGTGTGGTTAAGATTATTAGCGTTATTCTCTTAGTTATCTGTTTTAAATAGTTTTGGAAAGTCAGAACTTCACAAAGTTTTCTTTGGTTTGAAGCTTTAAAATGTACTTGCTACTCTTTGCAAGGCATGTGAAGCAAATTGTTTTGGGTTTTAAGAAACTTTGCTTCACTAAAACGCATGAAAAACACAGAGCTGCTAACGTTTCCTTTTTGTTTTGTTCGTTTCTGCAGGAGGTTGGAAGCATAATTGGCAAGGTAGGATGTTTTTTACTGTTGGACTGATGCAATCTGCTGCTGGTCTCTGTGTTTTGTAAATATTGCATATCTGCCTTTTCTCTGCAGAAAGGAGAGTCAGTGAAGAAGATGAGAGAGGAGGTAAAAACTTTACTGCTCCCAAACGGGAACAAACTTGATCATAGCTGCACTTTGCTGTTCTTTTCGGCATCGTATGATGAAGCCAGCTGATTTCTGTGTTGTTTACATTTCTGTGTCTGCAGAGCGGCGCTCGCATCAACATCTCAGAGGGGAACTGTCCAGAGAGGATCATAACCCTCGCAGGACCCACCACCTCCATTTTTAAAGCCTTCTCTATGATCATCGAGAAACTGGAGGAGGTTAGGCTTTCTCACCGCATCTTTACTGAAACTAGAAACATTTGCATTTACCTAATAGTTTCTGTCTCAAATTTGCAACCTGGAATGTTGAGCTAAAGCAAAGGATTATGTGAAACAGAAATCCTAGGAAAAAATATTGAAAAAGTCAGTTTGACATAAAATGATTTTTTCTCATTTTGGTGTTTAAATGAAAGTTATTAAAGATGTGAAGGTGAGAGGAGGACCGAGTTTGTGAATTGCAGAGCAGCAGAGTGAGTGATGTTGTCAGGTTTTGTTAGTAAAAAGCCAAATTTGACCTAAATCTTAAATAAGCCTAAAAATGTTATTTTGTAAGAGTGGTGAAATATATGATGACAAACAATTGACCAAAAAAAACAAACAAATTTTCTAGCTGAAAATTGTCAAAAGTTGGTCTTCAAAGACCCTGAGGTGTTTCTGTGGGTTCCCTTTGTGCTCCACCTGTGTCCCATTGATATGAGAAATGCTCTTCTACATATTATGCATCAACATGCACAAAAATATTCCATTTGGATTTTTAACGTTCCTTTTTATTTAATGTCACAAACTTGCAAAAAGTTTGCAGAAGTAGAGGCCAAAAAAAAAAAAAAGTAAAAATAAAGGATTGAAGGATTTTAAAGTAGAATTCGTCTGATGTTCTCCAAATCTCCTGCAGGACATCAGCACCTCCATGACGAACAGCACGGCCACCAGCAAACCGCCAGTCACCATGCGCCTCGTTGTGCCTGCCAGCCAGTGCGGCTCGCTCATCGGCAAGGGCGGCTGTAAGATCAAAGAAATCCGCGAGGTTTGTTTTCCTCCTTCTGTCCTCGCGTTAAATGTTAGACTTCCTCCTCATACGGGACGTCCCCCGACTTCTCGTTTTTCCCTGCAGTCGGCAGGAGCTCAGGTACAAGTAGCAGGGGACATGCTGCCCAACTCAACAGAACGTGCCATCACCATAGCAGGGACCCCCCAGTCCATCATCGAGTGCGTCAAGCAGATCTGTGTTGTCATGCTGGAGGTATAAATTGTGATTATCGGATTAGTTACGTTTCCATTGACCAGCTAAATTTTATGGAAACACTGCAATTAAAAAACAAAAAATCTTGTTTTTCAAGAAAAAGTTTTTGCGGCAGGGTGAGTTTTTTTTTTTTTTTTTTTTTTGTGGCCATATTGAAATTGGTTTATTTTGTAAAACTGCAATGGAAACCCCTTTTGTCGCATCACAAGTTGCGTAATCAACAACCTGATTTTGACAATGGTGCAAACCACGAAGAAGACAGGAAGTAGTTGTTTTTTTTAAATGACGTGTGATTTTAATTCTTATTTGAGAAAACCTGGGAATTGTGTTTTTGTTTTGTTTTGGGGTTTTTTGGGGGTGGGGGAGTGGCTAAGGGGGTTCCGACATCAGCTGAATTTTGACAAAATGTTTTGCACATTTGTAATGGAAATGCAGCTACTGATGCTCTTAAACGTCAAACCATCTTCCTAAGTCAGGATGTCCTTTCTTTCTTAGTCTCCACCAAAAGGAGTGACCATCCCGTACAGGCCCAAACCCTCAGGCTCTCCTGTCATCTTTGCAGGTGGTCAGGTAGGCGACATTGTTTTTTTTACTGATGGTTCCTCTGTATTTAGTGGTTAGAAACGTTGCACATCGTCTCCATGTTTAGTAACGACTCTGCTGGGCGTGGCAGACACAGCTTTGTTCTCGTACCACGCCAAGGACAGAGTGCTGATGGATCTGTACGCTGCGTCACAATGCCACTCCCTCCTAACTGCTATGCTCTCCTTGCAGGCTTATGCTGTCCAAGGGCAGCACGCCATTCCACAGCCTGATGTAAGTGAAGGGCCCTCTGTAAGTGATCCAATGTATTTAAAAACTTTGGTCCTGGGAAGCCATGCCACCCTCTTATTCCATTTCTTTATTGCCACCCATTCTGGATCTACACCTCCATATCCGCTGCAAAAGTGTGCATGCCCTCGAACTTTTCCACACGACGTAATGTGAATACCACAAAATTCAATCCTTTTTTTATGTCATTCAAAATGCAAAATGACTGGATGAAAATGCCTGATCATCATTCTACAGGCCTGGCTGAAGGTTCCTGATTGGTTTTAGGTCTGGACTTTGACTAGATCATTCTAGCTCTGGCTGTTTGTTTCATTTTGTTGTACTGAAACCCCAGATTAATTTTTTATTTTTATTTTTTCACACTCCATACGGTTTTCTTCTAGTATTTGTCTGGATTTAGCTCCCTTACACTTCAAATGAACTTTGACCAGACACCGTTTCAACTCGAGATGAAACCACAACATATTGCTGCCGCCACCATGCTTCAAAGTGTGGACAGTGTGTTCAGGATGATATACAATGCTTAGCTTGAAGACCAAAAAGTAAAACTTTGGTCTTTTCTGACTATTATTTTATATTTTGTTTTGTTTTGTTTAGTTTAGTTTAGTTTTGTTTTGTTTTTTTTTCACTTTTTGAATGCAAAACTGCGAGTTGTCGTATTGATGAATTCTCCCATTTGAGCCGCTCCTCAATTAGTCCCTATAAGTCAGAGGGCCAATGGCCCTTATGGCTCTTTGACTGACACCCTGATTATTGCTTTCCTCTCTTTGCCCGTCAGTTTAGTTGAACAACTACGTTTTGGTAGGTTTGTGGTTGCACTATTGAGTAGTTCTGTGGGTGATAATCCAACTATTGGGTAGATTTGTTTTGATTTAGACCATAATCTAAATCAAACTATTTGTTACGTTTTCATCTGGTGCACTTTGCTTTCAAAGAAATAATTGAAGAAGAGACGAGTGCAACTTCCTTTCTCCTTCTTTTAGCGTTTGTAGGATTTCTTTTTTTTGTCTTTAGTAAACGACAGCGAGTCATTTCTCCCGCTGGCGCTAAACTTGCCTATTTGTTTTGGTTGTATTTACCCAGGATAACCTCTGTAGAGCAGGGCACTATAGAGAATGCCCTGCTCTAGAGTTTGCTTCGTGTTTTTGGAGCAGTCTTAAGTCCGCTTGGCATTCACACATGGCTTTGATCTGTGCCAGAGTTCACATCAACCAAACAGAGACCTAGGTTTTTATGCGGACCAGAATTAGCTTTTTTGCTTCGCATCAGAGTTTCTTTATGTATTCACAGCGCCCCAAAGGAGCCAGACGTACTAAGAGGATGAACTATTTTGACTAAAACAGACCTAACAGGGCTGATGTGAATACAATCTAAATGACTTAAACAAATGCACTCTTGTCCAATAAGGTGACTTCTGAAATTTAAACTAGACTTAATAAGAAATTCACTGCACACACTTCCAGTCTGGAAAAACATCCCTGATTTTGTTTGGCTCTCTCAGAGAATCCCATTAAAACACATTGAAATTTGTGATTGAAATGTGACAAAAAGGGAAAGTTTAAGGGTTATGATTACTTTTGCAAGATGCTGCAAGTTCTGACACAATATTAAATGCTTCAGTTTTTTTTTTAATAGGGCTAGACCAAATCATGGATTCATTTCACAATTTCTGCTCATTACCATTTTTAAGTACATACAAAAGGGGAATTGCAACATTTTAGACTAGGATCATAGGGATTTTTTCCTAACTGTATTTTCTTTTTTTCTGTTTTGCTGTTTTTTCCCCCCTCAATTGTTGGTAACAGCTCACTAAACTTCACCAGCTGGCCATGCAGCAGAGCCCCTTCCCCATTGCACACGGCAACCAAGGCTTCCAGGGTAGGTGGCTCTACTGCTGCAGAGCGTTTTCCACTTGCATGTGTTGGACTTCTTCTCATTGGGCTTCCTTTTTCTTCTTAAAGCTGGGATGGATGCCTCTGCACAAACTGGCTCTCATGAGCTAACCATTCCAAATGATGTAAGTATTTTCAGCAGGGCAAACATTGCTTTTTAATGTGATCGTTTTTTAATTTTTTTGTCTTACCTCTTCTCCTTCCCTAGCTCATCGGCTGCATCATAGGCCGTCAGGGTGCAAAGATCAACGAGATACGTCAGATGTCAGGGGCCCAGATAAAAATTGCCAACCCGGTGGAGGGCTCGACTGACAGGCAGGTCACCATCACCGGCTCCCACGCCAGCATCAGCCTGGCCGAGTATCTGATCAACGCTCGGTAAGACTGCAGCATGAATGTTACTGCAGCAGGAAGGGATTTTATTGTTTTATTTTTACGGCTTATTGCCTTTTTACTCTGACTTTACTAGCCTTCAGTTTTCTTGTGTGTGTTTAACCAGCGGGTTGCTGTCGAACATCTGACACAAGCTAAGAAAAACAGAAAGTTTTATGGAAGGTAGCTCTGGCCTTAGCCCAGCTGCGTTGCGGGTATTGCTGAACTGTTTCTTTCCATCGGAGTGTGTGAACACACCCCTCTAACCTTCCTGTTGTAATGCAGCTACTGCCTGCACACTCTCTTCCCTTTAATGAGTTCACTGCTGCAGACGTTTGTGTTCTCCTGTGACGTAAACGAAGGCTGGAGAGTCTTTATTTAAATTTATACATCTTAACTAGAAAGGCAACTCCGGTGATGTATTAATGCTGGCGGATAATGTGAAGTCTTCAGATAAATGATTCAAAACTGAGACAACTCACTGGAACTTCACTAATCTATCAGCAAAGTTAGGACTGCAGCTGACGATCATTTTAGCAATTGATTATTGATCATTCTTGTGGCTGTTAATGAGGTAAAAAAAAATTTTGATATTCTGCAAATTTGTACACATTACTAGAGATTTGTTAATTATTATTGGATTAACCGGTTAATAATTGAATAGCAAAAGGTGCTGAATGTAAGCTTTTGCTTCCATAAATTGAACCAGGTGAATCTAAAAATGCCACATTCTTACAGACAGAAGGTTTTTCATCTGAAGAGTAAAGGTGCGTTCACACTAAACATGTTTTGAGCGTCCGACGCGTCCTGTCTACATTCAAAGTCTAGGGCCCGTTGCGGCACATTTTGCGCGTCTAGCACAGCGGAACATTTTGAGCGTCCGACGCATCCGACAAGTAGGCCAGCAACGGAAAACAACGACCAGAGCGATTCTGACGCGCCCTCGACGTGCCTCCACATAGACTTTGAATGGAAACCAGACATGCCTGACGCGTGTAGAGCTAGGTGTAGAGCAAAATGTCTAGCGCTAAACTTGAAGCGTCGGACTCATTTTTGCATAACGCGTTTGGTGTGAACACCCCATGAAATGTATGCATTTTCTGTACAGTTTTGGCTCAATTATTTCTGCTCTGAGTATGTTCTGTCAGCAAACGGCACGTTTTTGAATCTAATTGTCTCCAATTCACAATTAACTGCTTACAAAATTAGTTGATGCTTATGTCAGTCAATTAATCTGATTAATTGTTTCAGCTCCAATCAAAGTGATTATTGTGCCAGGAACAACAACACAGCACAAAAGCGCTCCCAGTTTTTAAATTGCGACGCTCACAATTAACGTTCTCATGGTGTTCCTCCACATAGACTTTGAATGCAAATCTGACGCTCAAAACGCGTTCGTGAACGCACCATTACTCTTCAGACAAAAAGCCTTCTTTGTCTGTAAATATGTGGCATTTGTAGCCTCCACATTTTGCATTTCTAATAATCTACTGGTATTAAAATGTCTCTTCTTGTCTCAGGCTTTCTTCTGAAGCTACTGGCCTTGCAGCCAACTGACATGGAGGATCTTCATCAGCATCTACTTTAACCCCTGCCCCGATTTTTTACCAAGAGGTCCCTTGTTGAACTTAATGCAAAAACCAAGTACTATAAATTCACAGCTTTCTCCTGCATTGGTTTAGACATCTACTTCAGTTGTAATTACACCATCATGCTATTGATATTTTATTTATTTATTATGTTTTTAAATTCTGTTGGCAAATAGTTTTCAAAGATCTTCTTCTGTTGTATTTTTCCTCTTATTTTACTGTATATCTGTAAGATCTTCTTGATAAACTGTAAGTATAATGTTTTAGAAAAATCTGAAAAGGCATAAATAATGTTTTTCTTACGTCAGATTTTTCTTAGAAAAATTGAAAAAAAAAGAAAGAAAAAAAAACTCAATAACATAATAGATGGACTGTTCTTTCCCTTCTTTTTAAATATCTATTTATTTTTATTTAATATACAGTTCCTTGTACAAGTAGAATTCATTAATATTTGGCATTTGCTGTTTGAAGCTGTACTTCCTGAATGAGGCATTGTGGGTCTAACGGGTTTTAGTGTGCGATAAAGAGCTGAATATGTATGCAGGAAAAAAAAAAGAAACACTTTAGAAGCCTGAAGGTGATTTCTCTTGTTTAGTGCGGGTTGAAGGAACCTTTTAAGCTATATCATGTCTCACCTCTAACTTGCTCAGTAATCGTTTTGTGTCATTCCTGTGTTCCCATCCGTTTATTTTGTTAATCTGGACTTTTGGAGCTTTGTGTAGATCTGATAAAGGTTGGTGGACCTTGGATCGCCAGGAGTGAGCCTGGATGTGAGGAAAATGTTTTTCTTTTCTCAGAAATAACTGAGACCATAGTGGTGGTGGTGTTGATGATAACATTGAAATATTTGTTTTAAATAGAGAAAATATTTTTTTTAACTGCAGGGCTGGGGAATGCTGCAAGGGGCAAAACTAAAAGACATAACGGTCTTTATAAGTATATTAAGCTGAAGTATTAAATTATGATTAACTAGAAGGAGAACTATAGAATTAACACTAGTTTCCTGCTATCCTTTTTTGCCTGGGTCAGATTTTATTTTTTTTATTCTTTGCAGGATGAAGAAACTCACGTTTTTTTGTGCACGTTTTCAAACTATTGTAGATCTGGGTGCAATTAAATTGTCGAAGAATTGAGATGCAAAAATAAAAGATGTGAAATGCTTAAACAGTCCTTTGTCATTCTTATACAGGTTCATTAACAAATTGGAACATTTTCATTTAATTTTTGATTCAAATGTTTATAGATACTATTAGTAAACATGCATTAAGTCTATGTTTAAGAAAGGAGAATTAATTAGGTTTTACAGTAATTATGTAATACAACTTACTCAAAATTATCAAGTGGTGTGCAGCTTATACATGGCAACATTTTTGATTTTTGAAAACTTTGATTTTTTGAGGCAATGAAATGAGTTTGCATGCAATTTTTTTTAAAGCAAAGCCAATTTATTGCACTTTACAGTGCATGTTTTTCACTAGTGAATAAATATAGTTTAATAACATCATAGTAGTAATTTATAAAATACTGTAAGCCTGAGTCTGAGGTTTGTTGAACTTAATGCTAAAACCAAGTACTGAAATTGAAGCTGAACCTGTTGTGTTTACACATAACCCTGGAATGTGAATAAATGATTATTTACATGAAGAAACTAGAATCTGTCAAACAATAAGAATAAAAGCAGTAAATGCTAGAAAAGTATAACTAGTGATTCTGTAGAAAAGTAGCATTTTTTAGACTAATTCCTGAAATAAAAGCAGTTTTTAACAATGTATCTCATGTATTTGTTATGTTTTTCTGAAGTGTAAAGAAAAGACATTGCAACATTTTGGACATGTTTTCTTAAAGTCATTGAAAATAATTTATTTCTCATTCAGCTGTCTCACGTGACACAGCAACAGAATAAACTGCACTATAACATGGCCCTTCTTTTAAAGTTCACACATTTATTTTTATTTAATATACAGTTATTAAGTAGAATTCATTAATATTTGGCATTTGCTGTTTTGACTGTACTTCCTGAATGAGGCATTGGGTCTAACGGGTTTTAGTGTGCAATGTAAAGAGCTGAATATGTATGCAGGAAAAAAAAAAGAAACACTTTAGAAGCCTGAAGGTGATTTCTCTTGTTTAGTGCGGGTTGAAGGAACCTTTTAAGCTATATCATGTCTCACCTCTAACTTGCTCAGTAATCGTTTTGTGTCATTCCTGTGTTCCCATCCGTTTATTTTGTTAATCTGGACTTTTGGAGCTTTGTGTAGATCTGATAAAGGTTGGTGGACCTTGGATCGCCAGGAGTGAGCCTGGATGTGAGGAAAATGTTTTTCTTTTCTCAGAAATAACTGAGACCATAGTGGTGGTGGTGTTGATGATAACATTGAAATAGTGAATAAATATAGTTTAATAACATCATAGTAGTAATTTATAAAATACTGTAAGCCTGAATCTGAACGGAATGTGAATAAATGATTATTTACATGAAGAAACTAGAATCTGTCAAACAATAAGAATAAAAGCAGTAAATGCTAGAAAAGTATAACTAGTGATTCTGTAGAAAAGTAGCATTTTTTAGACTAATTCCTGAAATAAAAGCAGTTTTTAACAATGTATCTCATGTATTTGTTATGTTTTTCTGAAGTGTAAAGAAAAGACATTGCAACATTTTGGACATGCTTAAAGTCATTGAAAATAATTTATTTCTCATTCAGCTGTCTCACGTGACACAGCAACAGAATAAACTGCAGCTATAACATGGCCCCTTCTTTTTAAAGTTCACACATTTGTTTTTAACCAATACGTTATTTACTCTTGCTCATTATATTCTGCTTTTGATATAATTTCTATGGTACTGGTACAATGTGCAATGCTGTATAAAAACAAAATAGATACTTAAATCCAACGGATACTTAGTTTTCTAGAAACCACCATGGAGAAGTGCTCTATTATTTATTCAGCTTCTCCTGCAGTCACCTTAAAGGGTCAAAGGAAAGGTTGAGGTTTTTAAGAGGCCTGCAAACATCGTGAAGTCCAAGGAGGCCTTTTGGTTCATTACAAAAAAAAGGATCACCTCCTAATTTACACGTTGATTAATATTAAAATTACTACTGTGACCTCTTAATGCTTCTTTCATGGAACGTCAACATAAAGGGAAACTTTCAAACTTGGAAGTGTTTGTGCACCCTACCAACGTGATAAGCCCTTTGCTAACCCTGTAGTTGCATGAAATAAAAAAAAGCCAAAATGTTTCTATAGAACTTTGTGTAGCTCCACTAATAGTTCACTGGCTTATTTACATCTTAAGAAATGGCTGCACAGAATTTAATTTCAGTAACATGATCTAGTAAAGTTAAAACTAACCTGTGCCTCTTGTGAAAAACTACGTCTGTAGGAGGTCAAAACTGGAAAACATATGGAGTTAGAAGCAGTGTATGTTTAATTATATTACAACTTTGCAGCTGCTTAAGACTAACTAAGGGTGTTCAACAGAACTAAGCGGCAAATTTTTACAAATGAGGCAAAACTGATAAAAGAAAAATCTTGCTTGATCAAAATGTATTTTTTGTGATATTGGTCAACAAGGACAAAGTGCAGTGTGGAAAAGGTTTAAGTTCTTTAGTTTGTCTCACATACTTTTGGGTCAGCAGGTCCAAAAGACTTTAGTTATCATTAGCAGCTAGCATAGTGTGCATTGTAATAAATATTAGCGCCAAGGTTTTACAGAAGATAAGAAATGATAAAAATGAAAAAAAGGCCTTGCCTAAACAAATTGTCAGTTGGGATATAAGCAAGGACAAAGCGCTGTAATAAAAGTAAAATTTTTAGTTCATTAGGACAAAAGTACTTGAGTTAGAGTTCAGAAATGGTTCAGTTGGCAATGAAATAAACTTTAGACCCAAATGTTTACAAGTAAAAATTGGCAAAACTTAAAAATATATGTTCTGCCTTCAACAAATCAGCTTTCGCTTGAGAATGTTATCAGCAAGGACAAAGTGCAAAATTAAAATGTTTATGTTCTTTAGTTCAGCAGTCCCCTAAAAAAAATAAGAAAAATCACTTAGCATTAGCAGCTAGCACCGAGCGTGTTGTAAAATTAGTGCCAAATTTTACAAGTGAGAAAAGTTGGTGAAATTGAAATGAAAAATAATCAGTTTATCTTTATAAATGTGATGAAGGTCACCAAGGACAAAGTGCAGTTGTAAGACGGTTTAGGCCAGGTTCCTCAGTTCAGCAGGCCCAAAAAACCTAAGTCAGCATTAGCAGCTAGCACAGGTGCATTGGGATTAATAACTTTGAAGAATTGGTGGAAAATGGAAGATATGTCTGCCCTTCCTAAAATGTTTTACAGCAATAAAATACAATTATTTTTTTGGAATTCAGCACATTTTGAATCAGACTTGGGGAAATCAAGATTCTGTGCAGACATTTTATGTTTCTAATGCCTAACAACGTCAAGTTGAAAATGATAGAGGTGCATTTTGATTGAACCATAAAGTCTTCCTTTTTGTTGCTGATTTACTAAAGCCAATAAAAACCGTATATGTGTTGTTAGTTTAAAACTCAGTAAGAGTTCAGAAATAATATATCACCTACTGAATTCCCTGTTTAAGTGTTTTCATGATGGTTTCATTCGTTGTATTTTTTTTTTCTCTTTTGTGATGCCGACATTTATTAAACAAAAAGTAGATAACTAAAGTAAGACTTTCAGGATTAAAAAAGTGTAAACTTTCACAAAATAGAAAACAGATACATTCAAACCATAAATTATAAACATGTAGTCATGCATTTGTTCACAGGGCTGCATACAGTTTAATCTTACATTTTATCTTACATATAAAATAAAGTTAGACATTTCTTGTGGTTCTTATTGTATATTTACATTATTTCTCATTAGTATTTGATGCATTAGAGTGTGGAGAGTCATGGAGGATGCTCCCAGAGTGAGGGTTAAAGTGTTTTAAGGACTACTTTAAAGAGTGTAGTATCTTCTTGTGCATGCGTGCACATCTAATAATGGGTTTTTGCTGAACTGGCATAGTGCCTAAGGTTAACGTGGTAACTATGTTTCCTAAAAACAACCCTACTTAACGTAAATGACATTTAACTGATGTCACAAGCTGCCAAGATACGGTATCTGATTATATTTGTCGCGTTTACGCCAAAAGACCTATGTCATCTGATACAGGTTTACCCGCCAACAAACTTATGAGACACCATACGCTACTTGTCGTTGTCTGAGTGTTGTTGTAGGTGTAGTTCTTCATGGCAGCAGTAATGTACTGCACTGACAGATCGGTGTGCGCCTGTGATGGTTGCTCATTGTAGGGTGGCCAGAGGTCTTTGTTTTGCGTGTGGTGATCTATGGAGGGTGTCCTGTGTTGGGCATCTGTGGAGACCCTTGATAGGGTTGGGATGGCGACACCCATGCTCCGGCACTGGGAGGTCGACTGGGCTCTCCGCTGCCTGACTGGTCCAGCTCGGCGCTGTCGCAGTCAGAATCATCACACAAGGCCCGGTTCTGAAGGAAACAACAGTCACATGCAGGATATACGTGGAAAATGGTATTCAGTAATTTTGAGTTATTTTTTACAGTGGTGTGCGCACTTTTTGGCTCATTCTAATTCAAATCTTCCCAAATTATACGCTATTTTGTCTGGATTTCACATAATCCCGGTTTATATGGATTAATTTAGCAAATTTGTTGTTGGGAGGGAACAACAGAAGCTAATTTAAGTGAACAGCTTTATCCTTTTTCTGCAAAATAGTCTGTATAATAAGTGGAAACAAGTTTGATCTGAATGCAACTTGAAGCAAAATAGTGTCGCCTCATCCTGAATCACTGACTTCTGGATCAAGATTTAAAGGAAATTGTCACAATGACACATCCAAAATATTCCCCTGAGAGTAGTTGCAAAAACTCTCTAGCTTGGTGGAGTAAATATTGTTTGTATGCTGAAAATAAAAAATAAAACTCAATTACGTACTTAAGTTTAAAAAAAGAACTTACAATAGAGCAAATAAAGTAAATAGTCACTAATTTTACCTTGTAATCCCAGTTAAACCTACATACAATTTCTTTGAAAATTAATCAAGTCAAATCATTGCTGTTCTCTTCTGCTAAAATATATATATCACGATGCAGTAATTTAAATATCACGTGTAATTTAAATATGTGCTACAGTAAAGTTTCAAGTTATTTCAATATTAGAATCAGACTAAGTGATTTTAATGTGCAAAAGAAAAAGACGTACATTTTGCTGCATTATGACCAGCTCAGGAGTTTTATTTGGCCCAATAAATAATATTCTTTCTCCTAAAGCAAGCCAGTGTAGCTCTGTTCATAGGTTCATGAATGTAGATAGGAGTTTTGATTGTGTATTTTGCAAACTGTTTTTTTTTTTTTTGGTATTCTTTCTTATAAGATCTTTAAAGCATGGGACACTGTTTTATAACTTACCGGTAATCTTGTTTTAAGCTTCTTCAAAATCTTCACCACAACCTGTCTGTTCACTAATGTTCTCTAAAAACCTAGAATACCTCGTCAGAAAAGATGAATTCAAAATATCTGCTATTTTTTTTGTTTCGGTAGCACTGGATATTATGTGAAGAATAAATTTGTGTATATATATATATATATAATTTACTCTTTTCAAAGTCTTTATATGTAAATTATTTGTGACTTTTTTTGTTGGTTTTTCATATGAAACAAAAAAAGTTTAGTTGTTTTGTTGTTGTTTTTTTTTTGCTGTAACACAACATAACGGTGCCAGTGGGATTCTTACATCTAATTTTAGCAACATCTAGTTTTTTTCTTAGTTTTTTTTTTTAGTTAGTCGTATTGCTCTTTTCTCTTTTCTGAAAGAACAACAATAACTGACACATGCGAAACTGTGGAGTTTCCTTTACCTCATTAGGATTCTGCCCGGTGTCCAGCTGGGCTTTGCTCTGGCCCAGAGCGCCGTCCCTCTCCGACAAGCCGTCAGACGCCTGTGCAGGATCGGTGTTGTCTGCCGGGATCTCTGAGCCCTGGGAGAGTAGGTCATCGCTGCGGTCATCCAACCTGTCGTCCGTGTTCGTGCTGACGACGTCGGGCGTGCCGCTGTGAGAGTGGTCAGTGGTGTGGCCCTCCTCGCCGTCTGACACCGAGAGGTTTTCTGAGCTGAAGGTGGAAACCGACTGGCACTTGGTGATGCTGGTCGGACGGCTAGAGAAAAAAACAAACAAACAAAAAAACAAAAAATCCTAAGATTTAATAAATTCCTGCTTCTGAAAATCTAACAATATGACAATCTGTCTAAAGAAACCAATGAGATTAGATCAATAATTACTTTTAAGAAAACAATAAAATGTAATATTCTACCAAAGTATATTGACTCAGTATTATTTAGTAGTGTGGCAGTTTCACTGTATTTATTGGAACAGTAGAGAAAATCAAGTTGGTGATTAACATCCGTCCAGCTGCTTCTGCCCCAAAGTTACAAATGGCGACAGAAACAGCTGCCAGTTACTGGTTGCTAAGGTAACCACCAACTGCCAAAGTGCAGCGTAACAGAACTGATGTAGCAATAAACGTCAGGGGAAAACAAGTTTTTGACAAAAACAAAACTAACTTGAATAAATAAATCGGTTTCGACAAACTTCACATCTGTAATATTGATCAAATAAAACCCTGTTACATATAAATTGCCTGTTTTGCGTTTAGAGATGTATCTATGGATGCTTAGCTGTGTATAATATAGCAAATTAACGTTTGAGACAAAGGGTAGATTATAAAATACTTTATTCTTCCAGTTACTACTTTTCACTCAAAATATCAACATGTAACATGCTAATTTTAAACTGTAATTGGGGAGTGTCAAACTCACTTTCATTTTGGGTCATATAAATATCCTGAATGTCCTCAAAGGGCTGTGTGTGGTAAGATGTATTGACAAAAACCTATAAACAAATTGTTGAACAATTACTAAATTGCTGTCTCTGGATAAAATGAGTACTTCCTGAAAACATAATGTTGAACATCCTTTAGCACTGATGTAATTTAGCAGTACAAAGTTTCTTTGATTTTATCGATAAAATAATATCCAAGCACACAACTATTTATTTTTTCATGACCCTCTGGAGTTTAGAGGGCCTCATAAGAAGCTACGACAAGTCGGATTTGTCTTGAGTTTGACACTTGTGCTGAAAATTTATGAAATAAACAAATAAATAAATAAAAACATGGGGAAATTATTCTTATTTCTATTAATAAATCTGTGACTTGTCAGAGATGGAGTGGGGCTTGAGGGAATTTTCCAGTGACGAAGGACAGCAAGTTACTCACCGTCTCCGTGGCAACTCAACCTCGCTGTCAACTTCACCCTCCTCCTCTTCGGATGACACCCCACGCCTCTGTAGGAAAAACCAGAAAAATGTACAAATCAGAAAACGCTCAGAAGATTTTCGGTGCCCTTCGTAAATTGACAGTAAAAAATTAACAGCAACAATTTGGTTTATTTAGCCCGTAATAGAGAACTAACTAGATATTTATCTTCCATTTTATTTCCAAATTAAACATTTAATTTTCAAACTGAATATTTAGGTTGCTAGCTAAATATTTACCTAGTCACTAACAGCTCCAAATTGTATATTTATTTGATAACTAAATATTTAGTTTGCAAACTAAATATTTGGCTCCAAATTAAATATTGGAACTCTGACATTTATGAATGTCTAAATAATATGATGAAAACATGACTTTCAAATTTGAACACCAAATTTTTTCAAATAAAATTATTAGGCTTGTGACAATAACAAATGTTTCTGGAAGATAAATTGTCCCAGAAGTTATTGCGATAAATGATTATATTGTTGTTTTGAGATAATTTTCAAATAACATAATGGTGATGATGTAATAATAATGCAAGTACACATTCTCAAAGGTCAATGAACTTTAAGTTCTAATGAATATTTGACTTTGGAACTGGAAGAGATTCTAAATATCCAAAATAAACACACAAAACAACAGAAACAACAAATAAAATCAATTATGAAGTCAAAATAGTCTGTCAAAGAAAGGACTGAAGTCTTTTTTCATCTAACTTTTGGTAGAAAGAGAAAAAAAAGATAAATAATGCAAATAGAAATGATTGAGTTTGTCTTAATTTATCATGGGATTAATTTATTTATTACTTATTGTGACTGGCCTAGAAATTATTGCTGTTTATATTTACTTTCCCATAAGAGGCCTGTTGAGGTTCCTGAACATTTAGTCAGACCTCTACCTGCTTGCGTGTGATAGCTGCCCTGTACAAAATGGCTGAAGGTGTCAGGTGCTGAGTCCCGATCCCCCCGGACGCCCCCCGTGGTATCCTCACGGCGCTGGCTCCTTCATCCTTGTCGTCGCCGTCATGAGGAAGACGAGGAGATCCCAGCGATCCTCTTCCGGCTGCCCCTCTCCCACATGGCGAATCTGGGCTGCTGGAGAACGGGAACGACGCGGCGTCCTCACTTGGAGTGTCGCTGCGTGGAGGCGTTTCTGTGAGGTCATCCAGACCCCCGACCCCGCCCTCTGATCCCCCTAACCCAGCCGAGGCGCTGAGGCTGCCCCCTCTCTCCAGTCCGCTGGCTGAGGGTTCCCTTTTCCTCTGGCCCTCCGTCTCCAGCGTGGTGCAGATGAGGTCTGGGCTGGAGGAGGACAGCTGCCTGTGCTGCTGCTCGTGGCTGAGACCCCGCAGGGCCGCCGCCGGCTCCAGGAGCTGCTTGGAGTTGTTGGTGGTGGCGTTGTTAGCCTGCGCTGACGTCTCCCTGTTGGAGGACGACTGGTTTGCTTTGAGACCAGCCAGGTCCCCGCTGCTGCCCTTACCGGGCTTGCGATGGCGGGTTTTTACTCTCCGACACCGGCTGGGAGAAGTGGAGCTCCTGTTGGGGCAGGCGGGGATCGTGACTTGCATCACAGAGGAGTCCATTTTGGGAAGGATTACCTCAGACTTCAGGATGTCTGGCCTAAAAAGGGGCAAGAGAATCGTCAGCAGTTTCCCTCGTTCAACCACATGAATATTTATTCATTTCAAAATAGGGCTAGACGATATGGCTGGAAAGTATCATGAAATAAGCATTTCATATCAGTCAATATCGATTACTATTGATTAGTTTTTTATTTAAATAAGTGAAATATTGACAATCTGGTGAGTAACCATTCCTGATTTAAAAGCTGGCGAATTGGGGCTATTATAGATAGGAAAAAAGGAGTAAATTTCCGCCAGGAAACAAGGAAATTTTAGGGAAAAATCGAATATTGGCTAGAAATATTTTTTAGATGAATCTCAAAAATTTTCTAGAAAAAAACAACAACAAAAATCAGTTTGAAAAGTCAAAACTTTGCTAGAATAAAACTCGGAAATGTTTAGATTAATACCAGAACTTTTCTAGCAAAAATGTTAAAAAATTGCTCGAAGAAACTCCTTCGAATCATCATGTCGTTCCTGGTTCTGCCTACATCCCCCAGAATGCTTTGCGGTTCTAGATCTGAATCTGAATTACTGAAACTTTCATCAGTCTTATTATCTATTGATAATGATCATGTGTCTATTGTGATATATATTGTTATTGATTACTCTGTTGTCAAATGCAGGCAGGAGCAGAGAAACGTCGTACCTCTTTCCAGAGGGCAGTTTCTGTGGGACGTTTCGTTTTTTGATGAGCTTGTCCATGGAGTTGGAAGAGCTGCTCTGTCTTGAGCTGTGGTGTTTGAACAAACCCGGATACTTTTTATCCAAAGACTGCTCTCTCCTGAAAGGAAATGATCAATTCAAAACAAAATACCCGAGACATTTTTTGTTTTTTTACATCACTGGTATTTAAACAATTTATTTATACCTTTGCAATTCTTTCTCTTTAAGCTCCAGCTGCAGCATCACAGCACTGAGCTCCATGTAAAGGTTATTGGCCCTCTCTAGTTTCCTCTCATAGTGTTCACGAATGTCCAAAGCATGCCTGAAAAAAAAAGGAAGAAGTGGTTCTTGTCATTTTGAATCTACATGAGAAAATCCAGACCCTCTTCATCAGATGTGCACTCAAGGCACTTACACCATCTGCAGGGACAGACAAAGGAAGGGCATCAAAAAGTGGGATCGGAGGAAAATGGCTTCATGCAAAAAATATCCACTTCCATGATTTGTTTTATAACTTGTCAAGTTACAATCCTAAAACACATTTGATTATTTTACAAATAAAAATCTAAAAAAGGGTAACATGTTTTTTACTATTATTTTCTAGACAATTTTTTCAATATATCATATTAAATGAATATTTATAGTAGGTAATGTAATACAAACTGTATGTTAGAACAGCACTTCCATTAATAATTTGTTTTGACAGTAAAGTCACTACCTCCAAAAGGCTGAGTGAGCTCAGCAAATAAAAAATGACTTTAGAACAACAAAGCTTTCTACAAGAAAACTCTTCTTCTTCTTCTTCTTCTTCACAACTTTGTTCACTAATATTATCTAACAAACATCTGAGACTTTCACAAAACAGCTGGAATGATACTGAGATTAAATTGCACACAGGTGGATGCTATTTATTAAGTGAGTGACTTTTTCAGATGTCTGATTGCTCTTGATTTTATACCTCAAAGGTGCAATAATAAACAGGGATGGATGCAAGTGCATAATTCACTTTTTTGATTGTTTAAAAAAAGAAACAAAAACATATTTCCGTTTTTCTTTCATTTTAGGGCTGAAACAATTAATCGGATTAATTGTGATGGATCGATTATTGAAATAATCATCAACTAATTTAGTAATCAATGAATCATTAACTGGAGTATGTAGACTAAAAGAAAGGTCATATGCTGAGAAAAATAACGTACTCAGAGCAGTAATTAAGCCAAAACTATTCAAATATTCCACATTTTGGAGTTAAGTTAAAAAATAAAAAATAAACTTTGTTTGCGAATTCTTTTAAAAAATCAAATAAAATCTCCTATTAAACAGCTTCTGTGTTATTAATCAGTTAATCCAAAGAATAATTAAGAGATTAGCCCAACTCTGCATTGATGTTTAGTCAAGCAGAAAGGACTGAGCTTTTCACATGTTGAGGTTTGATGCCTTTTTAGCTGCAGATGGAAATGAATGTTTTGTTATTGGATTTTAGGCAATAAAGTGTTTATTTTCTTATTTAATAAAGGAATTGATTACAATTTTGATGTAGTTCTAATACTTCATAAGAAAGGTTTCAGTGGTAAAATTACTTCTTTTTCATCAGATTAACCATCAGAATAATCAAATTACTAAAATAATAAGTTGTTGCAGGTCTACTTTATAACCATGAACTACCTTCAGGTTATCTATCATGTAAGTCTGAAGTTTCAGGCATAACGTAACATAGGATGAAAAAGTTCACAGGACTGTACACTTACGTATATATTTTGGCAGCGTGTGACCTCTTAAGATAAAATCTATGAATATACATGAGACAAACAAACCTGAGCTCCTCCCTGCGGCGGTTAATCAGTTCCTCGTCGAGCCGATGAAGACAAGTGCCCTCGGATTTAATCTTCTCAAAGTGCTGTTTCACCTCCTCTCTCCATTCAGCCTGATGAGAGCACATTTCTGTTCACCAACTCTGCACAGTTCATACTGCCTCTCTTGTGTGGCATTTCATTTAACGGATTACTCTGTGAGCCTGCGTGTGTGAGTTGAGTGTCTGCAGTCGACCAAAACAATAAACTGTTCAATTGAAACATTAAAAGCCCAAAATTGATACTACATACATCCTTATAATCAGTCCGTGTAAACTTTTGCCTGGGGAAGCACATGAATGCATACTAAAATCAATAAGAAGCAGATAATAAAAGTGAAAGCAGCCATACCTGAGACTTAAAGTATGTTTCCTGTGGGGTGGAGAGGACATCAGCTGAGGCTATATCCAGGTGAAGGAGGATCTGTCGGAAAGAGGGCCTATTTCTGGGCTTACAGTTCCTGCATACCCAAAACAGGAAACACAGCTGTGTATACGGCCCATGCACAGTAAAATCAATAAAGTCCTCAAAACTGCACACTAACACCTCCCTGTGCAGCCACTCTGAGAGACTGGCTCCACAGCCCTCATCATTAAAATCATCTGCACTGCTATTCATATCCAGGCTGTGCTCACCAGCACTGTCTGAGGAGGATCTTGAAGCCATCAGGGCAGCTCTCTGGGACAGGCAGCTGCAGGCTGTTGTTTCCCACGCCCCAGATGATGGCAGAAGAGTCGACATCTTTGTAGGGAATCTCCCCAGTTAGCATCTCCCAAAGCACCACTCCAAAGGACCTGTAAGTTGAACCGAGATATAGGTGTTTTCACAGAAAGCACAAGACAGTTCAGGTAGTGAGAGTTAAAAAATCAAGCTTGTCTGCCTTCTCCCTGTGGACCTGCTGTCATCTACACAAAAACTCCATCAGAACCAACCAATCAATGCTCATGTACATGCTGCTCGCACCCTCCGTCTTACTCTTTGCTATGCTACAGCAGAGTCTGCCACAGTTGCTCAGGTTAGTTAGCATGGCCACCGATGATGTCTTGTAAACAACTTTCCTGTTGTTTCTCCACCATTACTGTATTGAGCAGCATGTACATCGCCAAAGTCCTCCTCCTGTCTCTGATTCGTTGTACGACTTTTTATGATATCAGCGTTTCATATCAGTTGGTATTGATAATTACTGACATAAATAATGATTTTTTTTTTGTTTCTTTTAAATATCTGAAATATTGCCCAGCTGATGGAGTGATCTTTCCTGATTTATCCACAGTTTTCATTCCACAATGTTGTTTATTTTTAAAGAGTCATGAGGCACGGTGGCAAAACTTCAAACTGCTGCTGCGGCATGTTGCTCAACACTTTGTTGCTAGGTAACTAAGGAATGATTGAGTTGCTAGGTAACCAAAGAGTGAGTTATGTAGTTCATTCCACCAACCTTGCTAAGCTAACTGTGAGAGGTTGAGCACCTAAAGCCTTCCCTTTGCTAATATCCCCCAAAATGCTGTGTTTAGTAAATATTCTACATATTGAATATCAGGCATATTATCCATTGATACTGATCATGTGTGTATCAGGATATTGTTATTGATTTGTTGTCCAGCCCTAACTACACCATTCGTACCAAATATCCACTTTTTCTGACACTGGTTCGTTCCGAATGACTTCAGGAGCCATCCAGGCTACAGTGCCGGCAAATGACATCTTGGTGCTCTTGTCACTGAGCTCCTTCGAGGTACCAAAGTCAGAAATCTTCACCATGTCGTCATGTGTGATCAGCATGCTAAAAACGACATGAAATCAATCAGCTGTGAAACGTTCTCCTGAAAAGACATTTTCTTCAGGCTGATGGATCCCAGTCTTACTTTGGAGATTTGAGGTCTCGGTGGATAATTTTGTGGAGGTGTAAGTAGTTCATGCCGCCTGCGATGCCCATGGACCAGTCAACCAGGAGGGAGGGGGTGATTTTACGGCCCGCTCTCAGCACCTCGTACAGCTGGCCTTGCGCGCAGTACTCCATCAGGATACAATAACACGGAGCCTGGGTGCACACACCTCTGGAAGGAAGAAAGTCGTTCAGACAGTAAATAAAAGGGAAGAACAATCAGGGGGAGATGACTGAAAGGTTGTCACAGCGACGGCTTCCTCACTTGAAAGTGATGATATTTGGATGCTTGAGTTTGCGCAGGTGTTTGATCTCGGTCTCTTTGATGTCCCGCACTTTCTTTACAGCCACTTCTTCTCCGTGCAGCTTCCCAAGGAAGACGGCCCCCTGTGCCCCGCTGCCCACCCACTGCAGGTCAGAAATTTCCTCAAAAGGAACCTCCCAGGACTCTAAACACCAACCAGCGAAAAAGCAAACTCAGAATTAAACATGAAACTGTGTAATGCTCTGCAGAATATCGGTATTTATAGGCATTTTTGTGGCAATTACTAGTAGTTCATTAGAAAATAAGTCATACAACCAGAGCTTTTTCAGATTTTATCACTACATAACCTCAAATCTTTTATTGGTAATTTATGTAATAGATCAATGCAAAATTGCCAAGACTTACGAGGTTCGAAGTGTAACATTATTCTGAAAATAATGTGTCTTTAACCTCCTTTTTTCTGTGACCTCTAAATAAATTGCAGTGTGTGTTAAGGTTATTTTAATTATATTAAATCTCAATAAATGCACCTATTCTGTCAGTAGTTTGTTAGAGAGCATTAGTAAACAAATAGTGTCCTGAAGACCAATGAAACCACTAGACAAGTGATCCACAAATTTAAAAGTATGCCAAGCAGAGCTAATAGTGACTCTGAAAGAGATGCAGAGAATTTGTTGAGAGGACAAGGATTATTTATCCACTCAAAAAACATATGGGCTTCATCAGAGAGTGGTTAAAAGACAGTTGTTTTAAAAAGAAAAATCATACAAGAAGTTCCATGTAAATCATGTGGGAACAGATCAGATAATACCTAAATTGAGGTGTCTGGTTTACATGCAAAACACTTAACTATATGAAATTAACACAAGAGATCGCCCTTAACACACCATCCCCATGGTGACACGCGGTGCGATCATACTGCATCACATCAAACATTCAGCAAGAGCCACAATGAAGTGGTTTACATCAAGACATATTCACGTGTCAGAATGACATGGTCAATGTCCAATTGAAATTCAATTGAGTATTTGTGCTTTGCAAAGTACATTTGTACATTTGGCTCCACCAGATGCACAAATCTAGTGGAGCCAAAACCTAAAAGGCTGCAGCTGTGACTGCAGTGAAAGGTGCTTATGTAAGATAATGGCTCAGCCTGGCTCTCTATGTACAGTCCCTCACTATTTTTGGGAGTTTTTCTGTTATTAGAAAATTTTGAAAATCGCGCGTCATGTTCCTCTCACTTTACAATAATGTACTTCCTGTCTGACACAATCCCAGTAAGCTACAGTAAAAATGGAAGCAAATTGACAAAATGTGAAAAGGGGTTTGAACCCTTTCGCAAAGCACTGATAGATAAGATAAGCTTGCCAGCATGTAGAAAGTGGAGGGTGTTAGCAAATACCAGGCCTGTGTTTGTATCTAAATGGCTCAGAAGGACAATCACCATCACAAGATTCAACTTCAATGGTCAAACAAGAGGCTCATCAGCACTTTATCGAGCAAACCATTGCATTCACGTCCATAGATAAGAAAAAACACAGAGGAAAGAAACCCAACAATTCACTCATAGTTTAATCTGTCTGTCATCTGTCAAACTGACATTGCTTAAATGGTTGTGAAGGCTTGGTCGCTAAAGACAGACAAGCCAGGGAGAGTAAAAGAGACACACAAATCAATTCTTCATGATGTCCACTGAAGGGTTGAGATCTCTTGGGAGCAGCAGCTGTGGAGGACGATGATGCACAGGATGCCCTCCCCGAACCCCACCCGTTTCCCTCTCTCCACCTGACCAGCAGTGACGTTCACTGAACTGGGCTGATGGAAAACACAGACACGCTGCCAGATGGACGAGGTAAGATTCAGTAAGCACCGAAAGTAATGAGTAATGTTAGTTTTCTAATACAGTGAATATAATAAAGTGGTGTTCTAATTATAGCTTCAGATTCAGTGGCTTGGATTTATCTTCTACTGCCACATTTTGCTTTATCTCCACTACATTTCAGGGCTTCAGACGTTTTCAATCCAACGATACAGTAACAGCAGTGGTAAATTTTAAAAATATATCAAAAACTTGAATGTAAAAACAGTAACTAGTCTTCTTGTTGCTTAATTTAATTGTATGTGTTCCAGCTCAATTAAATGACAACTGCTAACAATCTTTATGTTCATCTATAGAGGTGGAGATTTAAATGATTCCTTCTGCACATCACTTGTTCAATTTCAGAGTGAAGAATAGTGCACACACATGAAATTTGGACTTTACTGAGTTTTACACCACATTTATAAGGTCTAACAATGCAGGTAAGGTTAAAAAAAAAAAAATCCTACCTAAGAGCTTTGAAAAGGTATTTGCTACCTTAGAGATTTCTTCTGTTTTTACTTTAGGTCATAACTTAACATTTCATATAATCAAATAAATTTTAATACCAGACAAATATGACTTAATTAAATGTAAAAAGCCCTTTTCAAATCAGGGCTTAATTTATTAAACAGGGGAAAAAAGTCAGTATAGAACAGTAATTGCTCCCTAAACTTAATGATGGTTAATAAAAGTTTCTGATAACCATCAGGGAGTTGTTTACGTCGCTGGCGAGGAACTCTGACCTCCGCTTCAAATGGTTTTTATGCATGAATAACTGCTTAAATAATGGCTCCAGACTTTGAGTAGGACATACATTTCTGAGCCAAAGGGCGGAGGATTTGCTTTGGATCGTCGTACATTTGCCGGACCTATAATTATAAAGTCACAAACTGATGGACAGACTTCATGATTTACAGCTAAAGAGAAAAATTCATTGTTTCAAAAGCGAGTTGTCCTGTCCTGGAGCAGTATAGTAGTCCCAGAGCATCACACTGCCACTGCCCTGTTTGACTGTCAGTATAATGATTTTTGTCTGAAATGCTTTGTTAAGTTTGGAAACAATTTCCACTTTTTCTAATTCAGCCAGCACAATGAAGATTTTTTGTTGTAAATGTAACCAGTTTGGATCTCTCCTATGGACAATGTTTTTTCCCCTTTTCTTTCTAGAGTATGAACTCTGACCTTAACTGAGAAAACACCTGCAGTGTTTTAGATGTTGTCTGGGTCCTTTCTGATCTCCTAGATGAGTCATTCATGAGTTATTTTGGTAGGCTGGCCACACCTGGGAAGGTTCACTGCTGGTCCATATTTTCTCCATGTGTGGATAATAACTCTCACTGTGGTTTGCTGAAATGCCAAAGCCTTAAAAATGACTTTGTAGATCCTTTTTCACTGATAGAAATCAGTTTGTTGTTGAATTATTTATGGTAGAGCTGCTTGATTGTGACAGATTTGTCCTATTTTAAGGATTTCTTATATTTTTAGATCTGGCAGCAATCAAGTTTGTGTGTAGAGAGCAAAATTGAACTGAAGAATTTGAACAATCGCAGTTAATTTATGTAAACAGACAAAAATTCACGGCCCTTTTTGACTGTTTGTAGGAACTCAACAAGAGTTAGGCTTGAACAAATTTTTTTCCTGAATTCCTTCACAATATTGAGTTTCAGTGTTTCCTTATGCGAAGGCTCTGCTTTTGCCAATTTGAAATGTCATTAAAGTCTAAAGTAATCCGGAATCAGTCAGTACTTTAGGTATTGGCTAATGTGTTTAACCTTGACCCATCTTTTCATTCATTTGAATGATTATGCGTTCATAAAAGAATGTAAACCCAGCACCAGTCATGGAAGCATTTTGTCTAAATGTATATTTTTCCTACATGTTTGATTCTCCCTGGCTGTAGACCACTTCCTGCTTTTGGAGCGGTTTCTGGTCCTCTTAGCATTCACACATTCAAATTGTGCCAGAGTTCAATTCAGTTGAAGTTTGTAGGCAGACCAGAGTTTGCTTTCTTGGCCTGTATCAGAGTTCGATTGCGCATTCGTACCCCTCTCTATCCAGGCAAACAAAATGCTTGCGTTGATTAAAGTGGACTATCAAGGGCTGGTGTGAACGCACCATTAGATTTCTTTGTTTTTGTTTGTTTTTACTTAGATAAATAAATCTCATATGGATTAACAATAAGTTTTGTTTGATTACCCTAATTTTCTTGGCCAAATGATTTATCTATTAGTCCTTCCACTTTGGTTGATATGTAATCATTTTAGAGATTATGAAAAATATGTCTACTCCTGAGAAATATACAGTATATATAAATTAGCCATGTCCAAAGGCAAGAAAATTATTCAGACTTCAGATTGATCTTTGGATAATGAGGCTGATTCTGACAGTTATTGATATAGTTTGTTGTAGCTTCCTCATCCTACAGCTGAATTTAATGCACAGCACAATAAAATAACATTTAATAACAAACAAGGAGGCTGACAGAGAACAAGTGAGTCCTACCTTCCTGGTTATGTTTGTGTTCAGTGGAGTAGGCTTTTCCAATCATGGTCCAGACTGGTTTCAGGCAGCCAAAAAGTCCCTCCAAAAATCCTCCACTGCCTGACTGGAGCCTATTGTTCTCCGACTGGCTCCGAACAGCTCCAGCCTCCGGACTGTGGCCCGCCTCGGCCCCGCCGCTGCCGCCACACTGGCAGGCCTCATGTTCGTGGAGTTTTAGCACGCTGTTGTCGAAGTGGGCTGTGCATCCATCGCTGGGGCTCGGGCTGCTGCCGCCTGGCGCCCCGTGCACAGTGGGTTCAATGGACAGTACGTTACGAAGCACACACTGTGTGGGGGTCAGGTCCGTTTCGGGGGTGCAGGCAGGGGTGTCTCCATCGAGTCTCCGATAGGGGGGTTCTGAGATGGGGGTGCTGAAGCCTGACAGGGAAGGGGAAGGGGCACGGGGCTCATGGATACAGGTCCCACTCATCAGGGGTTTCCCCAACACTGCAGGTTAGGGAGGATGGAGGAGCAAGAGGTGAGAAAAAAGCCTAGAAGGGAAAAACAAAAACATCAGAATGTGCTTTTTGGCTTATCTAGTTGTTCCCTCCAGAAATATACTGCTCAAGATTACAAAAATATCTATCTACTAGATGTTTTGTTTTTTTAACCCACTGACAAATAACACTACTAGATAATGAAGTATGGATTTCCACTGCAGGATTTCATGAAGAATATGCTTTTTCTTAAAAAGTGCATTGAAAGAAAAACCAGCTCCTTCTGCTTGGGGTGTATTTGTCTTGCTGACATCACAAGAAGCACAAGATCTGAGCTTTTCAGCTGGCATGGTAAACATTTTGGCAGACAAATGACTTTTCAATGATTCTGAAACAGATTCTCCAATATTTAAGTTTTGCTTTAGTTGCAAGAGGTTCAACCTTACATGTTAGTGGCAGAATTTGACACTGATAACTCCCAATTCCCACAATGAAATCACAATAAAGCAAACTGTCTTCAAGACTAACTGGTACAAATCTGTTGTTTAGTTTATCTATTTGGTATTAACCCCTCAACATGATCCCCTCATTTTTGATCAATAAACATATAACAGATTGCATTGTATGTGTTGAAATGTGGTCAAGACATGAAATATGATTAAATAGGAAAGCAAAACCTCTACATTCAGTGTACTACTTTGAATAATTTCAGTACAGGTCCTATGGGCTAAATAAATCAGATTTTCAACATGTCTTTCTTTGCTAATTTAAAGATGATTTAACTAGCAATACAACAGACTTAAATTAACATCCAGTGTTTGAAATAAAAAGTTTGAGGCAGTTCTCAAAAAAATACTGTTTGGACTTGAAAAGCGTCTTAATTAACCAGACAAAGCATGTTTTTTGTTAACAATATGGAACGAAACGACTGCTTGAGCTCCACTGACAATGGCTTCTGTCCTAGTCCTGTTGGATTCTCTCTGCAAACACTTTCGCATATTACACTATTTCCAAATATTTTCCAACAAAAAAACATAAATTACAAATCAAAACAAATTATCCATTGCACTGCACCTTGTGACGCAATCTGGAATCTTGTTAGTGGAAAGGTAAATTAAATTTGACAAAACAAACACTTACAACTAAATTTAAAAAAACAAAACAGAAAAATCTGGGCACCCCATCATGTTACACAAGAGAGAAACTACATATAAAGTAACTAACAGAGCAGTCCAGTGGGTTTACATTTTGGAGCTGTCCGGTGCTGAGTTGACTGCCTTTACCACTACACGTGTCTGTTGAAGCTGACACTAACTTTTCTTCCTGAAAACATTAAATTATTGACCTGAGCACAACCAAATTTTGACAGAATGAACAAAACATGTGGCCAAGTTTATGAATGAAACACATCTGAACTGTTAATATTTAGCAGTCAATTTGCAGAATGAGGAATTTCACTAAAATGTGGGAAAACAACAAGAAAAATGGTTCCTCTATTAGAAGGCTTAATCAATTTATTTGTGAGGCCTATATACAAAACATCCATGAAATGATAATCTATTTTTAGTGCTTAATACAGCTAATCTTACCCCAGGTGTAAAGGTTATAATGAACAGTCTGATTTTGAACAAATTTCTTAGTTTTAAACAGATATTCTGTGAAGAATTTCACAATTATTTAAGTAAATGTCAAAGGTCAACCTAGATGTTCTGTGTATTTTTTTAGGATTGTTATCAGGGCTCAGACCAACAAAATAAATTAGCATCTAGTGAAGGAAGCAGGAGCCGATTGGATTCTTAAAACAAATAAAAAAGGTTTTATAACCACATCTGGCAGGGTTTAAACTAAAATGCAACATAGAATGTTGAGATCATTAACATTTTTCTAAGTATTAATAGCAAGTTTGTAATCAAAGTGTATTATCTAAGTTTAAAATGGTGAATGCTGAATGTATTTGAAAATTGTACTGTCTATGATAATATCTGAATCAAATGGAAATTGTTTCAATGAAAATGTGTTGTTTAGTATTAGAAAATTGTTTGAATGTTATGTTTTATAGGTTAGAAAAGGAATTTTACCTCATTTTGTGCTGTTGATTTTATGTGATAAAGCAGGGACTTAAATCTTTGGAAAATGCTGAATGCAGTAGACCAGAATTAGGTCTTACATTAAATTACGGAGCTTCACTTTGTGAAGGAGACACTCCGAATTTCACAGGTATCTGTGAAGTCTTGTTTTATGCTTTTATTTGCCCAAATGGCCTTAGAGCCAGAAGACCAGGATGCAGCTGCTTGCTCCATTGTTCTTCCAGAGAGCAAATGGCCTTTGATCTCTGGCGTGAAATTAGGGGAAGTTCTAAGTTTTATTGGCGTCCAAGGTAGCGTCTGATTGGTCATACAGAGCTACGCCTCAATTGAATACATTAAAAAGTTAGGAAACACCTCCAATATAAAAGTTTGTACACAGTAATAATAAATCAGAAAGCTGCCCTGTTTTGCTTTTTGCATCAGCCTTCTCCAAAGACGCGTCTTTGTCCCTCTTTGTCCATTTTTCTTTTAATTCTTTTGTCTCAGGTAACGAATGTATGTCTCTGTAACTCTGCAGTTTTCTTGTTAACTCATACGTTGCTTGTTGTGAGATTAAACTTTGTAATTCTGTGACATCATCACGCATCGTTGTTCTTGCTGCCACACGCCGCCCTGCCGGAAGAGCCAGGTAACCGGGACCATAAGGAAGAGAGCCAAGCTTTTTCCAAATTAAGCTAACTTAGTAATAGTCTTCCTCAACACAGTCAATTTGCAGAATGAGGAATTTCACTAAAATGTGGGAAAACAACAAGAAAAACGAAATGTTTGTAATCAGAAAAACTCTTCTTAGTTGCCTCTGGTGAGATGTCACTATGCACATGTGCATGTAGAAATTTATTTTTTAGAATGTTTGTTTTAAATTGAATAACAAAAAATATAGCCAAACATATACAAAACATCCATGAAATGATAATCTATAGGTAACAGACTACATCTAAAGTGAGTCACTGAAATGTTGAAGTGTCCAGAGCTGGAAAATACTGGAATCCTCACTGAGTCTCTTGTAAAATTTCACTGACTTTACTTCCCTAAATCATTCACCACAAAAAAGGTTTCACAACTATTTAACTTTTTCACATTTTGTCCGATTATAACCTCAATGTTCTGTGTATTTTCTGAGATTTTTATGGGACAGACCAACAAAATAAAGTGTGTAACTGTGAAGGAAGAAAAGGGAGACAGTTTGGATTCTTAAAACAAATAAAAACATGTGATGTGTAAATCCATCATCTGAAAATGGAGCCTTGGTTGGCAACTGCAAGCCAACCCAAACATGACCATCTACCAAAACAAGCTCCCATAGGGCTCATGGTAACTCTGGAGGAACTGGAGCGATCCACAGCTCAGGTTGGAGAATCTACTGAATACCTATTGACTGTGTCTTTATGAAAGAGTGGCAGGTTGCTTTTAAAAATGCCGTAAGAAGTTGTGTTTGCCATTAGTCCTGCAAGAAACAGCCAACGTGGAAGAAGTGACTCTGGTTCAATGAGATCTAATGTAACTTTTTGGCAAACATACAAATGTAGTGTATGTGTGTGTTATTGAAAATAAAGAGTCTGAAAACACCATTACCTCGTGGAAACAAGGTGTTGGTAGCATCATGCTGTGTGCTGCAACAGACAATGACCCAGTTCATACAGCTGAAGCTGAAACTGAATTCTTCAGATGTGTCAGAAATGGTAACGTCTAGACTTAAATTCAGTTTGGAAGCTGTGGCAAAACAAAACAAAACAAAACAAAACAAAACAAAACAAAACAAAACAAAACAAAACAAAACAAAACAAAACTAAACAAAAACCGGTCCATTGCATCAAATCCACATAAAACCATTAAAGTGTACGGTTGTAGCATGAAAAACACGTGAAATGTTTAAAAGGCATAGTCACTTCTTCAAGGCAATGTAGCGAATCCTCATGTCTGTCTGTGAATGGGAAACCAGGACGGCCCAGAGGAGTCATCGCCAGAGGAAATGGGCTTTATGAATGAACCCACCAGTGGACGAGGAGGTTCTTACACCCTTCAACACACCTGCTGGTCCCCTGCCCTTTCAAACTGCATCAATGTGTGACAGCCACGACCAAGAGCAATGCACCCCAGTGAAGACCCATTGTGTGCGCTGGAGAATTGCATAACCACCACAGTGCGTATGTATGAGCCGTGCATTGGCGGGGAAAGGCATGTGTGAGAGCGAAAGCACATGTAGCAGAAAGCACATACCGTCCACCAGCTCGGCGCCTTGTACTGCACCACTGCATGAGACTGAAATTAGAGCGCGAAAACAAATGTATCGGGTAATAAACATCCAACGGGCCTGTGCGAGGCAGGAGTACACGCGCACCCACACGCACGCACGCACGCACTCACGCAGGAAGATCAATCTTTAAATAACCGAGGATGTGATGATGACACTCAACAGCATCATAGCCGACGTGCATGAATTGCGAGCCTACTATGGTCCATGCCAAGTGAGACTGCCGCAGCGACTGTATACGCGGACCCAGTGTTGGCACCAACACTCTCCATATATTTCGCAATGTGCGCTTTCTGTGTGCACAAGTATGATGTTTGTAGCCCTCATCGACGATCATTCGCTTCTTGGAGGCATCAGTTCTGTTGGTGCAGTGTGAGCGGCGTGAAGCCACCGCACCGTTAAAAACCTGCCTAAACCGTCCCCGTGATGCCGGCTACTCATTCAATCGGCATTTAACCGGATGGCATGACATTCCCATACCTTTCTTGCCTCGGTTGATGTCGCGTTGTCAAGTGAGAGGGTGGGCTCGGCTTTGTATTTGTCCGCCTCAGTGAGCTGGTTGTTGTTTTCCTCCGTTCCAGGCAAGCCTCTCCGGTTCCCAGCGACTATTTTCCACGAGTTGTTCCACGTTACTGGGATGGATCCCAGCGGGTAAACGGTGTTATCAATAACCGGGGACCCATGCAACGTGAGGCGCGCTGGGTTTTTTAGGGGGGAGGAGGGGGTGGGGAGGGAGCTGTCTCCTTCCCAGTGCTGAATTGACGTCACGGAAGTTAGAGCAGCGCCGCAAGGGGGCGTCGGGAGCCAAAACACAGAAGACTCCATACAGGGATTTATTTTTCTTTTATTTCAACCGCAAAATATGACAAATAGTCAGCATTCCCTCCATTGATTTTTATCCTTGAGCTTCAGCTGATGGTTCGAGGTTAGGAGCATGCGCACTGACGCGGCTGCCGCTTTTGCAGCTGCTGATGTGCCATCCAGCAAGACACACTATAAACTCCCTGCCGGCCAGAGAGATGCTGGTGCTCCACCAACTATAATTTCTGCCTCCATCGATGAGGAGGAAAACTGCATCATTATGTCCATGTAAATAAGATGGACAAATACTTGAGATGTGGATAACTTACACACAATTTTGTGTGACATTGTGTGTTACAATGTCACACAAAAAAAATTTAAATAAAAAATTAATAATAATAATAATAATAATAATAATAATAATAATAATAATAATAATAATAATAATAATAATAATAATAATAATCTACAAAAGAAGACAGTGATTCGACTCAGCTCAAAAATATTCTACATGAAGAATTCAACAAAACAAAAGTAAAAGAAAGAAAGCTAAAAACATAACTACACGCACCCAGCAAAATATAATTATACACATCAAAAAGTAAAAAACTTGATTATATTTTTTAAAAAAGAAGATAAGATTAGATTAGGCAGCATTTACTTACAGTTTAATTGTTATTGCTCATTACCTCAAATTCAATTTAAAAAACAATAAAACATCAACCAATGTAATTTCTGGACACTCAATAGAGCTTTCTATTCTGATTTTTTGTGGTGGCGTATACAGTGTAATTTTTGACGCTATTTTGTTTATTTAAACACTCTGTTCTGATGTTTAAGCTGGGTGCTGAATATTGCGATCCCATCGTGTCATTCATCAAATTTCTCCCAGTTATTCGTTTCTCTTGTTTTGTGAAAGTTTGTCTGCAATACCACATTGTGTCCACAGGGGGGTAGCATGCCGCGGTTTCTTTTGCTACTGTGTCATTTAGAAAACCTGCGAGCTTTTTTTCCCTTTAGAGTTGCCGTAGTTTAACACGGCGGGATCAACTGAATGGATAACAACTTAGCATGTGCTACCAAACTGTTTTTAAGATTCACTAAATAATATTTAACCAGACGGTTGGGAGAGGTGACAGCACAGGGCAACTTTTACAGCTCATAACCTATTATTTCTAAAACGAGCACTGTTAAATGACGTGTTAATTTGGTAACTTATTTAGCTAGCTAGCTGAGCGTGTCAGCTGTAAAATACTAAGTCTGTCTAAGTTAAACTCTCTGTGTTTGGTGGTCCACGGTGTTTCTCCGGAGTCTAGAACCAAGATTTGACCGCGGTGAAGATGTGTTCTCTGGCTCTGTTTCCCCCTCCGCTGCCCTCCGGACAAACCACTCTGTGCGAATCCAACAACGAGCTTCTTTCTGGAGCCAACAACTCCGAGGCGAGACAGGTCCGATTGATTTGGGTTATCATTGCAGTTGTATCCATAGCCATTCAGATAGATCACAGTGCATGTTTTCATGCAGGACTCCAGTCCGCTGAGTCTCCATTTCCCCAGAGAGTCTCTGAAGCTCCACAGCCGCACAGAAAGCAGCAGCAAAGCAGCTTTCCTGGACCACTCGGAAACTCTGTGGATGAGGAGCGCTGCTGCTTGGTAGGAAACTAAAGACATGTTGTTATTTTATCCACCATATCTGTGATATAACTGCTCGATGTGTACAATCTCTGGAGGATTTAGGTCCTTAGCCTGACTGATAGTCCATAAATAGTCCCAAATTGTCCATATCCAGCATTTTCCTTGAGAAAAAGAGGTCAGAAGAATAAAACTGAGAGGATTTTCTGTAATAGTTAAGCTTTCCAGGTATTTACTGAAGTCTCTGCTCTCTTTAGGTATGTACGAGAACAGGCTAGAAGAAAAAAAAAAGTTTTGTTTTAAAGTCTTTACATTTCTTTCTTTTTTTTTTTCTTCGACCTCATTTTTAAAACATCTCACTCATACTAAGAAAGACAAATGATGCATTTTCTTTCTGCTGCCTCAGCAACTGTCTCAAATGAACAGGATTACTTGCTTCTATCTATCTAAATGTAAAGTTTGTATGCATTTATTTCACAACACACAGAAGTATTTCAAGCCTTTTTTTCTTATTGCAATTTTGCTACTTATGACTTACAGATGCTTAAAACCTATACTCAGTGTTTCAAAAAATTAACTATTACAAATCAATAAAAATTATATTTTTAAGGCTTCTGAAAAGTATGTTAATTTCAATGCCCTCAATACTTGGTTGGTTTTCCTTTTGAATTACTGCATGGATGTGGTTCTGCGCAGGTGGAATAGATGTCTAAGTTGCTTTGTTAGCTGCATTCAGTTCATCTGCATTGTTGAATCTGATGCCTCTCAACAAGCATCAATTCTCTATGGAGTTTTATATCCGGAGAGTTAACTGGTTAATCAAACACACCAACACCAGTCACTGAATCAGCTTTTGGTTTCTTCTGCAGTGTGAGCTGGTGTTAAGTCCTGCTGGAAAACTGATTTCAACTCTCATTACCAAAACAGCATACACACTGTATATGAGCTGTCCTTGGTTTGACTCTCAGATTGGAAAACTTGCATAATTTCTTTACTTTATCTTCTTTTTCAAATAAGAAGACATAAAAAATCTAGACTTAATTTACCTGCTAAGAGATTAAAGTTATTATTTATGCTAAAGGTATGATCAAAATTTTTTAAAAACCTTTTTAGAGGTTTAAAAAAAAAACCTCTACAGGGATGTTATCTCAGCATGTTATCATGTTTTAATAGTATGAAGTTCTACTTTAAGCACAAGTGCTTTACTCAATGACTCTTCATCTCCTTCAGGATTCTGTACATCCAAGTTTTTATGAAATATCTTTGAGGTCTAAAAATATTTGTAATGCACAAAATTCACAGTTAAATGTGTTTTTAGCATTTTCTGACATTTTACATTAACTTTTTCTTCTTAAAAATATTGAGAACTTGCAGATCTTTTACCCTCTTTCAAAGCTGACATTACCATTTGAGCTCATCCTGTCAGTAAAAACCCCAAAAGAGCCATAAATGGCTGAAAAGGGCTCAAACTGATGCCTCTGTTAAATCTCAACAGCTAAATGAAAGGATACAGCTGCCTCTTATAGTCATGCAAATCTGCTTGACGTGATAGGCAAGTTTTAGCACATTTCATACCTCTGATGCAGCAGCTGATGTTTAGTCTTTATTAGACTGTCAAAGATTGCTAATTAGTTCTGTGTGTTCCAGGCGGGACGGCGGGTTCACTGGGCTGCTCAATGAAATTACAACCTCACATGCAGAAGGTATGGAAAGCGCCAACATCTCATGTGTTTCATTGAGTCTTAAGTCCTGTTGCAAGGCGCCAACTCTCCTTTTCAACAGTGCCAAAGTGGCTGCTCATTTGAAATACAAATCATGTGGAGTGATGCTGAAGTTTTTTTATTTTATTTTAGCTGAGCAGTGAGGACATGATCGCCGAGTTTTCTCAGGTGCTAAACTGGTAAGAGCGTTTTTTTTATGTTCTATTCTTTTATATTTTTATAGGATAACAATGTGAAACTGTAATCCTTCTACTTTGTTGTATTTATTGAAGTCGTTCCCTTTCTGTGTTGCCAGGTCTGATTGTGTGGTGCGAGCCTTCGCCTGGCATCCACACACTGATAAGTTTGCTGTCACTTTGTTGGATGACTCCATCAAGATCTACAACCCCAAAAGGTACCAGAACTGCAGACTCAGCGGTGCCAAAATGGCAGCAAAATGTCCAGCCAGTCAGATTTACAAACGGCACAGTTTTAGTTTTAAAAGCTTTAAAACTGATTTCAACTCTCATTACCAAAACAGCATACACACTGTATATGATTTTCATGCAGGCATTTATATTAAAGGGCAACTTTTCAGGTTTTCACTGCTTTCAACCAACAGATTGAAACAGTTTGCCTTTGGTGGGAGATATATTATAAAGCAGACATTCAAGAAAATGTAAAAATTAGATGTTTACTTTGTGGCAGTTCATTACCAGAACAAAACGCTCATCACTTAACACTAAATAAAAAAACAAGTATTATTATTGTTTAGAAAACATAAGATCTTTTGACAAAATTTAAAATCAGATGTTTACTTCGTGGCAGTTCTTTACCAGAACAAAACGCTTATCTCTTAAAAACAATTTAATAACAAGTAATATTATTGTTTATTAAACATAAGCTCTTTTGAAATATTGCTTATGTGCTTCAGCACAATAAATTTACAGTTTGCGCTCATCTCTGCTTATGTGTTTCAACACAAGATGAAATTTAGAGTTGATACATTTTGGAAAAAGTAAAAATCAGATGTTTACTTTGTGGCCCTTGGTTACCAGAATATGCACTCATCTCTAAGAGACATATTATTATTGTTCAAAAACATAGGATTTCTTAAGTTCTTTTGAAAAACTACTTAATACTTAAAAACAGTGCAGTTGTTGAATTTTGCCAAAGAAAAAAAAGTGAAAATTTTGTTTTTGTTCTCAGGTGGGAAATGTATTATAAAACAGACATTCAACACAAAAGTAAAAATCAGATGTTTACTTCGCGGCACTTGGTTACCAGTATACACGCTCATCTCTTAGCAACAGATTGTTATTGTTCAAAGAACATAGGATTTCTTATGCTCTTTTGAAAAACTACTTGAAACATTAATATAATATTAATATTATTGTTTATTAAACATAAGCTCTTTTGAAATATTGCTTATGTGCTTCCGCACAAGAAATTTACTGTTTGTAAATTTTACCAATTAAAATCTGATGTTTACTTCGTGGCACTTGGTTACCAGAATACGTGCTCATCTCTTAGCAACAGATTGTTATTGTTCAAAGAACATAGGATTTTTTATGCTCTTTTGAAAAACTACTTACTATCTAACAAAAACATTGCAGTTGATGAATTTTGCAAAAACGTGAAAATATATGATTTTTTTTCATTGTTGGTATATAAATATATGACAAAGAAGACATTAAACACAAAATTTAAAATCAGATGTTTACTTCGTGGCAGTTCTTTACCAGAACAAAATGCTTATCTCTTAAAATTAATTTAATAACAAGTAATATTATTGTTTATTAAACATAAGCTCTTTTGAAATATTGCTTATGTGCTTCAGCACAAGAAATTTACAGTTTGTAAATTTTACCAAATAAAAATCAAATGTTTACTTTTTTAGCACTTGGTTACCAGAATACGCGATCATCTCTTAGCAACAGAATGTTATTGTTCAAAGAACATCGGATTTTTTATGCTCTTTTGATAAACTACTTACTACTTAAAAACAGTGCACTTGATGAATTTTGAAAAAATAAAAATAAAAAAAAAGTTAAAATTTTGTTTTTGTTCTCTGGTGGGAAATATATTGTAAAACAGACATTCAACACAAAAGTAAAAATTAGATGTTTACTTCCACACTTGGTTACCAGAATACACGCTCATCTCTTAGCAACAGATTGTTATTGTTCAAAAACATAGGATTTCTTCTGTTCTTTTGAAAATCTACACAATACTTAAAAACAGTGCACTTGATGAATTTAGCAGAACAGTGAAAATGTTTCTTTTTTTGTCATTGGTGGGATATATATTATAAAACAAACATTCAATACAAAAGTAAAAATCAGACGTTTACTTCGTGGCACTTGGTTACCAGAATACGTGCTCATCTCTTAGCAACAGATTGTTATTGTTCAAAGAACATAGGATTTCTACTGTTCTTTTAAAAAACTACATACTACCTAACAAAAACAGTGCAGCTGATGAATTTTACAAAAACGTAAAAATATATGAAATTTTTTTCATTGTTGGTATATAAATATATGATAAAGAAGACATTAAACACAAAATTTAAAATCAGATGTTTACTTCGTGGCAGTTCTTTACCAGAACAAAACGCTTATCTCTTAAAAACAATTTAATAACAAGTAATATTATTGTTTATTAAACATAAGCTCTTTTGCCAAATTTCTTATGTGCTTCAGCACAAGAAATTTACAGTTTGTAAATTTTACCAATTAAAATCTGATGTTTACTTTTTGGTGTTGAAAAATTGAAACAACAGATATCAGGACAATTTAAAAGAAAGCCACAGCAGAACAGACTACTGTCATTTATATTCACCTCTGTGTTCCTCTGTGCCAAACACTCACAGCAACATGTAGAAACATCTATTTGTATTAGCTGTGAGGAGAATGGTGTTTCACACCACAAATAACCAAATGCAAGTTCCAAAAAAAGACAAAAAAGAGCAACATGATTTTTTTTTTATATAGATTTTAAATGCTTTTTTGAAAATTTAAATTTTCAATAAAACGTACAGATGCTATAAATGGTGAAAAAAGGGGAAGTTGATCAAATTTGTGATCAATCATGACACACAGGCCTCTAACAATCTTTAAGTTTTACTTGGTTCACAAATGTTGTTTTCCTCTGATGGAGTTCATTACATTTTCAAATGCTCTTCCTGTGTTCAGTGTTCAGTATTTGTCTAAATGACTGACTATGAAGTGACCTTTCCAGTTGGGATATGTTTATGCTGAAGCTCATGCCTCTGGTTTCTGAGTAAATCTGAGACATTTTTTTCACACTTTTGTCATTAATAAAAATGAACAAATCTTCCTCAGTGCCATCAGTCCCACACTGAAGCATCGTCTGCAGAAGAACGTTGCAGCCGTGCAGTGGAAGCCTCTGTGTGCGTCTGCGCTGGCGGTGGCGTGTCAGAACTGCTTGTTGGTGTGGAACGTCGACCCCTGCTCTCTGTCTACCAGGTACGTCACACCAAGAACATCTGCAGGTCTAAGTAGAATCCGCACAGTTATTATTAGCTCAACTTAAATATTTTATGCCAGATGTAAAGCTTTGATGTCGAGCGGTTTTGTAAATGTTTCTCCGTGAAGCATTTGGCTTTTCCATGTGGGCAGCTGCAGCTTTAATCTGAACTCAAAGGTGTCAATTTTTGAGTAAGATTTTTTTTTTTGGTTAGTCAGCAACCTCTCAGTCCATGTCCATGAGAAATTTGCTTCACTGTCGATCCTGGTTGTGGTGCCAAATGCACATAAAAGTTTGTTAAGCCTTAATCCTGGGTTAAGGAGGGAAAGCTAAGCTTCCAGAATGGGCTTTCCAATAAACCAGCTTCAGTGCTGTTGAGAAAATATGAGGTCTCTGAAAATCCTGGTCCGTTAAAAGATACTGACCAGTGTAAGTAGAGTCTGCCAAGAAGAGTGTTCAAATATTTAGCAAGAATTGTATCAGAAGTTCAAAAATGTTTCTGTGGCTTCCCAAGGAAAGTTTTGCCAAATGTGGGTACGATTGTATTTGTGCGGCAGAAAAAAGATGTTCACATGTTCACACGCGGCATTAAAAGACACAACCTTTGAATAAATCTAAACCTTTACTGTTTTATGTCAAGGGTATTGAAATTATTTCTATTTCCAAAAAAATAGCATAACAGGAGACTTTTTATTGAGAATTGTTGTTAATTTATTTAACTTTCAAAGTTTGCACAGATTATAATGTAAATGATGACGTTCTTACAGGTTAGTTTAAAAAATTTGAGTTGGCCAGAGGGAATTTCATGGGTGTTTTTAAAGGAAACATTTCAGACATAATGCTTATTAGATAATATCAATACTTACTTTCCTAATTTAAGTTTTTGACACAACTGTTCCTCCCTCTTTGCAGGCCTTCTTCTGGCTGTGCTCAGGTTCTGTCCCACCCTGGTCACTCCCCGGTCACGTCCATCGCCTGGTCTCCGAGCGGATCCCTCCTTGTGTCTGCCTCCCCACTGGACACCTCCATGATGGTCCGAGGCAGCTGCTTCTCCTTTAATCCTCGCTCTGACTGTGCTGCTTCCTGTTTCCACAGCTGTTCCTTTGACATGGATGCATGTTTCAGGTTTGGGATGTCGCTGCAGAGAGCTGCGTACCTCTGCAACGCGTCGGAGGAGGCGGCGTCACCTTCCTGTCCTGGTCCCCAGACGGCAGCCACATCCTGGCATCCACACCGTCTGCCTTGTTCAGGTTCACAAAACGACAAAGACTATAAACCTTCTCTGTCCTACACTGGCTGAAACACATTTTAAATAAAGTGCAGATATTAACCTCTGTGGTCAAATAGATTCTCCTCCATCTTATGAGAGTCAGCAGTTGGAAAGCAGCTTAGTCAGATAGTGGCACTTAAAAGTGCACACATGTAAAAAAGTAATATGACTATATTATATGGTGCACATCTTACATAATGCAACTGAAAAACAAATGATATTTTGTTGTTGGGCCTTTTTACTTTATTTCAGAATGTACTTTTCTTAAACTTGACATGTCAGCATTTCTTCAAGCTCATACTAAGTCATAGAAGTTGTGTTAACAGTAATTTTAAACCTTAAAAATCTTGAATTCACTCAGAATATCCATATTAAATTTGAATATTTGTCAATGTTTTACATTGACCTTTAATGCTGTTTTATGTAATTGTTTCAGTTGTGCCACATAGTCAAGTATATTTTTAAAATGTAGACAACTCTTCTTCCAAAGAAAACATCAAATTCTTGCTAAAATCTTCAAGAATATGTCATGACCTGCAAAAACCGAGCCTAAACCTTTTGGCTGCAAGTCCAAAAGTTATGTTGGGCACAAAAGCAGCAGTTCACATCACAAAATGACCACCATACACACAATCAATCATACCACAGTGAAACATGGTGGTGGCAGCATCATGCTATGGTTTAGCCAAGATGGTTTGAATTATTAACAGTTTGATTTACCAGTTTTTGTGCTAAAGATTTGAAAAGGAATGGGGATTTTATTTTATTTTATTCCAAGCATGCAGATCAAATAAAGTGAAATTTAATAGAAAAGAAAAACATTTTGGAATGACCAAAGTCCAGATCTAAATTGGGACAGAAAATATGGTTTTGAGGTGGCGTTTGCATCTAAGATTTACTGTCAATTAGAAAGTAAATGTTTTTCTTCAGGGTTTGGGAGACCAGGATGTGGACCTGCGAGCGCTGGCCGTGCATAAAGGGGCGCTGCCAGGTAGAATCTCATTACTCTGTATGAAATGGTTCATTCAGGGCAGAATGTCACGTGTTTAACTTTTCACTCGTTAGTCTGGCTGTTGGAGTCCAGATGGGAGTCGGCTTCTCTTCACAGTTCAAGGAGAAATGGTCATCTACGCTCTGACCTTCTCTGGATCGCCAGGTTAGCCCTCCATGTCTGCTCAACATAAACCAGACAGTTCTAATCTACTTCATCAAGGTAGCTTAGTGGCTTCTGGATAAGTGAAAGTTATTGTTGTGGTATGGGATAAACGGCAGATGATGTGTTTGCGTTTTGCAGGTGTCCCTCCAGGTTTGGTCAAAGGGCCACAGATTGCCGTTGTTGCTGCTGACCTATCAGAGACGACCTTTAACAGCCCAGATGGAGACATCATGTAAGAGAGCTTAATGCAACCCAGATCTTTTACTGCGAATGTGTTTTTACAAATTAATCAATTTCTCATAGATTTTTTTTACTGAATATTAATCAAATGAGATCAAAATGTCACTTTCTGACCTGTAAGAAAATTGTAATGTGTGGCGGAAAGGAGCTAAATTCAGGGTGGACTCAGAATTTGATCATAATATCTTGTGGTACTATTATAATGACAAAGAAACTCATAATAAAAAACTATTTATTGTATTTGTGTCTTTTTTAGAAAAACATTCCCATTTAAAATAGGCTTTATATTTATATTACTACACACAGCAACTCCATTTAATTATAATTTTGAGTTTATTGTTGTTCATTGATGCTCTCATTAAGTAAGTAGTGGAGAAAATGGTAAAAATATAATTTTTCGATAATACTGTCAGTTTTGTTTTTTATTTAAAATCATTATAATAAAATTTAGTAACACTTTATTCAAAAGTGTCAACTTTTAATGCGAAGTTGACTCTTCTAATGGACCTTTAATGCAAATTTTAATAAAATTTTGCACTCAGAGGGTCAATCTTGGCCGAATAATGCAAAGTTTACATTTTTATTGGCGTTTTATCAAGTTTTTGTGCAACTTTGTTTTAAAATTGTTATTATTTACCAAATGACACTTCATGACAATTGTAAACATTCATAAAGACTCCTTCATGTTCATAACAGGTGTCATGTCAGTCTTCTACACACACCCCTTCAAATAAAGTGTTAAATCTTCACAATAATTACCCACGCCTAATCCTAAAAGACTTCAAAATACTTGAATCTGAAGGAGGTTTATCCAGCCACGACAAATCATTAAACATAAACCCAGGGGTTCAATATTGTGGCACACGACGCAAAACAAAAGCACTTGAATCAAAAAACGTCACTCTCCAGATGAACTCAAAAAGATTTCCTGGTGTAATTGTTGGAAAAGATGATTCAATGTATTTTGACTTGACTGAACTAAAATGCTCACCAATTCTTTTCAGATTTTCATTTGTAAAAAAGAATAAATCTGTCATTTTCTTCTACTTCGTGTTGTTATTTGACACAATATGAATAAAATTAAAGCGACATGAAGACTTTTATAGACTTAAAGTCATATATCATGTGATTGATCCTCCGTCTTTGTTTTTTCCAGTGTTGGTGGAGAGATTCAGTCTCTGTCGTGGGACCCCAGAGGAGAGCGGCTCGCAGTTCTTCTTAAAGGTTCGACGTTTCTTCAGTTTTCCCTCACATAGCTCACCACTGGTTGCATTCAGTGACTCATCTCAGCCTCATTTGTTTTCTCAGGCGATCCTGGAGCAGCCAACCGGCCTGCAATAATCGCCGTCTTCAAAACAAGAGCCAACCCCGTCTTTGAGCTTCTGCCTTGGTATGTTTATTGAAATATTTATGTTTTTATTGTCCCTAAGTGATCGTTTTTCTTGTACTAATAAGAGTCTTTATTCTTATTCAGTGGGTTTGTTCAGGGAGAACCGGGTGCAGAACCGAGGCTGCTGCAGTTTCATCCGAATTTCCAGCATGGGGCTCTGCTGACGGTGGTCAGTGATACGATACAAATTACTATTAGTATTGAGTTTTTTGTTGCTGTTAAAGTGCCAGTAGTTATTTTATATGTTGAGTACAGATAAACAATATTAAAGAATAGAAAAATGTTTTGACTTTACAGACTTTATTCTGTGTTCTCTTGTCTAAAAACCATTAAGCTGTTCATCCATCCATCTGTTTTCTATCCATTAATTCATTTATCATATATCATTCATCCGTCTGTTTTATCCATATTCACCGGTTTATCTATCTATCATTTATTCATTTGTCTGTTTTGATATCTATTAATTCATATATCTGCTCCAATATCAAGCCATCGATTTGTTTAAATATCTGTCTGTCCATGTGTCCATCTATTTCTGTTCATTTGGTTTTCCGTCAGTTGTTTCATTTATTTGTCCATCCATCCCTCAGTCTGTTTTCCAGTCCATTTCATCTTCTATTAATCAATCGTTCTTTTATTCATCTTGTCTTTCTTATTTTTTTTCCTCTCTCTTGTTTTGGTTTCATATTTAAAGTCGGACTTTTGTAGAAATATCTGCCTGATCCTTGGTATTCATACGTTAGGAATGGAAATCCATGGATTTGTGACCAGGAAAAGGCCTGGTCCATTTACAGATCTGTTCTTCTCTTGAATAGTTTGAGCCTAATGAATCCTGACGTCGTCGTAGAATAACCGCAAGCTAATTTTTCAAAAATGAGAAGCTACAAACTGGATCGGTTTGAGTTAAACAGATGAAAAATATTTATCCGCACACCTCTCTCCCGCTTGCTCGATTTAATGAATATGCTGGATCCTCCACCTGCTCCAAAATAATGTTTCTGTTTCTTTTTTTTTTTTTCAGTGTTGGTCGAGTGGAAAAATTACACACATCCCTTTCTACTTCCTGAGCTCCGGCGTCTCCCAGGTTGGCCTCAGCCGGAGTCCACCGCTGCCTCACCAACAGGAAAGACCTGCAGACTTTTCTAATCAGTCGCTCTTCACAGAGCTCATCTCCTGACACAACATCTGCCAAAACCTTTACAGGTTGTTAATAAAATTATGTAAAAACACCTTCGGCTTACTTCTGTGTCAAACATTGTCAATTTGTTCAATTTAATTGAGTGCATTAAACTGTAGAAAATAAAATTAGCTGTGTGGAACTATGATTTTCTTTATGAGCACGCTTAAAAATGCTCAAATAAAATGTATTTATTGAAAGATGCACAAAAACTAGTCAAATAAATTTATTGCATTGCAGGGACAAGTTGTTGGACCGGAAAAGATGAACATTCAGCTACGCTTCTGCACTCAAGCAATAATAAGAAGACAATTCCTGTTTGATTATTTAATAGTGTAAAATTTCTGCTATTTGACACGTCTTGCCATCATTTGGTAAAATGTAGAGTAATGTGGTTGAGTAAGTAATTTTTAGACAAATGTGTTTCATTTGTTTGATTAAACAGACAAATTAAACATTTAATAAATGCCTTAAATTAGAAATGAAGGCATTTCTAAAATGCTTGTTTCAAAATAAATTGAAAGTCAAGTGGTGCATGATTCATTAGTTACCAGATTTACTCATCTCTGCATAATTTAAATGTCTTGCCAATCCTGATGAAAGGGAAATTTAAAAAAGCATTTTTGGATAAGATCTTATAAAAAAAAATTATTTGAAGTTTTCTATAGGAAATTATAATATAATTAATATAAATATATGAATGCAATTCTGAATATTTAAAAAAAAAAATCTGTTCTATTAAAAACTATCCCAATGGAAAATTAAATGTCATAACTAATATCACCCAAGTATATTCAAAAAGCAATTGCGGTTGGTGATGCTGTGATAATAAGGATGGCTGGTAGCAGTCAGTCTTGCTACTACTCTGAAGATGCCTCTGACTGAAGACATTCCTGGATGACACTATTGGTTATTAGCAGGCCCTGCTAATCCACCTCATTTGCTTTTGCTGCTCACTTTAAATCTCTGCTTGGCTTTTTGGTTGGACTTGATCTCTGCTCATGATGGTTGAGGGAAGAGATGATTCAAACTTTCTCTTCTTTCTGCTCTACAACCAAAAATTTTCCTTTTCATTTCTTGGATTTGGGGTCATAGTTCAGGTATTTTTTGAGATGGCAATCAGCTGCTCCCAGTTGTTAAAACCCTACCTTGTTGCCATGGCTGCGGATCATAAAAGCTATCCAAAAGTAGGAGCAAAAAACTTTTCTGCTGCTGCAAGACCAGAGGGAGTAAATATCCAAATACGCAATGCCTCAATCAAAAAAATGACTTTTCAATGTTTGTTTTTTTTCTACTTTTTAAATGTGGAGTGAATATCACTCTACAAATCTGGATATTCATTCTGCAAATATTGTGATGACAATATTAGGTTTATATATCCCTGTTTTCTTCTTTAGTCTCTTTCTAATTTGTGCTTCTTACTCTGTAACCTCTAGCATTTTTGGCAATGTCATTATGTGTGTCTGGTTTGAGCTTTTACTGCCGTGAGTTCTGATAACTAAAAATTGCATTAGCACAAAAAGTATAACGTCAGATCTCTAACAAATATATTAGCCAAAATTGCGCTGCAAACTGTCCTTTGCAACATACTGTAATAATATTTTCATGTTGTTCAGCTCTACCTACAGTGTGTTTTCAGTTCAGCTAGTTTGAATATTAAACTATATATCTTGATAATCTATTTTCAACTTGCAGTAAGGACAAAGTTGGCCACAATCAGAAGTAGTAATGCAGTTTTGTGTTGCACAGCTGTTCTTCAATGAAAACTAAGTCCGTGATTCAGGGCAAGTTCTGTCTGGCCCTGAATCACGGACAATAATTACAGCACTTTGATTCCTTCTTGTTAGATTCTTCAAGTAAACACACACACTTTACAGCCTTTCACACCTTACAGAGTATCTGATGTGGAGTTACCCAGGGCAAATAAGCACACATGAAGGATTCTCTTAGAAGAAACATCGCCGCACCATTTCTCTTTTTATTCAAAACTCAAGTAAAAAAAAAATCACATTTATTCTGAATTTGGTTTTTCTTTTATTTTCCAATTTACATTAATTAGCGGTGTAACAAAACAAAGACAATAAAATTTATTCAAGAGAAAAAAATATACATGCCCTCACACACATAGAGACAACCCACCCTGGTTGTTTGTGAGCGACTGTCCTCGGAGTCCCAGGTTAGGCTGTGGGCGTCCACGGGGAGACCTGCGAGCCTCCTTCCAGGGTGGAGTGTGAGTGTGTGCTGTGAGGCTAGTGGGAATCAATAAAAGGGGTGTGTGGACGGGATGGGGTCGGGGAAGGTTGGAGGGAGCGGCGGGGAACTCGTAGCACCTTCAGAGAAAAGAGCAACCCAAAACAAAGATGGCCGTCGGGTCTTATGAAAGCTAACCGTTTCGGTTAGCTCAGATCGCAACTCGACATTTTCATTTGTTTTCTTTTTAAAACCGTGAGGTAGCTTTTAGGAATCTGGGCGACTACATGAGAAATTTGAGAAATATTTTCCCTTGTAGTTCTATAAAGTCAATCTTTCTTTCTTTCTTTTTTTTTTCTTTTTTTTTTTGGGGGGGTGGGGACGAGAGTGGGACCTTCTTCTGACCGGAAGGTAGGGGGGTGCAGGACTTGAAAACATACAACCAGAATGGCACCTTACTCTCCAAAAAAGTATTGGTGTGCATATAGACACATGTACACGTTACGTGGAAATATATATATCTATAAAACCATCTGGTTGTTTATAAACACAGACTTTTACAACATTAGAACCAAATATTTATTATACACAGTAAAGTTTTCTGCTCACGATGTACTGCTCTGGAGTAGCAGGGTAAATTTAACTAGCTGAGAATAAAATTTAATAAAGCGAATTTGCGCTTGGTTTACACTGATTTTAAAATGCCGTATTTATGTGTCGGGAGGGAAACGAGGAGGGAGGCGGCGTAGGACTGGGACAGAGGTTGCGCAGCTGTTCTGTAGGGGGGATCGGGGAGGCTTCTGCTACTTACAAAAGTGAGCCCATCCCGTCCTATCCCAACTCTGCCCACTTGGATTAGACAATAAATAAGTGACATCGAGTCATGTTTCTGTTCTCCATAGTTTGGCTTCTTGGTCCCACTTCTTCCTCCTTCCTGGCTCGGACTCATTTCAGTCAACGGCTGGGCATGGGAAACATGACTGGATCTCAGGAAGTGGGGCTGACACAAAATGCTGCTGAGTTGTACAGATATTGCCGGTGCCCTTCAGTGCTCACATCCAGGAAGTACAACTAGGAGAGCACTTTGTTGTGAGGAAAAAAAAAAAGTATTACATTTCTCTCTTTTTTTGTTATTTTCCAGTCTCCTTTATTGTGGAAGTGTGTGGAATATTTTCATGGTCAGGTTTTTTTTATTATTATTTTTGGGGGGGCGTTGTGATACTCCAATTTACAAGAAGCAGACGGCGCCTATATCCACTCCGAATTCTTGATCTGCTCCTCCAATGTCCATTGGAGCAATGTCTACGATTGGCAGACGGGAGGTTTTCTGTGTTTTGTACTCAAAGACAGTCTTGCCCCACCGGCCTGTGTGTCTCTGTTCAGTGACAAAAGAGACATTTGCAACTTTAGAATTAAAATACCATCAGAGATACTATTCAATCATATTTAGTTGCGCGCCTACCTTGCAGCCATCTTCCAACACGCTGTACGTGAAGCGACTGTTGCCCTCGGCGCGGATCTCCACGTCGTTGGAGCCCTGCAGTAGCAACGCCTTCTTCAGGTTTCCTGAGGCCTGATCCATGTAGGCAATGCTGTTCTTGCAGTGATAAGTAAAGTTCTGGGACGCTTCAGTGGACAGAAGCCTCAAGAAGGTCAGCTGGACGTTGGCAGCGCTGGCAGCAGGACCGTCCTGAGCATAGCTGAACTGTGGGCCAAAACCAAGTAGCAGGTTAGCATTCTCTTCTGAATCTGCTGGGGGAAAATAACATTGCAGTTTTTGCGTTCTTACGTGGAAGCCGCCATTCATCGTCTCTCCGAACCAGATGTGTTTGCGGTCCTTGCTCTTGCTGGTCCACCAGTTCTTCTTTGGTACTTTTGTGATGCTTGGGTAGACGCAGGTCTCTCCTGTCTCCATGTTACAGAAGACCTTGATTGCGTCGGCTGTGCTTCCGAGGTTAGGATCCACCCAATAGTCACCTAAGGAGATGAAAGTAAAGTAGTGTGGTCAATAGGAGGAAAAGCCTGGTGTTTAAATGAAAGATTTGGTTAAATATTTTAGATGGGAATCCTGCCTTTACCATTAGCCTGTATCCCAGGCTAGGTATGGGCACTGGTAAAATATTCATATCACTTTGACTGGACCACACTAATCCTTGAGTGTTCTTTGATCTAAACAAGTGTTTATTAACCCTGGTCCTCAAGGACCACTGCCCTGCATGTTTTAGGTTCTCGTGCTGCTACACACCTGATTTAAATGAGTGGGTGACTAAAGCAGCGTTCACACTGCAGCCTGAAGTGACCCGATTCCAATTTGTTTTGACATAATGCGACCTGTATCTGATCTTTTCATGACAGTCTGAACAACACTGGTTGAATTTTGTTCGAATGCGACCCAGGCCACTTGGGTATCCGATACGTATCTGATTCAAATGTGACCTAACATCCAGGTTGACAAATGTCACTATTTTGCTCCCTGACACACCCAGGAGGAAGAAAAACAACAACAATGGCAAACTATAATGAGGAATATTCTTGCTCCGGTCGGACAACAACTTTAAAATCGTAAGCTAAGCTCCACCGTTAGCATCCATGTTTGCTTCGGCAAACACTTCTTCCTCTTCTTATATCGTTTGGCAAAGCACTGAGAACGCTCTCTATGTGTGACACAATTGGGCCCTCTACTGCGCATGCGGGACACTTTCAGGTCGTCTGCAGTTCACACTGGAGACGTGTGAATGGAAGTGTGAATGGTCACGCCAAAAAAAACCCCAAAACGATTTGACAAAAAGATTGGAATTGTGTCACTTTGGGCTGCATTGTGCACCTGGATTGCTAGGTGACGTCCAAAGCTCCACTGAGGTTGCTAGGTAACAGCTGGGCTTCACTGGGGTTGCTTAGGGAGGGGCAGTGCCTGCTAATTTGTGGTGTTACATTCCAGAGGTCTTTGAAATGGCACATTTTCCGGACACCAACATAAACTTTATTGGGGAAAAAAACTTCTGGTTGATTAAAAAAATAAATAAAAAATGTTTGGGCTGGTTTGAGAAGCTGTACAAAAATGTGCAAAGTGTTTAGCACTACTTTAAGAGGCATCAAACCAAAGGGAGGTTAATACAAATGAATGCTACACATTTCTGTTCTGTATTTAGAAAAATACTTGTAAACCAGTTATCATTTACTTTCTAAGTTACAAAATACATGGCAGCTTGTTGTAAAATATTGTGGGTTATGAATGCTTTTGGAAAGAATTGTATATAATAATTTATTTTTGTGCAGGTTTTGTAAAAATATATTGATTTTACTGTTTATCGTCCTAAAATATTTGTTATTCAGAAACATTAATGTTTGATCCACTTACCGCTCTTCCACTCAGGGTGGCACAGCTTTAGGTCACTGCAAGAGCGAGCCGGGTTCTTCTGGGTGCCGTCAGGGCTGCGCAAGTTCTCAATCTGGGTGTTGAGGGACTTGATTGTGGAATCGACCTCAATGTCATGCTGCCTGAGGGAGCTGGAGGCCTCGTCAGCCCTCATGTACCTGAGAGGATCAGGAGACTTCTCAGTCTGGCCTAGGCCAGCGAAGGCGGAGATGTCAATGCCTGGACCTGGTGGGCCAGGAGGACCAGGTGGCCCAGGGTTCCCAGGAGGACCCTGAAAGATGGCAGAAACAGGAAATGTGACCTTATGGAAAGAGAAGTACTGTAGTATTGTAAATGTTGCTTCTACAGTACATACAGCAGGACCAGTTTCTCCAGAGCGTCCTCGAGGTCCGGGGGGTCCAATGGGACCAGGCTGTCCATTAGATCCGTCTTTGCCAGCAGGTCCAAGCGGACCAGGGGGTCCCTACAGAACCAAGTGTCAATCAAAGAGAAAGTTAGCTTGGAACTGGCTGATCTAAAGAGTTAAACTTCATTTGGTGTCTTAGCTCCACCTTGCAGTCTGAATCTGATAAGAACTTCAAAAGAATAGTTTTTAACTTCTCATGCTTTCCCTAATATCAGTGAAGATAATCTGTCTGTTGGTTTTCTTGTCATGCGGTTATCGTGCACTTCTTAGCTAATCTGTGTTAGTCACTAAAATCCATCTTCCAATCTTGGAATGAGTTTTTTCCACAAATCAAGATCCTTGCTGCCTGTCTGCCACGTTTCTTACACAGTAATTATAAAACGCCTCGGCTACAAATCTTATCAATGCATCCTTTCCGCTTTTCATCTTCATCTTTTAATTGGAGACTTACAAAAAGACTAACCTGCCACACACTTTACTACCATTGCATATCTGCGGCCCAGAAAGGTTTTTATTGACTTTTCCACCCTTATTTTCTGCGCCCTCACCTTAGCGCCGCTTGGTCCAGCAGGTCCAGCAGACCCGGCATCTCCAGCAGGACCCTGTCAGAACAAGGACAGCCGCAGTTTAATGGAGGAAGTGAAGTTGCGGATGAAAACTGACACAGTAGGGAAAGTCCTTTAGATTTCTTACTGGAGGTCCAGGAAGACCCTGCAGACCGGTGAAGCCACGGTGACCCTTCTGACCTCTCTCTCCAGACTCACCCGCCTCCCCCTTATCTCCACGTGGTCCTTGGGGTCCCTGGAGTAAAGTTTTGCCAACTGGTGAAATTTAAATCTACACGGGTAGCTCTTTAAAATGAATAAAAAATGATACCAACACCGATATCTCAGTTATGTGTTAGCAATACTTACAGCAATTCCTCTAGCGCCAGCCAGTCCTGGAGGTCCTGCAGGTCCTTGAGCGCCCTGGAAATAATGATTCAAGATACTTTGTCAGGTTCATGTTAAATATTATCTGATTCTAGGTTAGATTTCTGTGGCATTAACAGTGCAGCGTTACTTACAGCCTCTCCTCTGTCTCCCTGTTTGCCGAGGGGTCCAACTGGCCCGGGAGCCCCAGGGGCGCCTGGAGCTCCAGGAGCGCCTGCAGGACCAGTGTTACCTCGCTCTCCCTAGAGGACAATACGAAGTTATGATGCAGCAGAATAAAAGTTATGCAACATATTTCACATCTGCTTGATTTAAATCAAATATAAATTAGCAGGCTAGTTTTAAATAAGAACTGAACACAGCAATCATCTTCACAGCAAATAGATGTATAATGATGTGAAATTCTCATCAGACATCAGTAACGACCCAAATAGAAGTATTAAAATAAGTGTTGATAACTTGAACAATATAAGCAGCTAAAAAGTAAAAAAGCCAAGATAATCATTGAAACTTGTCAGTTTTTAGAACCTCGTTATCAAGGTAGGACACCAAGAAAGTGCAATTATTGTTGCCAAACATTCTCTTGGTATTGGTAACTCACATCTTTTCAAATTTTCTGAATGCTTCATTGAGTATAAGCACCATTAGAACCGTCGCGTGAAAATGGGAATTTCACCATAAACCAGATAGAACCAGATGCTCCTCACAAGAGTTGTCAAACAAAGATGACTGGGATTAGTAGACAGTAGTTCCAAACACACATGTGTTGAGGGTCTCTGTTGGTCTAGAATGCTCCAACCAATTATTTACATTGAATCCAAAATCTAGAAAGAACCCAAGAACAGATTGCATAGAAAAGACCCACTGAACCTTTAAGGTCTGAAGAGTTTGTAAGGAAGATTCGGACAAAATCCCAGTGAGATACACTGATGCTTGTCTCCCAGCAGCAATTGGGTGAGATATGGGTTCCATCTTGGACGGGTCACCAGTCCACCACAGCATATAGCATTTTTGTGGATTACATGGGCCTCCACTAATACACGGTGTGTATTTACTGTCACGTTCACATATTCAATGCTTTCTTTTCTCACTGTACCTGCAGCCAAAAGTCCTCACCTTGACTCCAGCAGCTCCGTCTCTACCAGGAGGTCCATCTGATCCAGGAGTACCCTAGAAAATAACGACATCTTTTTCACGCTACGGAAAATCCCGTAGTAATAGGTTGCTGAGCTGTAAGTATAATTGTTTTGTTGTCATTGTTTAGGTCGGACCTCTCTGCCTGGCTCTCCAGCAGGTCCAGTGAGTCCAGGAGGCCCAACGGGTCCAGGCGGTCCTCGGTCACCAGCACCACCAGATGCTCCCTGTTTACCAGGCTCTCCCTAAACACAGAGGACACACTCATTAAGAAATACAACACAACTCCTTTTAAAAAAGAATTTGAATTCCAGTGAATTATTCAGAAGCACGTTTAAGAGCAGTTTTTTATAGTGAGGGCCACTAGAGGGCGCTGTGGGAGAGAGAAGATGAGGGAAAAACATACAAAAAATAAAAATAAAATTGAAACCTATGAATTTTTTATCTTAATTTTTTTCATTACCATTTTTGTTTTCTGATTTTCAATCTTTTTTTAATAAGATATAAGCTAAGATAATTTATTTAAGTCTTATTTCTGATGATTAGTCTCTGATTGGAAATGTTTCTGACAAGAAAAAGACCAAAAGAACCGTTCAGTAGAGCTGAAGAGGATTCTGCTGCAAAAAAAGCATAAAGACTGTACGAATAAAATAACATCTAATGTGATGAATATGAAATATTACATATTTTCTTAGAATCAAGTGGGGATTGTGTTGAAATGTGTATTATCTGGTAATAAAGTGATAATATAGAATTTGATAATAATCACAGAACTCATGGCCATTTAAAATCAGAAGGTATGAGGCAGCATTTATGCACAATGAGTGTAGTAATTATGGAATAGTGCATAAAAAAAAAAAAAAGTTTATGCTTCTGTACATATTTTGTAGCATTTTCTGTGGGTTTCATGCCAGAGGTTGATCCTCTTCCATGTTATGGAAAAATTGGGAACCTCTATTTTAAAATACCAAAGGTCTATTTGTGAAAACGTTCTAAAAAGTGTTTTAGAGTTCATCTGATGAACTGAGGGTTTCACACTGATCATATGTAGGTAAAAATCATCTGGACCAAGACTCTTACAGAAGGTCCAGGGAGCCCAGGGAAACCTCTCTCACCGCGCTGACCAGGCAACCCAACAATACCACGACCTCCAGCCAAACCCTGCGGACCTGAAGGGCCATCAGCTCCCTACGGAGGAAACAGAGATCCCTTGGTCATCAAATGGTCTTGTTAAGCCACAGCTGGATAAATCAGTTGGTAAATATGCCGCTAAATTAGCTGGTGATTGTTACAGACGGTTCTCGCTCAGCATCGGCTCAGTCACAGATAACTCTGGGTCTTTATGGGGCAAAAATCTCTAACTCACACGATCTCCATCCTTTCCAGGCTCTCCTTTCTCTCCTGGAGGTCCAGCTGGTCCACGAATCCCAGCGTCTCCTGGCCGTCCTGGAGGACCGGCGTCACCGCGAACACCTTTCGGACCGTCCTTACCAGCGGGACCAGCAGGACCGGCACTGCCAGGGTTACCCTGTGATGGACGGGCGGAGAATTTCAGAAGGTAAAGTCATCCAAAATATTTTAAAACTTTTGATTTTATCTTCTTTGCTAAAGTTAAAGTACTCACATTGGGACCAGGCGGTCCAACTCTGCCAGCAGCACCAGGGAAACCAGTCGCTCCCTGTCAGAGAGAAGAAAACTTTGTTGTAAAAAGGCTTTTGCTGCTTTTTAATGTTTTACCTAAAGATACAAAGTTGGAAATATTTTAAAGAAATGAGAAGCACATGGCTAAGCTGTGAAATTGGATCAAAAAGCCATTTTACTTGTAAACTTAATAAACTTATCATGAAAACGCAACATTCTGTTTCTCTGTAAAACTAGAATATTACATAAGCTCAATTAAAATAAATATTTGAACCCAGAATTTTCAACCTACTGAAAAGTATGTTCATGAAATTCCCTAAAATTTTGTGTTTGACATTTGAACTGATTTTGGATAAAACAACAACAGATAACACACGTCTATAAATCGTTGCAAAGTAACTTGGATTCTGCTCCTCTCCACTCTTCCTCCAGACTTTGAACCTCTGAGCAACAGTCCAGTTAGTTTTTTTCTCAGAGCAGGTAAGATAATCTCTCGTTCAGGAGTGGTTCAGACATCCTGAATGTGTTTGTGTCTGTGTCTGATTCCACCACCAGTAAACACCCTCTGAATGTCCCACAAACTCTTAAACTGGCTTTGCTTCACAATCCTCTTAAGGAGGCTGTTGGTTTTTCACAGTTTTAATACCACACTTTTTCCTTCCACTCAACTTTTCTTGATATTCTTGTAAACAGCGCCCTATGATCATCTAGCCTGATTAGCAATGTTCTTTTGTTTGCCTTGCCCTACTGACAAACCTGTAAATGATCTTTCGATTACCAGGTCTTTTTTGTATATTTAATCAGACAAATAAAAATCCAAAACCGATAAGATTAGCCAATCACTAAACATTGAAACAAACATAAACCATGCAGGACATTTCCCCTTTACACTCCTTAAATTTGTTAAATCGTCACTACAGTTATAAATCTTTTTCTTCTGGTGTTTTGATTATGTAATTTTCATACAACAACCCCGTATAACACAATCAAACCATGTTAGAGTTTAACAGAATAGACATTTTCTTACTGATGACATCTGAAAACGTTGACGGTTTTCTGAAATAATTGAAAAATAAACCAAACAATGGTGGGATCGCATCAAAGTTTTGCAGATTCAGAGTCCTGTTTTTGGTGCAGCATTATTAAGGCTGACTTCACTGCTTTTTCTTCTTTGAATAGTTAAAGTGTCTACAGTGGAAAAGGTTTTTCATGCTGCCAGAGCTGATTGTAGTTCTGTTTCTATAATTAATGAAGGCTGGAATCCATTTATAGACAAATGTACCAGCTGTAGATGACTTTGCCTGATGTGAGTCTCAAAAGCAATGTGAGACATTTAATGTTATGTGATGAACCAGTAAAATAATCCATAAAAACCTCAATATTGTTGGTAATTTGTTAACTAACAGAGTTGCTAGCATCTGACCAGATGTTTTGAAACTAAGACTAAAGTGACAAAATCAGATGATTCAGAGCTGAATAGATGAATAGAAGTTACTCACAGGAGCTCCCTGGGCACCGCGTGCTCCCTTAGGTCCAGAGACGCCAGTAGGTCCCTAAAAAACAGCAGCAGCAATCACTCATGTTGTTGGTAACTCTACAGTAAAATAAAAATATCTCTTCTATATTCTGCTGTGTTTACATTCCTGACATAAAATGGGTATAAGACACAGAGCTTCTGGTTCCAGGACTTTATTTTTGGGCCATATACTCACCACAGGTCCAGGAGCTCCGGAGGGTCCCTGTGGTCCAGAAGAACCAGCCTCTCCTTTCTGTCCGGGCTCACCGAGTTCTCCCTTAGCACCTGGCTGACCATCTGCACCCTGAATGTCATTTAGAGCAGCCATTAGCACAATGTCACTGCTACGATTTTAATTAGCAGAAAAAAAATCGTCTTTTATTTACTCACAGGAGGTCCAGCGAAGCCCGCAGGCCCAGGAGGACCAATCTCACCGCGGTCACCCTGCAGAAATGGAGAACAGACAGGTTTGTCAATACCGACTGTTGAAGCAGAGAGGAAGACTGACACAAGTCAATCAGGACTTCCCTGCGATGAAATAACAAAGCTTGGTGTTCTCAGTGAGGAAAACACTCATAACAAAGATCAGAAAAAACAGGCCGTAAGTTTCAGCCCTTAAAAAGAAACAAACTGCCTCTATTTTTATTGCTGTTATGTTTGGATGCAATGTGGACAGAATAACAAACAAAAACCCATAAAAGTGAAAAATGTATATGTATGTCTTTGAATGAAATATTTCATCTTCTACAACACGTGACAAACTCAGGGCCTGCTGTACCTTTAAATGTGGCCCTCAAACTCCAAATTACATCAGTAAGTCTCTCCAGTTTTTCACAAATGTGCAAAACTCACAAAATCAACAGATTCCAACATTTGTTTCAGATTTTTACTGCAAATTTCTCTCAAAATTGTCCAGAAACTTTGGGTTTAAATGAATCTGCTTCAGCCTTACTTGATGTCAAGTTATAGGCCGTGATTTATACAGCGATTAATAAAAAGTCACATTTAACGTCATACTATAGCGCGAATATTGTACGAATTGCTTACAAATATTACTACATTGGTGTCACAAAATCTGTGATTTTCATTGCAAAAAAACCACAAAAACAATCAAGAAATCCAGGATGGACTGATCAGTCTGAAAAGAAGATCAATATTATTTAAATTTCAGAAACAATTAATGAATGCTGAAACAAACAACTGTTTAATGACAGTTTAACTGGCACAACCGGCCCTTTAAGAACATTCAGATTTTTGATTTGGCCCAAAATGAAAATGAGTTTGACAAACCCTCCTATACAAAAAAGCAAGAAATACACCTCCCACCGTTTATTAATGTGTCTTTAGGCCAATCAATGAATAAATCAATCAATCGATGAATCATTCATTCAATCAGAGGTCAGTTGGGACGACAGTCACCAAGAGCGCCACTAGCAATATCCATTAGCATAGCATTAAGCTATAATAAACTGCTATGCTAATGGCTAGCATAGCATTAGGCTGTAACAGAGTAAAATCTTCCAACCCTCTGCTATTGATGCCTCATGTAAGGTTTGCCAGTGAACATCAAACTGGTTTACAGAAAGCTTTTATGGAGGATACTATAGTCTACCTGAGTTAAACTAAAGGCCCGCGGGCTAAATTTGGCCCGCTGTAACTATTTCTGTGGCCCTGTAGATGTTATGACAGTCCAGATTGAACTTCCTGATAAAAGTACGCTTAAGTATTATTTAATCAGTCAAATAAAATCTGTTTTTATTTGTTTTGTTCCAAATTACTTCAATGTTAGGTATTATTTAATTTTAAGAAAGACTAAGTGAATGCAGAGAAAGTTGGAATATTTTAGTTATTAGTTGCTTTTATTAATTGATTCTGCTGTCATGATGATGTGGCCCCAGATGAAAATCAGTTTTACTTCCCCGCTGTAGTCAGATCAGACCAAAATGGAGGACTTTGGTGTCGGTTTGAAACTTCAGTGTTTGGAGAAAGGGAATATTTAGTAAGAGCTGGAGAAGATCATCCAGATTGTCAAACAATGAGCTGAAAACATGGTGCTCTGGTACTACTTTGCTTTATTGAGCGCATGAGGTAACTTCAGTGCATTGAGGGGCCAAGAACCATAACATCTTGGACAATAACCTTCCCTTAAATAAAACAGTAACGATAAGTCATGGATGGGTATTTCAGGATGACATTGACCAACGAGACAACAAACAACTGGTCAAAGAAGAACCACATGTTATGTTTCTGTTTGTCATGGAAGTACTTACAGGAGCACCACGAACCCCAGGAGCACCAGAAGGACCAGTTGGTCCAGTCTCACCCTAAAACAAGAAGGAAACATGGGTAAAGTTAAAAATAAACACCTAAGTAGGATCTAGATTTCAATTTAAATTCTACTGTGATTCTTACCTTGGCACCGTTGGGTCCAGATGGGCCAGGAGGACCAATGGGACCAGTCAAACCCTACACAAGAGAAGACCATTGGTGAATATGTAAGAAGAGATATGCTAAATCGATTTATAAAGCCAGTTTTAAACGCTGTCATGAATTTAAGCATATATTTTGAACTTACTCTACCACCGTCTTTTCCAGGAGCGCCTTCAGGCCCCTTCTGTCCATTATCACCCTGTCAAAAAATACACAGAAACTGAACATATTCTTTTTGTTTGTTTGTTTTTCTTACTGCAGTACAACTACAATCTATTATAAACACATACTACGCCTTTACTTGTTAAATAATCGGTTTAGTTTAAGTTTGAAACACCAATTTAAGTTTCTTACTCTGTCTCCCTTGGCTCCTGGGATCCCTCCAGCTCCTCTCTCTCCAGGCATACCCTGCAGACCCGGGGGTCCTTGAGCTCCAAGAGCTCCAGCTGGTCCAATTGCTCCCTGACAAAACAAGGTGAGTATGAAATCAACCATATGGTATAATTATTCTCAAAATAGTTGATCCTGTTCCCCTTCCAGCTTACAATAACTTAGATGTTGCTTTAATTCAGCAGTTAAGAGGAAAACATCATGCATATATTTTATTCATTACAAGCATTCAAGAACAGGCATTACACTATTATTTCCCTAAGCATTAAATATTGAAGTGCAAAATATTTGTTGACACTAAACTTTTCTTTATAGATTTATACTAAAAACATGAACAAGAGTTTATGAACAACAGTCTGAGTCCTTTAGCTTAGCTTAAAAAGTTGCAACAAAGCTAAGCTAAAAAGTTAGCTTTCTCTAAAATTAGCCAAATGTACCAACACCTCAGATGTTGTGTTGCTCCTGCAGTATCTTCTTACTGCCTTTACATCAATTATTTGGGCTAAGCAATTGACCAAAGCTAATTTTTGTGTTAATCTAAAAACAACAAAAATGGAAAACTCTGAATTTTCATTAGTTTTGACTGTAGATTTAATTACTTAATTTTTGAAGGTGAATTTTCTTGATCTGTTGTCTCAGAGTTAATAGAACTGACAGTATTCTCATTCAATTAAATGTCAAAGATAACGCGATTTAACGTTTTCATTCATTAGGGGGCAAAAAGTACGTTGGCAGTCAGTCTTTTACATCCTTGTGGAGGAAATTTTTCCTGCTCTTCTTTGCAAAATTTGCTAAGTAAAAGCTACATAGTGGCAACCACCACCATGTTTGACTGGTGTGAGGCTATTTTTCCGGGTTTTTTTCAGATCAAAATGGACACAAACCTTCCACAGGTTGTGTGATGGGCTGTAGTGTTTGTGTTGTTTTCTGAACTCCTAAAAACTTAGAAGTTGCTTTGCAACCTTTGCAACTAACAGAAATTTTCACATTTTTCAAGACTCAGGGATGATATGTTGCTTTTTAAGATTATTTAGTCTACATCATGTTGTCCCCCAATTTCTACTCAAGTCATTTCTTGATTTTAGCGGTCTGACAATAATCAGTGGTGGTGACTAGTAAAACTGAGCAGCTAACATTTATTTATATGTGGTTTGGGGGGAAATTAGACCCAGTTTGGTTTGGATAGCAGGTCTGACAGTTAGTTTGATCAGAAAAAAATATTTAAGTGTGACAAAAAAGCAAAAACAGAAGGAATCTGTATGGGGGATAGGGACTCTTTTTTTTTACCAGTTAAGAGTCAGTTAGCTTGAATTAGCTCACACTGTCGCTACACGGCTAAGCTAATTTAGCTCTGCCAAAGCTAAATGAATGTTTCTGAACAGATACGACCACAAACGGGTTTTATTTACTATAAATCTGAATTGTTAGACTATATTTTTTTTGGAGGCTTGTAATTTTTCACTTCTCTTTAGAGCGCTGTTAGTTTTTGAGAGATTTAGCCAAACAATTATTTAAGTTCATGTAGAAATCAGCTGCTGACCTTGGGTCCGTCACTTCCTGGTGTTCCAGGAAGTCCGCGCGGTCCTTGAAGACCCTGAGGCCCGGCGCCACCGCGCTCACCAGGGAAACCACGCTCACCCTGTTCAAGATGGACAACTAACAACTTAAACAAAAAACTGCTAACTATAAAAAACAAAGTAAACGCCTTCAGGTATGAAAGCAGCTTGCTTTGCTCTGACAACCCTGACGATTGGTCACTCACTCTGGGTCCAACCGCACCAGGAGCTCCACCCTCTCCAGGAACACCCTGTGAATTACAAGCATAAACTTTTCATGTTTCATGATTTATCTACACCAACTAATACAAATACTGGGTAGTTTTCACATTATAACATCATCCTTGCCCCTATATAGAGAAAATAAAACATTTATCTTTGTTACTGTGGGATTAATAAAGGACTGTTCTATTCTATTCTGTTTTTTGTAGTTACAGATATAAGATTTGACTGAAAATATGTAATTTTTCAATGATTGTCATTTTGGATCAGTGGTGGAAAATATCTGCAATTTCTATAAATGATTAAGTTTAATGTCATGAAGGATATATGTCTTCATGATTAAAAAAAGGACAAAGTAATTACAATTAGGTTAAGTTTAGTTTGTCATCTACATTTTAAGCTCTTTTGCCAGCGTTTCTGACATAAGCTGAAAAACAATAAACCAACAGATGCAAAAAAAAAAAAAAAATCAGTCTGTAATTATTATATCTCACCTGATCTCCAGGTTTTCCGCCTTCTCCTGGGGAACCAGTTGGGCCAGGCAGACCCTGTTCGACAGGGGAAAAGAAACGAGTGAAATCATATTACACTGAAAAAACAAAAAACTTATAGGGTAATGTTTTACAGTAGACTTAGTGATGAAGCAGGTTTATGGAAATATGAACCCACCTGGAAGCCAGGAGGTCCAGGCTGTCCTTGCTCTCCTCTCTCTCCAACAGGCCCCTAAATTAATATATTCAAACATAATAGTCAGTCAATCTGAATGTCAGAATCTATGTCAAAATGATGTTGAAATACTGAAATACTCACAGCAGGTCCAGAAGGTCCAGAAGGACCAGTCTCACCATCTTTTCCAGGTAGTCCCTGTTCAGAGAGATGAATTTTATTGTTTATAATTTTGGGTAAAAAGGGTAAAGTATTTTAGGTTTTAGTACTACTCACTCTCTGACCAGGTCGACCAACGAGTCCCTTCTCTCCTGGTTTTCCAGGTTCACCCTAGTAAAGAGAAAATTACTTTAATTACTTGGTACACAAACATGGAAGAGTTTCATCATCTGCACTTATTAAAATTTCTGCGTGTGCTGTAATCAGATCCTTCAGCTACGAACATTTGCTCCTTTTGGTCCAGGGAATCCCATGACTCCGGGCTGTCCGCGTGCTCCCTGGGGACCAGGTGGACCGGGTCGCCCGTCCTCACCTGGAGCGCCCTGTTAACGGCAACAAGAAACAGGTCAGATGAACAGCCACTCCTGAGGCCTGCAATAACATCACATTACACACTACAATATGGCTGAAAAATGTACCACGATGTACGCATTTCTGATCAGTAAATATTGATAATTATTGATTCGTTTTTTGTTTTAAACATCTGAAATGTTGCCAAACTGGCGGCGTGAACTTTTTATTCCTCGCCGTTTTTTTAATTTTTAAGCAGTTACGAGGCAAAACCTGAAACTACTGCCGCACCAGTTACTCAGCAGCTTGTTGCTAGGTAACCAAAGTTAGGGGCGGTGGGTGGATCTTGAAACTGCTTGCTACCCAACAGATTGTTGCTCGGCAATCAAAAGTGAGTGAGTGAGTAAGTAAGTAGATTCCACCAGCATTACTAAGCTGGCTGTGAGAGGTTAAAAGGCTAAAGCCTTTCCTCTGCCTACAATTCCCAGAATGCCCTTCTGTTCTGGATAGGAGGTCAGTGAATATTCTATATGTTGAATAGAATGTATTGATGTATCGATCTCATGCCTATTGCGATATATATTGTTATTGGTTTATTGTCCAGCTCTAATATTACTCCATTATCCGAATACAAGCGGACTGTTGCAGGAATATTATATTATTATTGTTTGGCGAAGGTTATTTTAAAATCATTATTCTGATTAAAAGATGCATTAAAATTCTTTATCAGCAAACCTGCAGTGATTATTGTACTTTGTGAAATTTAAAACAAAAAGGCTTTGATTTTTATGTTGTAGATTGTATCTAATGCTTTGAATATTTTACTCACAGAAGCTCCAACTTTGCCCTGCGGCCCAGCATCTCCAGGACGACCAGTAAGACCCTAAGAGAAGAACATTAATGTTTGAGATTGTAAGAAACAATGAACCAAATGAAAGTATCATAAAGCAAACCAAACCTAACGTGTTCAGGTTTGGTCATGTTTAATGATGTAAAACTCACTCTGGCTCCTGGGAGGCCGGCCTCGCCTGTACGTCCGGGGTCTCCAGTGGCACCTTTTGGCCCAGCAGCACCAGGGACGCCACGGTCACCAGGAGCTCCCTGAAGGCGGAGCAATAAGTTTAACACCAATCAACTTTACTACAGTCATCATGCAGAAGAAATACCAAGTTTTGATTTGACACTCAAAGTGGTAAAATTCATTCTGATTGAGATTCATTTAGGTAGGACCAACCTTTGCACCAGCAAGACCATCCTGACCTGGGAAACCACGGTTACCCGGAGCTCCCTGCAAGGAATCACAAATCAGATTAGCATGTGTGCATCTTCTAGTAGATAATCTATTGATGGTGACATCCTCTTATTGGCTCCTTACTCTTTCTCCTGGAGGTCCGTTTGGCCCAGCAGTTCCCGGCTCTCCCCTCGCGCCCCGCTTCCCTTCTTCTCCAGCAGGGCCAGGAGCCCCTTGAGGCCCAGCAGGGCCCTAAAGTACCAGGATGTTTAGTTCACACTTCATCTATTCACATCACCTGAAATCTCTTGTCGGTCAAAATGGAGCAACTTACCAGTTCTCCTTTTGGTCCAGATTCACCCTTCAGTCCTGGAAGACCAGGATCTCCCTAAATAGAAAAAACAAACACAAACGACTGGGTAAAAATTAAACCACAGAAAACATTTATTTGGTTTCTGGTCTTCTGTAGATGGCTTACAGATTGTCCTTTGGGCCCAAGAGGTCCAGTTGCTCCCTGTGGTCCAGGTGGACCTCGGGGGCCGGGGAAGCCAGGTGCGCCAGCAATACCAGGAGCCCCCTTCATGGAGAAAGACGCAGTGAGATTTCAAAGTGAAGGGGAAAAAAAAAATTAAGTGTTACTGAAACTGATTATTAGGGAGTAATTACTAAACATTTGAGTAATAAAATGGACTTACAGCAGAACCTTTAGCCCCAGGAATACCATCAGTGCCGGGGTTACCCTGCAGACACCAACAAGAAGCAATAAATTATAACATATTAACACTGATGCCTACTGATGGGATGTTGATAAAAAGAACCATGACATAATATAGTCCTGACAAACTAACCCCCGCCCCAGCTGGTCCAGGTGATCCTGGTGTGCCGGCCTCTCCGCGGGGTCCTTGTGCTCCTTCAGCTCCACGAGCGCCAGTAGGACCCGCTTCACCCTGACAGGAAACAACAGATTTTTGACTTTTATTGGAAAAACTAACTCACTTTTCACTCCTTTACCAACTGAATGCAAAATTTGCTCCACCCGCTGACTCTACTGAACACTGAATCTGCTGTGTTTTACACAAAACAGTGTTTTATAACAATTAAATTGTGTGTGAAATAAGTTAGATGCTTTGTCTAACAGTCTGTAAAACATGACATTACAAAAACAGACAAGTTCATTAAAAATATGGGATCTATTTTCAGATAAACAGATAAGACATCAAATATTAGGTTCATAAATGGTAAATATTCGTCATCAGGACAAACCTTGGAGCCTGGGGATCCCGGGAAACCGGGAGCTCCAGCAGGACCAACTGGGCCCTAAAAATTCACAAAAATATTTACGTTAGATCTCATAGTTCAACTTTCTGGTTGCTATAATGAAGATAATATAGTGGGTGATTCAGATACGGAGCAACGACACACACCGGGGGACCAGCTGGACCAGGCAAGCCATCGTTTCCACGGGCTCCCTGAAGAGAGCAAAGTTGGGAGAGTCATTGTTGAATATCAAAATTAAGGGTTTTTTTTTTCATAAAAATTACTACAAATGTCAGATTTGCCTAAATAAGAGTGAGTTACTCACTGCAGCTCCAGAAGCACCAGGACGTCCCCTCTCACCAGGTAGACCCCGAGGGCCCTACGGCACAGGAGATAAGTGACCAGGGCATTTTATTTAAAACTCTTACTTCTCACATAACTACAGTTTAAATCTGTGCTATAAAAAGGCTCACCATAGGTCCATTGCTGCCGCTTTCCCCAGCAGCACCAGCCTCACCCTGAAAAGACGGATGAAAAAAATTTAAGAGGAAAAACAGAAAAAAAAGAAAAGAAAGTATTTTATTTTTGATTGATTATACCTTGGCTCCAGCAGCACCAGTCTCTCCCTTTGCTCCATCCAGACCGGGGTGACCCTACAGGGAAGCAGGATGTCACAGCATCAGAAGCTAAACCTGACCGAACCGACCCATTTCTACCAGTCAGTGAAGGTTATAATCCTCACTCTGTGTCCTTTGATTCCAGGAAGTCCAGGTGTCCCAGGGAATCCACGAGCTCCCTAAAAAAATATAAACAGGACATTTTTATCCATGAATTTCTTCTGCTTTGGTAGTGATGAAGTTAGTTTTGGGACAAATTAAACATTCATTTAGGAATGATATTCTCTCACCTGAGGCCCTGCAGGTCCGCGCTCACCGGGTTTCCCAGGTTTTCCAGGATCACCCTAACAAAGCAGAAATAAGTTCATTATTTTCTAAAATATATGCAGGTGCACATGAAAACGCTGTAGTGGGAGGTTGCTGCGTGATTAACGATCTCTGTACTGGCACTGTTCAGAGAGAAACACTGCCCTCTGCTGGTAAAGAGTGTTTATTCACAAGATCTGTCAAAATTTCTACATCAGTTTAAGATTTAGGTCAGAAGCTGAAATAGTTATCATTTTGTTTGTATTTTAAATAATAACAAGGTTTAACTTTTTAAGCATTTAATTTGGCTGCATAGGCCTGATTTTGTGTGAGAAGTTCAGTGAACAACATATTTCAGGTGTAGATGACATGTTGAGACTTACGTCACTTCCTGGTTTTCCAGATGGCCCAGGTGGTCCACGAGGTCCAATCGGTCCCTGTCAGAAACCAAATGAAGACTAAACATGATTTACTGTCATGGTGTATGTGTGTCACATGATGAACATGTATAATCATTTTGTGACATAACGCTGTTTTATAAATCCCAATAAGTGAGAAAAGATCTTATTAGACTGAGAATAGAAACACTTTTGAGATGGATTTTATTTCATAAACACAGTAAAGCTACAATGTGTTTATGAAAATTGTTCATCTTCGTCCTCAAATCACTGAAATCACTTTTTCCAGCATCCAGATTATAATCTGGGATTAATGTGAGATCTTACAGCTGAACCGGGCTCTCCAGTCTCTCCAGGTGCTCCTTGGAAACCCTGAGGCCCCTGTTGGTGTAAACACAAAACAAACAATCAGCATATGTGTTTACCAACCACATATATGACATTTAATATTAAAAGGATTAGAATAAAGTAGATTAAAGTATAAATAAACTTACAGGAGCTCCGCTAGGTCCAGGGGGGCCACGGGGACCCATGGGACCCTATGTGGACACACAATACACAAACACTGTGAAGCCACAATCAAAGCTACTTTGCATTTTGTGAAAAGATTATGAAATCTAATTCAATTTATGATAATTCAAGGCATAAAATAAAGTATTTCAAACGGTAAAGAGAATTTAAATAAATACTCTCAAGGTTTAAAAGCCTTTTTGTAAAATCCAGTTATGTGGCGTTTTACATTATAATTCATTCATGTGTATTTATGCACAATTCATGTACAAATGTATTCCTAAAACTACGATATTGTCACTTTCCTAAAATAATGGCCTCAGTTATTTTTAGTCAAAAGGGATTTTGGCAACAACAATAACAACAAAAATATGTGATTTAACAAAAATAAATAAATAAATAAATAAATAATAATCCATTATTTTAGGAAGGTGATGATATTGAACACAGATAAATTAACGGCCCACCAGGCGGCAGTGCTGCCTCCATCTTTGAAGAGCTTTAATTGGTCTGGGTTTCACCGCGTTTTTTCTTTTTATATGTTGATCAAATTAAAACTTCATGAAGGTTCCTGCTTACCATTGGTCCTTGCATCACACCCATCTGAGCACCTCCAGCCTTTTCATCAAAGCCTGCAGACATCTGAGCAGCAAAGTTCTGCAAAAACAGAAAACACACAAAGATGGAAACAGTTTATTTAAACTCATTGGTTCAAAGGCAGTGGTTTAGTCTATTATAATGAACCTAGATGTGCTTGATAAAATCTTCACATAAACTATTGATTTATCTGCTGTGATTTTCCTTTCTGCTGTTTTAGAAAGAGTTTGTGTTGCTCTGTCAACCCAACTACATTCCTGAAAACACTTTAAGAAATCTCCATGCTTTGTTTTTCCTGTGTCCTGGCCTGACTTTAAACAAGAGATGAAGAATGATAAACACAGCTAAGAATCCCCAATTTACTCGTTTACTCTGTTTCTTCTGTGACGTTTCTCAGTGCAGCTCTAAAGTTTGTCTGTTGTGCATCAGAGAAGTGATGCTGTGTTATTTGAGCTGAAATCTGACATGCAGATGTTGGTTTCCTCATACTTACCCCTCCCAGCCCTGGTGGGCCAGGTGGTCCAGGTGGGCCGGCGGGTCCAGGGTTTCCAGGTGTGCCAGGTTCGCCATCTCGTCCTCTTGGTCCAGGATTTCCCTGAGGAAAAAGAAAGTTGTTTTTCCATTAAGTTTCTGTTGACTAACCAAGGCCTTTAGTAAACCCTCATTTGAGGAGTTTATGAGGAATTGTTTCCATAATCTCTCATTTCTTTCTTTACATTGTGACTTTGGTTAGAACCCAGTTCAATTAGCTTAAGATTATGTTTTAATTTTCAGTATTCAACAACCTGTTTATGGCAAGGCTAAAAGTCCAATAAATCTTAAAGCTTCCAGTCTGCTACAGTCAAAACAACTTTGTTTTGTGGGAATATAGTTTCCGTTTGTTTACCTTGTCGCCCTTTGCGCCAGCTTCTCCACGCGTTCCCTGCTCACCTGGGGGGCCCTGCAGAACAACAGAGCATGTTTAATATTTCTTTAATATTCCAATTCAAAGTAAAATGAATCATCTTGTACTGCATGGTCATTATTTGGTGCGAGGAATGAAGTGAAAAGAAGGACAAATAATCACCATGGGGCCTGGTGGTCCTCTAGGTCCTACGACCTGGACAAACATATAAATATCTTTTGTCAGGTTTCAGTAGATGTTTTCCTTTTCTCACATTCAGAGACATTCTGCACCACAGAGCATTCCAGCTTAGCAGGAGGTGGACAAACACAGACCCAAAACATAATCTGACTTTCATTTCATTTGACAAGATGATTTTTTTTTCCCTCCTCTACACCATCACCTTCTTTGACCTCTAATTGGGCTGAATTTTGTCACCTGACGTGAACTTGAAGAAAAGCTGCCGGGAAGAACTAAAAGGATTTTACAGGGTTCATTATGCAGCCGGAATGCTGGGTTTTTCCTAATTTTATATGGCAGGAGACAGTACAGATAGTTTGGTTATGAGGAGGAATCAGCATTATAAAAAAGCCTTAAAGAAAAGGAGCAATAGATGTTAAAAAGTGTTCACAAATTCAATAAAATGTCTTAAAACTCTTTAAATAAATTTGTTAAATAAGAATAAGTGCAGTGCAATAATCATGTGATATTTAAAACACGAGATGAGGAGCTTTACTTACATCTGCAATCTCTCCTGGTTCTCCCTTCTGGCCCTGATGAACAAAAAGCACAAAGTTCTCACACACAATAAGCAAAACTGCAATCCTGAGTCCGGTCGTAACTTTTTCTACTCAAATGTCAGTAGTTTTAGTTTTGCTCGCTGTCTCACCTTAGCACCAAACGCCTCTGCAGGTGGATTGATGACAGAAAAGGAAGAAAAACACCATTAAAAGTGAAATCTTTAAGCAAAAACATTTCAAACACTGGATTTATTTGGAATCCAGTCCATGATTCCTGAGAAATGGAGACCTGCATGCTGCAGAGATCAAATACCGCTCACCAAACCCATTCTAGATCAAATCAAAGAGGCAAAGGAAGCAGCAGAAGCGAGCCAAGAGCACAGCGTTAATTCTAACTATTAATGCAAACTGTAAGCATAAGTAATGTGTAATTGATACTAAATACAGCTGCAAATACACGTTTTGTGTACCTATTTGGCATTGCTAACAATTTGAAAATTGAGCAAAACCAAAATGTATTTCTTGCTTTTACAAAGTTTACACAATCTGTTGCGAACATGTCGCTAAATATATTTTGAGGCATGTTCTGAATTTAGTTTCAACTTAAACAATTTAAACCATGCTTGGCTACATATCAGTGGATTTTCAGTGGTGCCAATACATTTATAAGAAGCCATCTAACATGAGATTTCTAGTTCAACTTCATGTATAGTCTGGCTTGAACAGAGCTTTGGAAATAGTTTGATGGAATAAAATTAGTAATTATTGCTTCAGATAAATGGCAGATTTTGATTTGTGGAAAACTGAGCAGTAGAGAATATTCAGGTGGAGACAACAGGCAGCACATCCTCCAATCTAAATCACAACTTTTAAAGGAAGTGATTAAATCATGATAATGTTGCTCATCTTGTCTCCATAAATCACATGCAGAGATTGACTTTGGAATAGGGAGCAAAACATGGAGCAATCGGAGCGAAAGTGACAAAAAAAAAACTGTAATCAGTGACTTCCTCTGACCTCATCAGAAATCAGAAAATGGCTCCAACGTGTGCTCCCGAGTCAAAAGTCTCAGCTTGAGACGGCTTTAAATGCAAGCAAGGAGAGTAATTTATTTATAGGTGTGTAATAAATAAATTACAACCAATGGGGGCAGCGGCATCAGCGGGGCAGATGGGGCAGCATTCTCCAGATGGGATGATAGGGTTGGCACACTCTTTGATCTCCTCGCAGATTATCTCATCGCACAGAACCGCTCCGCTGTCACACACACAGATGCGGCACGGCTCTGGCTTCCACACATCCTTATCATTATACAGCCGGGCGTCCTGGATGCAGCCACCTGCCTCCTCTGTGGTGGCCAGCAGGGGGCGGATGTCAGGGGAGGGACAGCAGTGAAAAGTTACACACGGAGAGAAGAAGAGATGTACACAGTGGGATGAGTTGGTAGAGAAAGATCATGTTGGATTAGGAGAAGAAAGTGAGGATGAAGGTTCAAAGGGGGAAAGTGAGGAAGTGGGAGGGGTTAATGAGTACAAAGGAGGGGCATAAAGAAGTCATTTTGTATCAAAACATAACATCTCAGCTCTTTTACAAGAAATTTATAACCAACCATGATTCTTTAATTTGCATAAATACAGAGTTTTTAAATGATAATTGCTATGATTTTCCAGCTATAAATAATTAGCTGAGAGTCACAAATGTTCATTTAGATGATTGGATAGAAATATGCAACACATTATCACCTCAAGAGAAAATTTATAGCTGCAATACACAGAATGTCAACACAAACTACAGCAAACGGTTGTGTCTGCAGAGTGAGCTGAGGTATTTCACAGAGCAGGCTGAGTGTATTTAACCTGCTCCACTGCCTGTATGAATGAGCCTCTCTTATGGGGATACTGGGCCCAATTGACAGGCTGGTGCTGTGAATAAACAGAGGCTCCTTCTACATTTCTCCGTCTGGGTACCGTTGCCATGTAAAGCGCCAGTGTAAACACACATGGTAAAGTAAGAATAGGTGATTTGTTTTATGTATGCACCACAGGAATGGGTGTATAACCTTCAACGTTTTAACGACATGCCAAGAAAACCCATAACTGACCAATAGATACACTTTTAAATAAATGCAGTGATACAGCAAGGAAACACAGTACACCTCTAATTTGCAAAAAAAAATAAAAAATAAATCCCTTACATGTATTATTGCCTCTGACCCCTTGTTGCAAACACTGTTCTTCAGTTTGCTCTGTTTCTGCAACACTTTAAGCCTTGACATCTGAGGTCAAGCTGTGTCTGACTTCATCTCTTCATGTTTGAAGCTCTATTTAATGTTACAAAAGCATTTAAATACTTTTATAGAGTCTCAGAGCATCACACACAGCAGGAAGGTGTGACAGGTGAGAACAAATCATCTGACACAGATGAATCTTGACACCTTTATCTTTAACAGATGAACAGCCTGTCCTAGCGAGACATTTTGAAGGCCTTTTGGCAAAATAACCTAACAAATCCATTTGAAAACGCCAATACAAAATTAAAATTCTTCTCAATTCATAAAGTAAAAATTCAACAAAAAAAAATAAATAAATTTTTTTTTAAGTGACTTACGGTCATCTTCTTCCTGACATCTGACCACGGATAGTAAAACAACTTGAGATGCTACAAGTAGCAGAACAGTCCTTGAGTCCACAAAGCTGAACATGTCTAAATATTAGACATGCAGGAGCTCGGGTGAGAAGTGAGAGGGACGGCGGAGACCGGGCTTTTCAGTCAGGTGGTGTGTTAGGTGGGGGTTCCCAGAGACTTATGGCACCATGCAGTCAAACCTTCCAGAAACTAAGTGGAATCCAAAGCGGGGCCCCAGCTGGTACTCTGCACCCAGCTCGTCAGGGCAAGCACCGCGGTTTTATGTCCACCGTGCCTTGTATGGATCTTCGTATATTCCAAAATGCCAGTCCTTCCCCCAGACCTCCTGTCAGGCTGTAACCTGAACCTCCTTTCCCTCCCCTCTTAATCTGGGAGCAGCTAAGCTCTCAGGGTTATTTTTTTAACCAAATCCCTGCTTCATGACTTGACCTGCTGGCCAATAGATGCACCTCCACTTTCACATTCAGAAGACAATGAACCATCAGCACCAGAAAATGGATTCGGATGCATGCAGTTTGGACATCTGAGATTTGATGAAACTCCTATTATGATCTATCAAATGATCAAAACATTGTTGGCTATGAAAACAGATAAAGTTCTGATAAAGTTGCATATCAAATGTACCTTTGGTATATGGCATTATTTTCTGTGAAGAATTTTTGAATTTATAATATCTAGTTAGCTTGTTTCTTTTAATCTTATGTTATAAAAATGCAACACAAAATAATGTCTGGTCTATTGCGCTGTAAAATAACATTTGAAATTGAGATATCTTATTAAAGTGGCTGTTCTATTGCATTCTTAGTAATGTTAAGCCTACCAAAAGGCCAGTTTGTTTGATATGAAAACATGTGACACCAAGCTGTGAGATCCAACCGGAAGAACAACCCTACGAGGATCGGTGTAAAATTAAATTTAGCCACCAAGCAAAGACAGGTGGTCTGCCAAAAACCTTCAGACGTTACATTTTGGGGCTCTGAAACACTTTCTTACTTTAACAACAGTAATTTTTATAAAATCGCACTCACAGGCCAAGAATCTCTATTGTGCAGCTGAGCCAGAGGTGTGATGAAACACATGAGTGATCTTTATTAAGTACGTCTACAGGAGATAAGCCCAGGTGAATGAGCTTCTTTGTTCCAATGAGAGGCACTACGACTCTTCCAGTAAGCCATCTTCATTCCTTACTTGGGGCAGAATAGTTTAAGAATTTACCTTACCGAGTCGATAAGGCTGACAGATTGGAATTACATTTGGAACAAAACTTAGAAGAAAGGTTATTTGATATCCACCCCTGTCAACAACAAAAAGCAAATGGTTTTGGTTTTATTTAGGCTTTAATTTACCCCCAGCTTATTAAACAACGAAGAAGTCAGATTGTCATACAGCAGGCAAAACAACTGCTTGAGGAAAACAGTGCAAATTTATTTGAATTTGATTTGAATTAATCCTTATCTTGCTGATGGATTTAGGGAATAACAAATATGAGGTTTGAAATACAAATAACACATTAGTTTTGCTTTGTGTTAAATAAAAACGTTTAAATGTATAATCATTCCTGTTTCTTATTTTTGCTTAACAGCATTTAACTCTACATGTCATCCCTGAATTTTGATGCACAGTTTAAACTGTATCACAGACAGTAACCATAATAAAAACCTACATCATCTGCAGTATTGTTGATTAAAATAGCATGAAAATATGGACGTATTAAAGAAAACATACATAGTAGGCACACGTAATGATATTCTAGACGATTACGTTAGGAAATACATCCAACAAGTACTGTTACTTTCAGTAATTTAAGTACTTTTACTCAAGTAAAAATGTTCCATAGTGCATTTTGTCTGTTTATTTGTACTTTTACTTAACTGCATTGTTTGAGTACTTTCTCCACCAATGCTCAGTTGTGCCACATTAACAGCATGCAGTAACTTTCAGCACAACATCACTGCAGATCCGTGTCAGTATACTGAGTCCATTTCATCTCTGCACATCGGCTTTCTCTGTTACTCTGACTGTATGCCGCCTTCTGCCGTCTCTCTGTGCTCACAATAGGCCTCTGTGTGCACGGCCCTCGGAATGCTGCGAGATGGCAGGGCAGTGGGATAGCTGCACGGTGAGGATGGGGGTTGGTGGGTGAGGAAGGGTGTGGAAGCTAGGAGGATGAAAAAGAGGAGGCGGGGAGGAAAGGGGAAAGGAAGGGATGGCTACGATTGGAAGGAGGTGTGTGTGTGTGTGTGTGTGTGATGTCTGTACTGTACGGGTTCAGAGAGGCTCCAGGGGTCTACAGGGTGTCCAGGTTTGGACACAGTCACCGTGTTCATGTGACAAGAGCACTCACCTGCAGAAGTGCAGCGGTAAACGTCTAAGACTTGAGACAAATCTCTTGAGACAAGAGATTTTGTTGCTGCTGTTTCAGCTGAATAAGAAACACAAAAAATATATATTTTTCACAACTGATAAGAAAGGTAGTTGCACTTAATGAGGCTGCTTGGTGTTGGCACTCAGCATACTCAGTAAACAGTGCAACTTGCAAGGCATGTAACACTGACAGGTGTCACCTGTGCAACTTTTGTCCAGAGTTCATTATTTGTTTAGGGGTCAGAGGTCGTTGAGGAAACTGGAGGAAGGAAGCACTTTTAAAATAAGGACTCATTTTCCCATGAACCATAAACTACTACGAAAACAGATACAAGTAGAGGTGGGATGTCTGCCTTCGGAGCTGAACATCTGATTGGTTCAAGGCTGTTTAAAAGCAGAACTTACTGATCGTTTACATTTTGTTCCAAGATATTTGGCAGAGTTCTTACTTAGCTTGACTCCGATTTGTCTATCTCTGCTCTTTGTGATAAGAGCAGAGATTAAATTATTTAATTTAATCTGTTTCTATTCACTGTTAGGAAACACGGAACACTTTTGGATTCTTATTATTATGTAAGACTTTGACACTCAAGCGTGTTGAAGGTTTGGGGTTTAAATGAAGCTAGAATTGGATTAAATTAGGATGTTTTAAGCAGCTAGGTGCCACACACCAATCAGAATGCTCCCTGGACAAAGGGAGATATGAATAAGTGAGCATCCTTAAGTAGTTTTAAAATTTAAATGTAATTAGTGTTGTGTACAGAACAATGAAAGTCTTTGGTATTGCTTTAAATGCCTCAGAACTAACAGATATTTCCTACCATGTTCATTGCATCACATTGTCTATCTGTCTGACTCACTACAGTAATGAAACTTATGTATTGTATATGATCCAAAGGGTTTCTTTAATTAATTTCAGGAATGATTGCCTTAATTGTGTCCTAAACAACCTCAAGACAGGCCTTCTTAGCCAAGGTTTTATCCAGACCTCCAGATTAGAGTCTGAATGAAAGCACCAGCACCAGCATGCTTCCTTTCCTGTGTTAGGTGGAGGGGGAAGAGGTTAAGTTTGTGCAGGCTTGGTGAGTCCAGCAAGGGGGGGCTTTCTCACACAAGATGGAGGCTGAAGGGACAAAGGTGGCATTCATTGGCGAAGGAATGGAAAACATTTTCTCCTGAAAACAGAGAAGCTACAACCGGCAGCGGTAGCGCAGAGGCCATGGGTTAGCATGCACCCTGTAGGAGAAGTCACATGTCTGGCAAAGCATACAAGGTGGTCAGAACCCTTGTTTATTTGGGAGATAAAATCGTGTCACCTTCAAAGGTCCGCCTGGAATGCGACACTGGAAAGTCTACGAGACGTGAAACCACGCATGTTTTATGCTCTGAAATTGAGCATGGGCATGGGAGATTGGAAGTTATTGTAGGTCACTCTTGTAAGAACTTAAAGTTGCTGGAAAGAAAACAAAAATGAGAGAAATAACGTCTCAAAGAACAAAGATGCAACGCAAACACAACAACAACAACAAAAAAAACCCGCAGAATTTTCAAAAGATTAAACATTACTGACGTCTTTCTGTTTTATCCTCTAGGTGGCGCACATTTTAGAAAATACAGCAAATTGGAAAAAAATACATCATTACGGTGAGCACAAGGACAAAACAGAAAATTAAAAGAAAACAAATATCTCGGTGTGAAAAGGACACAATAATATAACATTTCAAATACATCTTAGTTTCTTGATCCTTCATTGATATGCCTGAACTACTAACATAACTTTTTTTACTATTTAAGATGTATTTCCTACAGGCTCCTTAGGAAAAAGAAACATGTATTTGTTAAGCCACTGTATATGTAGCAGAGTGGAAGACTCTTAAATACTTCCTTGTGTTCTTAGTAAAGCAAGAAAAGTTAGGGAAGAGAGTTTGCGCCACCTAGAGGACAAAAACAGAAAGACGTCAGTAAATCATTGACAGAAACCCGCCGTGGGGTGTCGCCATTTTAAAGCAGTAGGAATATTTCACAGGTTACGCTTGACTGCTCACCCAAACACAAGCTTGATTAAACATACCTGCCGTTATTTTGTATGTTTTATCATTATATTCACAAAACAACTGATCAAATACATCCAAATAAATCATATTAAAGTGCTCGTTCTTCTTAATGTTATTTCTATGTAAACCAAAAATAAAGATATGTTTTAGTTCTAACTATGATCAACATGATTATTATTATTAAAATAAGCTGGCTAAGGTTGTTGTAATATACATGTGAATGGCATATATTATGTAAGACCACAAAACAGTTGTAAAAAAGTTGTGAATAATTGAATAGTTTCAGAATACTAAACATTTTTCTAAAAGATATGTAATGACAATTGAGTAAGCCAATAAGACCACATTAATGTACATGTACATCTAAGTAAAGCAGAGTATCTTTGAGAAGCAAATAATTTAATTATAAAAGCAAAACTCCTACATATACTATATGTTAATAAAGTTTTTTTCTGTTAATTTAGATGATTATGGCTTGTAGCTAAACAATATTCAATTTCTATGAAAATAATAATAATGGAGATTGGTAAAACATTTTTTAAACTCAGAAATATCAGTTTACTTTAAAGTATGTCCATGTCCTTTCCAGCATATCTACTCATTAATACATGATCAGTCCTTCTTTTACATAAAACAACTCCATTACAACAGTGCTAGTAATCAGCCTTTGGCACTGCTAAAAAGTTAAGACTTTTAGCTGGTCTTCATTATTGGGTTTGGTATTTTTCAAGTTCCTCTTTATTATGCCTTTCTTCGATTCCAAATAGGGTTTGAGTGCAGTGGGGTTGTAGGTTGTGGTAATTAAAGCAGGTAGTGATGGCTTTGACAGTGTGGGCTTGTGCCCAGTCCTCAGTTTGGAGTTGACAAACCACAGTGAAGAAGAAGACATGGCTCACTCAACACCATCACCATGTTAACTTCCCACTGGACCCACACAACCTGGATTCTGTGCGTTCTGAGTCTTCCACTAGGCTCTGCGATATTGATATGAAATTTAAATTTTACATTAATCTGAAAATAGACAACTCCTTTGCTTTCCTTCAGTAAAGCTAAGACACATCTGACATTGATGCTCATGCAACAACTGTAGCTCATTTTCTGTATACGTTTGCGATTCATGGCTCTCAAAGCACTATCTCAATGTCTTGTGAATGTCCTCTTAATTCTTGAATGGGCATTGCTCAACATATTCCTATTTTAAGGTGAAGGTTTTTCCTATTGCTTGCACACCCCTTTTTTTTTTAAATATTGTATTCTTCCTTCCACTCAGTTTCCAATAGTTGCAAAGGGCCAGCTGCTTTAATGACCTTTTGTGGCCTACAAAAATGGTCAAAAACAACAAATCAGGGGACCTTTCAGGAGAAAGGTCTTTCAGTGTTGTCAAACAACCTCCTGTAAGCTGACCCATTGTAGCTTTTTATGTGGCCCTCTAGACTCCAAATTACATCAAAAAGTCCTTCCAGTTTTCCACAAATCTGCAACATTCACACAAAATCAACAAAACTTCATATTGTTTTTTCTGATTTTACTGCAATTTTTTTTTTCAAAATTGGTCAAAGATATTGAGTTTAAGTGACTGCTGCCTCAGCCTTACTTGATGTCAAGATATAGTCTGTAATTGAAGCAATAATTTAACATAATAGATTAGCACAAATATCATAAAAATTCCTTACAAACATTTCCTAGTCTTCACCACAAAATATGTAATTTTGATTGCAACCCCCCCACCTCCACCCCCCCCACAAAAAATAAAATCAAATCTTGAAGGAACAACTATTTATTGATATTTTAGCAGTTTAATTGGTTTTATCAATACATTCTGGCCCTTTAAGAACATTCAAATTTTTGATATGACCCAAAATGAAACTGAGTTTGACAGCCCTGGAATAGATGGAGTATCTGTCTTTTATTGTACGACACAACAAATATGTAGAAAACACATTATTTTGTAAAAGTTCGATTCAGCAACTTCAAGATTGACACTTAAGAGAGCATAATAAAGGATGTGTTTGGCCTATTTTGCCATTTTGTAATCACGAACTTGAACTAAGACGGTGGACTTCACTTCAGTCCAGTTTATTGAACCGCTCAGTCCTGCCCCAGTTACAGCTCCGCCCCTAGTAACAGCCTGTACAGTACATGAGCCACGCGGGGAGACAACAGCTGCTATTAAAGCTCCGAGAACCAAAAGGCCACCGTTCACATTTATCGAACAAGACCAGTAGCCGGGTTGAGAAACTAAAGCCTTACCTATCACAATGCATTGCCTAAAAAGTCTGCGGACAACCAACCCGGGAATTTTGCAGCTGTTTAAAAATGCAGTTATCTCCGCCAGACTTGGAGCTGACATCTCCAGGAGTCAGCAACCCGTTCCTCTCTGGACAGCAACAGTTCTCTCCCACAGAGCCTTTCATCCTTATCAGAAAGGCCCTGATGAGGACCAAGGACACTGCAAGTAGGTCACAAACGTTTAAAACTATTGTATTCAACAGGAGTCGTTCAATAAACTTTACATTTATTAGTTTCAAAATTTGATGTTCTGCTTCCGTGAAGTACCATTTGGCTGTTGGAGCTCAACTTGATCTCTCAATTATTAATATTATTGCTAGCAGTAGTGATAGCTGTAACTTTATTCGTTATTTATATAAACAGTATTGATATTTGCCAGTTATTATATTTAATAAAGTGCCAAATACCAATATGCAACTTTTTTGTATGACAGAACCTAACGGTCGTCGATTCGAGGTTGCTAGGCAACTCACCAAGATACTTAACGGAAAATAGTTTCTCCATCATTAGCACATTGAACAGCTCTAAGACCTTCTGGCTCTAATGAATTGTTTCTGACCGGGAGTTTCCTTCTTTCATTTTATCTATCTCATATTAAACAAGAGACAAACATTTAAACATATATACATATTTTACTTAATATAAAGATTACACACTGCAGCTGTAAAGGCGTAGCTCACATTAGAGGTGAAAGATGAGCAGCTGCCATTTTGGTGCGTTTGCGCTAGCTTATTTAAAACGTATTAAAAGTAGGCTGTTCTGACACAGTAAGAACAATTGATACACAAATTTATATAAAAACATAAGTAGATGAAAAATGTTTTATCAACTGGGTTTTTGCTCATTTTGGCCAGCAGCATATAGTTATATTTAAGGGAAGTCTTCGTCCGCCATATTTACAAGTAGTCTCCTTGACGACAGGCTACAGTGGCAAAATAAAGAGAAGAAATAAAAAGTTGATGTAAATCAGTGCTCCAGTTATTAATAATAAAAAGTAAGTCTAAACAAATGGGGTTTTAGCACTGAATGTAAAGAACTCAGTGTTTTACAGTTTTATGGAGGTTATTAGCTTCCCCATGTGGGGTTCTGACATGGGGAGATGCGAAGTAAACTTAAAGTTACTAAAAATGTATTTTGCTGCTAAGCCATTGTATGATTTTTTTTTTCCAGACAAAAGTATCTTAAATTGGTTCTCCGTTGAACCAGATCATTATTTTGAAAGTTTAAGAAAAAAAAAATTAATTAAAATTGAAAAAAATAAATTCAGCTAAAGAGACTGAACATCCAGAAAAAAAGACGCAATATGCCCAAAAATTCTGAAAGGAATGGAAATGAGAACAAGGAGAACTTCTTGAAAAATAGCCACTTCAACTTAATCCAAGGCCAAAGTGGAAAATTATCCTCTGGCCTGACACGTGAAAATTTGAAAATCCATTTTAATCACCAACTCTAAGTCCTCCAGCCTAAATAGAAGAGGGCTCATTCTGCTTATCAGCACTGGGCTCAAATGCCAGAATCCATTTGAATAAGGGCCTGCTGCTGTGAACATGATGTTGTGAACAATTTAATTCATCATGCAAGTCAAAACTGCCAATGTTGCTATCAATGTTATGACTTTTTCAAATATTGTCTTGCATATTTCAGTAAGAGGTTGTCAAATAGAACTTTGTGAATATTAAATGAACACCATCTTTACTAAACATTAGGATGTCATGGTGAAAAAATTATTTAAGGGCAGCACAGATAATTGGTGCAAGATACACATCACCATGGCGTACATCGAGCGGTGTACACCGTTGTGACAAGCAACTACATGTGCACACATTAGGATGTTCAGTCAGAGAACAGAGACTGACTTGTGAACCACAAAAAACAAGTAGCACGTTATGCAAAGAAGTTAGTCATACTGTTAAAAGCAGCAAATTATGACAATAAACTTTCACTATTCACTGAAAATGTTAATAATATTAAAAGATAATTAATTGGTTATTGCCTCTCGCTTGGAACTTTAGCTGGAAATAGGCACCAGCACCCCTCCTGACCCCACTGGGGACAAGGATGTTAGAAAATGGATGGATGGATGGATGGATAATTGACTATTAATTGTTGGACCAAGTAATAAGGAAAATAAAAAAGTCTAATGTGTAACAGTTCTTACTGAAAAGCTGCTAACAAATTTCAAGGGAAGTAAAACAACACATTACTTATTTGCCCACTGCTTTAATGACAAATCATAACAATGATTGATTAACCACTTATGGCTTTTTCTGATTTAAAACAACAAGTTCTCTTTTATTGTTGTTTGGTAATGGTTATTGTTCATAATAATTTTAAGTCTAAGTCTGCCTACAAAAGTCTCAAATAGTTTTTTTATTTCATAAATAAATAAACAGCATGTGAACTAGAGTGGGTAATTAGTGAATATATTGTAACAAATAAATTTGTGCTCAAATATTAAATGGAAAAAAAAAGCAGTTTACACATTAAGCTTCTCATTTGTAATATTTCATTGTCTTTGAAAACACTTTGAGGGTTGAAAGGTGATACATAAATCTGATGTTATTTTATTTCATTCATATTTTGTGATCAACTGATGACTAAAGGTAGTTCATTGACATAGCATTTATATTCACTCCTATATTGTATTTATGTCTTTTTAATTAACACTCTTTCACAGTCCTAGACTGAGGTCAATATCTGGTCAGATGCCATTACCTTCACTGCCAGTATAGATGTTGACATAAACTTTGAGCTTCTACGCACAGCTTTGACTTAAAACATTGGAATCCATCCAATTTTAAGATCACAACATAGTCTGTTTGTTGTGTTTTGTTTTATTTTGACAGAAGCCGGCTCATGTCCAGCATAGAGGACCTGCTTTTTTACACCATCACCGACGGGAAAGAGCTGATCCCCATCTCTCAGTTCATCTCTGTGAGTTAGTGCATCAACAAGTGCTGATTTGAGTTTCCAAAGCACGCATGTGAGCATGTCCATAAAGGCAATTTGCCACAGACTTGTTACGTTTTCTGAGAACACCTTTGACTTTTATTAGATTAACCTTGGTGAGAAACATTACACCCCACCAGAAGAATCCAAAGCGTCTCCTGCTGGCTGAAAGGAATGATTTAAAGGGTGTTTATGACCACCTTATGGACTCTAAATAGTCTAAATATACCTGGTGTGATGCTGCAGATTCAAGGAATTAACACAAGCAACTAAGTGCTTTTCACGTCTGAATGTTTAGTCTCCGGGCTTTAATTCTATTATCTGTTACATTTTTCAAGTAATTCTTAAGTTTCTATATAACAAACAAATTAAAATGCTGTATCCATAGCTAAATAGCCCGCTAGGCTGTAATCAAGGCGCATAAGGCAAAATACCAAGCAAATATTTAAATAATGAACCACTACACTGTCTTGTAGACAGGTTTCTATAAGAATCTATGGTAATTATGTTTTTATAGAAAAATAGACATCTGGTGAACTCGATGTCTATGACAACTGAGTCATTTTAAAAACAGCCATGTGTTTAGGAGCCATGTGTCAACACAGGTGGCAGCTTGTTATGCCACAGACGACTGGAGGTGTTTGTAGAGGCGATTCAGGCAGAAGATGGATGTTGAGAGTGCTGCTCAGACTCTTTGGATTAACAATAACAATGGAATAAAGAGAACACAAAGCCAACCTCATGACTTCTATAAGATATTACTTTGGACATATGTAGTTTAACAACACTGGCACATTTTTAAATTTTTTTTTTCCAAGCAAATAATACTTTTTTGCAGATTATGCACTGTTGATTAATTAAATATTAGAGAGGCATAAGAACTAGTGACACACAATATATCAATGTTGACATCAGGATAAAATGTTAATAGTCATTTTTAACTTATCGGAATTGGTCCATTGAGTAAAAATTTACCGATATTAATAACCGATATTCATTTCCATTTGATAGCTGGTTGTGTGTGTTATTTGGGAGAGGGAGGAGTTAGTAATGTGATATTTGTTAGGGCACTTAACAATGAAAGTCATGCAGAGCAATCATTAGGATTATTTGACTGAAGCAGCACGGCAATGTCAATGGTTGTTTTTTCATGGTGTCGAAACAGTCGGGAAATATATATAATATAGACATATATTGGTTATCAGCCAAAACAGCTGATGATATCCGATATTGATATCGGATATCATTATCAGCCTGACTTTTCACACCGGTGTGTAATAGAAACTAGGAGTGGGCATTTATTAATTTATTGATCATTTATCGTAAAAAATTTCTTGTCATATTAAGAATTTTGATTTATTGTTTCCACAATAACTTTCAGGTATCGTAAAAAAGAAAACAAATTAAAATGCTATTTTTGACTATTTTCACCCCTTCTTTTTCCACAAGAGAATTTAAAAAATCAGTAAATTAAAAAATCTGATCAAATTAGTGATGTAAATCACACTTCTTTAAGTAAGTGGCGTTCTGAAAAAGCTTATTTCAAATAGGCATGTTTTTCAATACACATTGTGCAGTTACCATAAAGGAAGTGATAAATTGTTGTTTTATTGTTATCACAATAGTCCTACAAAATATCATGATAAAATGCTAAGTTGCTCACTCCTCATAGGAACGATTCAATCTTGTTTTAAGTTGATAACTCACGCTAATGAACTCCAAAATAGGAACAGCCTGCACGGAGCTCTGACTTTACTATTTCTGCCTTGAGGCTAAGAATTTCATAGAAATCAAAACAATTGCAACAGCCATTTTCCAGGTTTGTTTACACTTTGAAGAGCTTGTCAACTGTGATGAGTAAAAAAAAAAAAGAGCCAGACTTCTCTGGTCAGGAGGGTTGAACACATGGTATCCCCAAAATAGATCCATGTGCTTTGTGCAGTGTCTGTCAGTGACACCAGTAGCAGGAGTGAGATAGCCACTATCTGCTCTGCTGCCCTCCTCATTTCCTTGCAGGCACACCCATGCCTTTGAAATCCTCTAACTGTGTGTATTTCAAAGATTCCTGCAGCTGACAGGAGAATCCCATAGTTTCGACTTAATACTCCGGAGTCCGTACAGTAATAGCCACCATTAATCACCGTTTCTGCTATCCCTTCTGAAAAAAATTTGTTCAAACTCCTCTCTCCACTATCTCCAGGCTTTGAGAAGAACAGGTTTGTTAACGTCTGACCCTCGGCTGCGGGACTGTATCCATCAGATGAGACAGTCTACGCATGACTCCATGGGACCAGTCATGATGGACAAAAAACTTTTCAGAAGGTGAGAATACCTCTGAACAGTTACAGTGTTTCACGGTCAAAAACTTCCATGTATTTATTTAAATTTTATGTGATAGCACTACCCAATGTAGTGCATAATTTCTATTCTTCCCCCTTTATTCTGATGTCTCTAAGTAAAACCACCACCTCTTAGTCATCATTTAATTAGCTTAGAGTAATTTGATATCAGTATGAACCCAGCTGTTTTGTGAAAGTCTTGGAGGTTGGTTAGTAAGCATCAACAAACACAGCTAGAAGAAAGTCAGGGAGAAATTTGTGGAGAAGTTGAAGGTTATAAAACAATATTTAAAAGTTTGACCGTGTTTTAAACCAAAGGCCATTCATCTGTTCTGACTGGCTGAGTGAGGAGAGGATTAATTAAATAAGCCAAAAGACCCAGTGGAGATCAGGTGGGAATTTCTGTCAACAGGAAAAGCTATTAGCTGTGTGCTCAATAAATCTGCCCTTTATGGAAAAGATGCAAGAAGAAAACCCATTTGCAGTTTGCCACAAGCTATAGAGGGGTTACATCAAACATATGGAAGCTGGTGCTCCGGTAAGATGAGGTAGAAAAATGAACTTGTTGGTCTATTAACAAAATGCATATGTGTGGCGGAAATTAACACTGCACATTGCTTTGAAAATCTAAACCTTAAAGTAAAATTATGTGGTTTCTCTTCAAAATGGACGCGCAAGCTAGTCAGAGTTGATGCAAAGAAGAAGCTAAAAACATGAAATAAAAAACATATTTAAAGTCTACAAAAGAGTTTTTTCTGTCCATCAGAACAACTACCCTAATCACACAGCTGGACCCTGAATTTATGTTTTATGTCAAAGCACATTTATGTGTTAGAATGGCCCAGTCAAAATCCACACTTAATTCAAATTACGAATCTCTGGTAACACTTGAAAACTGCAGTACACAGCTACTCTACATCCAGTCTGACTGGGTTTGCACTATTTATTTTTTTTTTTTTTTACAGACTGGGAAGAAATGTTGTCTTTAGATGCATCATCTAGACTTACAGCTGTGATCCCAAATGATGGTTTTACAAAAATATTGACTCAGTGGGAGCATGAATACTGATGCATGTCTCATTTTTCTGGATTTTATGTGTGAAAAAACCCCCAAAACAAACCATGAATCATTTTCTCCCAATTCACAAAGGGTGTATCATGTGTAATCTCAAAAAATATAGTTGGAACATGACAAAAAACAACAACAACAAAAAAAATAAAAATAAAAACAAGGGGTGGGAATACTTTCATAAGACTTTATTACTTTATTTGTTGCATTTACTTCAACAAACATTCTGGATGTGTCAATGCTGTGCAATTAATAGTTAAAACAGCATGGAAAAAATAATAAATGAGTGCAAAGTGTTGGTCAGTTTAAACTAATGTGTTTTTGTTACGTAAGAAATATGATTAATGGTCAGCTCTATTTGAGACCTGGAGACTGACAGACACCGGTGTTTTATAGCTGACAGCTGCTATGAAGCAAATTCATGTGCATGCATGCATGCCTGGCAGCCAAAGCAGCGGAGCTTGGAGGGAAGTAGTGAGGTCTCTGACTCTGCTAATGAAAGGGCATCATTCTGGTCGAGCTCCAGACTGCCAGCTACATTAGTAGGCTCAAAGGCACCACACTCCCTGCTTTCCTAATTCTATAATTTTCTTACTGAGGTCACGTGTAATTCTCAGATTCATCTTCTGTTCTGCAGCGGCACATTGCTTCGTCTGGCTAAATGAATCAGTCGTAATGTTTTCTGCTTGTTTTCTATAATAAGGAGACTGTGGAAGCTTTAGCACAAATATTCTGCTGGAATAAAGAGAGAAACCATCTGTTGGTTTTTGGAAATGGCCGGCATAAATAATGCAAGCTGCAACCCACTCTCTTTTCACTTTGAAAGGCTCACGCTAACATCACCTACGGCTCATGGCTGCATACTTTAGTTTACACCAGTTGAGGGAGAATATACCCTTATCATTCCTTGAAAGCATATCGCATTGTTCACCAATTATAGCAATGGTTCTGACTCGAGACGCCACCACCTTCCGTACAACCAACTAGGGGGACTTAATGTTTATGTATGATTTAATGTAAAACTGTTTCCTATGAATGAAGATGGTTGTAATAAACAATTGGAGCGGTAAGGGATTTACTCCTTGTAAAAACCTCAGATAAATTCATCTTTTGTTGCAGAAGCACAAACTCACACTGAACAATTTTGGAAACTCAGTGGGGGAACATCCAACTGCCAAACATATTGTCTGACATAACACTGAGAGTAATATAACTTATACTTGTTAGGTTTTTCCTGTTCTCCTGGGATAATATGGCTTGACACACTATGTTTTTCCTTTTGACCTAATGCCCTCATGTCTTTCCATCCATTCTAGAATCTGTGATGCTGTGGGTTGCGTTCTCTTCTGAGGAGAAGCCTTACCTAAAAGTGGTCGATTTTAGTAAAAAAAAAAAAAAAAAAAAAGCATTTGTATTTCCATAATCTTCCCCAAATGAACTGAAATTGTCAAATTAAAGGCTATATTTTTCAATGATGTTGAATACTGTTGCTTCAATAAATTTTTTTTTTATTTTTAAGTTTTTTTGAACATATTTGAGAGGTATTCCAGTTCAGGCATCATATTGTGTTGCAACCTGCAATAGATGTATGTTTTTTTTTACTTGAACCAATGACAATCTCACCCTTTGCCACTGGAATGTTGTTCAAGCTAAAAAAAAAAAAATGGAGTAATGAAATGATAGCAATTAAAATCTGATAATATATGCTGGAAAACAAAGCTTACTGGACAATTTGTCTTGTTTGTTTTATGTTTTCTTATTAATTAAAAAATTACACGAGTTGATTGAGAAAGTTTGTAAAATCTCATTATTTTTTCACAGGTTTCTAAGAAACCACCAAGTGCCTGTCTCATTTTCTATGTGTGGAGAAATAAGAATCCGACTTAAAAAATGTTTTTACATTTTTTAAATTCTCCACCTTCTGTCTGCAGGTGTGTCGGCAACAACATCATTTTGCTGACAAAGGCTTTCAGAAAAAACTTCATTATCCCTGACTTTGAGGATTTCACCCACCAGATCAACAGGATGTTTGAGAATGCACAACAGCAAAGAGGAGGGCATGTAAGTTAGAGTCGCTCAGGCTCAGCGTTTGCTTAGTCATTGTCGTGCGATTTCATGGGTTTCATTTCCTCAGGTAGCCGATTACATTCCTCAGCTGGCTAAGTTCAGTCCGGATCTTTGGGGCGTATCTGTTTGCAGCATTGATGGACAGAGGTAACACAGCACCGGTCTTGGATGTGCTCTGCTCTTTGTGTGTGCAGCCTTAATAAGACTTCTCTTGTTTGCATTTTTCCATTGTGACCTTTCTGCTTGCAGATACTCAGTGGGCGACACCAAGATTCCCTTCTGCCTGCAGTCATGTGTGAAGCCACTTGAGTACGCCATCTCTGTGCATGAGCATGGCACTGATTACGTTCACCGCTTTGTGGGCAAGGAGCCCAGTGGCTTCAAGTTCAACAAACTGTCGCTAAATGAGGAAGGCAAGCAATTTATATAATCAACTCCAGTCTCCTTCTCAGTGCAAAACAATACAAATATCCATCTTTACTGACTTTTGTATCGCCTTTGGATGTGGTCAAATCCACTTTGTTATTAACTCAGCAGAACGTCTGTCTCCATAGACAAACGTCCACCCAGTTGTTTGTATTTGTCCTTGTGTTTGAAGTAGCTGCTCTGTTGTTTTTGGATTGGTGCGAAGGTCATGTAGTCATCTTTCAATACAATTTCTCCTTCTGAAACGTCACACAAATCAAACAAAATTGAGTTATGAACCCAAAGACAGACCAGACCACCACTAAGTAACTAGTTCTCACGGCAGATATTGATGGGTAAGATTGACAGAAGAGATAAACTGAATAGATCCTTAAAATGTTTGTTATAAAGTAAATCCAGAACTGATCTGCCAGAAAACTTTTGTTTGTTTTCTGCTACAAATTGGGAATAAAAACAAATTATAACAGAAAAGAGTTAAAATGGTTTTCTCCTCTCATTGTTTACCATTTTATCACATTTCTTTTAGTCATTGGTTTTTTTATTTGGTTTATAACCTAATGGCACCTACAAGTTCCCTGCAGAAAATTGACCTCCTAATTGTTTTCACTGATGTTTTTGTTTTGTTTTTTGTTTTTGTACAGATAAACCACACAACCCCATGGTGAATGCTGGAGCTATCGTCATTAGTTCATTGATCAAGGTAAAACCTTACTATTTCTATATTTTTCAAAAAATGATCAAAGATATACAGCATAAAAACATATCAAAAGTGCATCACATTGTCTACTTTTTTCTTTTATTTGTCACAAGAGCTAAATAGAATGCTTATGAAAGATAACTTTTTTTGAATGTGTAAATGAATGAAATAAATAAAGCTAGATAATAGTACTGTATACAAAATAAGAATAGAGAGAAGAGAGAGGATTAGGCTAAAAGTAATAAACTGCATTCAGAATAATAACACTAAGTTACTGAAGATTTAAAATATCTGACAAGGAAGTTAGTGTTATGTGATGCACGTAAAATATCAAAACCTCAGCTGTCTCAGGCTAGCTTAAAAGATGTGACTATTCAACATAGAAATAGTTGATTTAGTAAATCTGTTAAGACATCTGTCACATTTGTCTGATATTCGAGGAAAATTTTGGAGATTTGGACTCTTGAAGCCTTGAAAAATGTCTTATAACACCAGCTTGATGCTCACAATATCAGGCTGTTCTCATTTTAAACATAAACAAGAGTCAAGAGCCATTAGTGTGCCGTATATATTAGAATCAGCTCTGATCTAATTGGTATTGTGTACATGCAGATGCTGACACTTTACAGTATAATATGAAACAGTTGACTAGCAGCAATGCGGGTGTCAGAGGGAAGCAAAGTGAGAACTTCCAGTAAGCAGCTGGTCATGTCTGACATCATGAGATTAAACTGAGGCCTGAGGCTGTTAGCAGCAGCACATCTCATTCTCTCATACAGTTATACTCCTGCTGATATTTATGAGCTTTCAAGAGCTTTGTGCTTATAAGTCTATATAATCGCATTGTTCTGAAAGATGTCACTGTTATCAATTTGTTTTATGAAATATAATAATAATTCCCTTTTAGCAGTTTTTATTTTTTTATTATTTACTTAAATGAAATTTCAGTGTGGCTTAAGAATCAAAATCCCTTTGAGTCAGTTCAGAGAGTAAAACCTAAACCGTCCCTGTGGCAGCTGCATTATGGTCATAGCACCTTATTTAAACATGCGTTGCAGTATTTTGCAGTCTCACGTTTCCTCTGTGGAGACTTTTCAAAGTTTCCCAGCTGACTGATGCGAAGGTCATTTTGAGGGAGAAACTCGGTTTGCGTCTCACAACAGGGGTGTGCGTGCCTTTGACCAATCACAGCTGTCGAGGCGGAGGGTGCGTTACCATGTGCGTAAAACTGTTTAAGCAAACATGGTTTTATCTGTGTTTTTTAGTCTTTACTGGGTCAAATGCCTCTATACGTACAACCACAAAAAACAAAAAGGTCAAAGGACGAAACTGATAAATGCTCCCTTTTTTAAACTCCTCCATAATTATTTGAGTCTCTAAATATGAATCCTGCTCCTTCTTGACAACCCCATGGCCTGCTACTGATCCATTAGTGGTGTGTGAAATTCAAGCACAGCCGTAAAACAGCCGCCAGGCCAAACTGAGCACATCGCCTCATGGAGTGACACATTCATCAGCGACATTTACCCGTTGCACAACACCCACCCAACCAAGCAGAGTGTCAAATATGAGCTGCAGCACTGAAACACTGCCATCTGTAGGATCCTGGTGAACCCCTGTAAACCTGCGAAATATAGTGAAATATTTTCTTTCTTCTCTTTTTTAGCTACATTCAAATAAAGCGGAGAGGTTTGACTATGTGAGTAAATGCTTTTCATCTTCAGTTCTTTCAAACTCATCTTTCTGAATTGGGTTTCCGACTGAGCGCGCTCTAAATATGTTTCCACAGGTGATGGAGTTCTTGAAAAGTATGGCTGGTACAGAGTATGTGGGATTCAGCAATGCAACGTAAGAAGAAAAAAAAAACAACTGGTTGTTTTTGATATTTTTAATCAAAGGCAGTTTTTCATACTTCTTGTATTCTTACAGTTTCCAGTCAGAGAGAGAGACTGGAGATAGAAACTATGCAATTGGTTATTACCTGAAAGAAAAAAAGGTTTGTGTGTTTATTTTTGTATCTGATGGTCTTTTCTTCTTTCTTCTGGTGAAGAAAAAACTTACATCATTGTTTTAATTTGCATACATTGATCCAGTTTTAGAAACAAATCATATAGTTTTACAAAACAAGTTATGCCACACTATTGGTATCATATAATGTTTGAAAAAACATATTTAAGTGAAGGCTCTTTGATTTATGTAACTTTAACAATAATTGAATAGTTGTAGTCCATGAGTTTCTGTTTTCTTGATCTATAAATAAGCCACGAAGAAGAGGCTAATTATTCCTCTAGCCAGTTGTCAAACTAAAAAAAAAAAAAGCAAAAATAAAAAACACTGTTTTACTTTCTTTACAAGTGAGGAAAATGGAAAAATAAACAGCTACTAACATAAATTTGCTCTTATCTACAGTCAGAGCATTAGAGTCCCAAAAGCTAGTTGTTAAAGAATTGCTACGAAGTGGAGAGTTGAACTTACCAAATCCAAATTACAACTTGTATTTTATAGGCTTTTGTATATATCTTTTCCCTGGGTGTTAATACATATACACTGTAAAAAGTAATAAGTTCACTTTACTTAAAAAAAGTTAGGAAACCGATTGCCTCAAAATCTTCAAGTAAAGTAGCTAATTCATTTTAAGGTGTTATTGCTAAAAATAACTATGTTTAGACCACTCAGATAAAGGCAGTAAACCTGAGTGCCATTAACTCAAAATCATTAATTGGGTTAACTGTAAAATATTCATTCAGACAACTCATGCAATGGCAGTAAACTTTAGTGCCGTTAACTCAAAATCATTAGTAAAGTTGACTATAAAATGTCAGTTATGTCAATTAAGCAGTACTCATAAAAATAAGTTATACTTACACGTTTAAGAGTTCACATTACTTGCAAAATATCAGGAAACCGATTGCCTTGATATGTTCAAGTAAGATGAACCAAAAGTGTTAAGTTATTGGAACGAAGAGCCAACAGACAACAGTTTGAATGGAAAAAAATGTTTAATAATTAAACAAGTTTACCTTAAATACAAGGTTCTCAAGTTTGGTTACATACACACTAACCTGGAAACAAAGTTTTCCAAAGACTTTTTTAGGGGAAAAAAATGACATGACTTTTTTTTTAGGGTAGCCTTCAATATAATATTGAATCCTTCAAATGGCCCTCAGTCTTTAAAACTTTGAGAATCCCTGCTTAAATGTCTTTGTTGACTGGTGTGAAACAAAAACTCAATTCTCAATACTAGAGCCTAACATTTATCATAACATTGATAAAGTAAATAATGAAGTAGTGAAGTGAAGTAATGTTTCTCCTCATTAACATAAAACCATTTAGTAGTCTGCAAATGCAATGATGCTCTCTCCAACAAAAAAAGAATCAAACAAGAAATAAAAATCACTTTTCCAATAAGGGTAAAGGTATCAACGTTGATCCATAATGTCACATCACATTCACTCATTGCATCAGAAGATTTTTGAGTGATTGTATTTTTGGTTTTAGGGATTTATATCCAAGTGAGAGAAGCACCCTTTGGATGAAGTCAAAGGTGTACTTCAGTTGTTGAGGGTACTCCAAATTCAGAGAATAAATAAGTCCAAAGAGCAAGCACATGGCATGTGGAAGATTCCCAAGATCATTCATGACAAGACTTCCTTCCAAAATGATGGCAGTACTTGAAGACTGGAGGTGCAGTGAGTCAGTGGAGGCCTGCCTGTCCTCAGGAATGATGGTCAGGATCCCAATGGGGGTGTGAGACACGTCTGGGTCTTCGCAGTCCTAACAACAATAGAAGCAACACCACAATTACATATCAACATAACACTTCTTTAGGGTGACCAGACGTCCTCTTTTTCCCGGACATGTCCTACTTTTCAGACCTAAAAAAATGTCCGGGGGGAATTTAAAAATCGTTAGGGATTTTGGTCAACTGCCTCAAAACACATTACATAGCTTACAGTGCATTGTGATTACATTGCCACTCCTGTTCCTCTACTCCATTCCAGGTTTCTTTGTATGGCAAAGAAATCGGTAGCACATGTACACACATGTCCCCCCACACCCCGTCTCCCCTATCTCCACCCCCGTTGCGCATGTGTGTCCGCGATTCTACCCCCGCCAACAAAAAGAATTGTCCTCCTTTTCAGAAACCCAAATCTGGTGACCCTACACTTCTTCATCACGGCTGCTTCTCCTACAGTTTACAGCTGTCCCACCTATGGCAGTCTACTCATCATAAGCCTTCTATAACAGTATAGCGGCTTTTTTAACCCGCCAACGTCTTTAACCTTATCGCTTTTCCTTTTTTTGTTTTGCGCCCCGGAGAGCTTTTTTGCACAGCCGCTCCATCTTGTTGCCACTAAATAAACATGATATTTTCGACTAACGTTAGTCCCAGGCATCGCTAAATCATTACACATAAAGTTAACCTCAAAACCTGGACTTACGGATGAATTATACGGCCGAGATAACGAATATAAGTTTGCTAAAAAACAGTGGGACTTACCGTGACAAAACTTAGCTGCAGCAACCGCCGTATTGTTGACAGTTTGGAGCTTCTTTCAAACACGTCGTCACTCGTCAGTGTCCAATGCGCATGTGCGTTCAACGAGAGCTGCCGAATGATGCCGAGTTTTTTGCTGGTTATGCAGATGCGTTTTGCTCACTCATAACTCCAAGTTCGGGTTACTTGCTGCTGATGAGTTTGATTACTTGCCTCAGTAGAAAGTTGTCTTTGCTAAGTTTAAGTTAGTATAGTCAACAGAATAAGCTGGAATGAGTTCAGGTCACTTTTCTTTTTGAGTACACTTTACTTTTACATTTTACAGTGTACAAGGCGCTGCTTGTAGTTGAGTGTGTGCTAACTCTGATTGTTACTCTTGCAGTGCTTCCCTGATGGGGCAGATATGATCGGAGCCCTCGACTTCTACTTCCAGGTAATTATTTATAGTATTTCTCCGGTTTTTCCAGAGGGCAAAGTATTGATGTAGAAGTTTTGCTTCCAGAAAAATATGTATAGAAAAATAACGTTTGTTTTCTGATTCACTGAACCTGATTTTAAAAAAAGTATTTCTTTTAGGATTCATTATTTGTATATTAAATTTATACAGAATTACTAAATGTTATTGTTTCTTAAGAAATCTGACATTTTTTCAATATGTGGAAATCGGTTTTAAAGTTTTTATTTTTAAAAGTACTCTACAAAGAATTAATTAATCATTATTCAATTATTATTAAATTATTAAAATATAAAGAAACAAAATTTTTAAATAATAAACAACTTCTTAATTGACATTAAAATATGATTTTCTTTTCATTTTTATTTTCAATGTTGCACATCTAAAAGATTTTACCCATCATTGTTTTGTTTTTTGACAAAAAAACAATACAAAGGTTCTGTATTTATGTCAGATCCTACACATAAATACAATCCTACATAGTTTCTATGGTTTGTTTTACGTTCTCAAAATATTTTCAGTCAGTAAAATCATTGGTTCAAGTTTGTAGGTACCTGTGGAAAATAATACTATTTATCTCTGTGTCCATTTTTGTTGCTATTTTGTAGGAGCAATGTTGATCATATGTTGGCTTCTGTTACTCTTTCATAACAACCACCTGCCTGCATGTGAGGCATTTAGTACAAATCTGAGAATATTTCTCATAGAAAACCTGTGTCTGTCTCTCCATTCCAGTTGTGCTCCATTGAGGTGACCTGTGAGTCTGGAAGTGTCATGGCTGCCACACTGGCCAATGGAGGCATTTGTCCAATCACGGGCGATCGTGTGCTAAGTGATGAAGCCGTTCGCAACACATTGAGTCTGATGCATTCCTGCGGGATGTACGACTTTTCTGGGCAATTTGCTTTCCACGTAAGTGTCTTAGTTTGAATTTAGCAAAGAGTTTCGATGACTGTAGGCCAGAACCAGAGTATTTGGTCTCTCTTTTTCCATTTTGTACTCATAAACATAGCTTCGCTTTCCCAGTCAACAAATCAGTTTATTCTCTCAGTTGTTTAATTAATTATGGAGGTAAATAATCATAAAAAATTAACTTCAGGTAGATTTTTTTTTGTTCCAGCTATTTTATTCTACACAATATTTCAAATAATTTTGGCTCTAATTCTTTTTTGGGGCCAGTAGAACATTCTTGATAAAAATAAAAGACCCTTTTAGATATTTATACAGTCACAACACATTTCAAACAAAAATAACTAAAGAAAAGAACTTACATTTTTTTGCTGTAAAAAAATCCTGGAACAAAAAGACCAAAACTGAAAATGTTTCAATTAGGCAGAACATATTTCATATTTCAATGGAATCCTGTCTTCAGGATAAATTATTCAGGCTCCAGTATTGTTTTTGTTCTCCTTGCTTAGGTGGGGGTCCCTGCCAAATCTGGCATTTCAGGCGCTGTTCTGCTGGTGGTTCCCAACGTTATGGGCATGCTGTGCTGGTCCCCGCCGCTGGATCGGCTCGGAAACAGCGTCAGAGGAATTCACTTCTGTCAGGTAGGCTGCTTATTTCTTATCCAGACGAATATATTTCAGATGTAACCATAGATTATTAAACAACAATGATTTGATCCAAAAGGAGCTTGTTTCTTACTTCAACTTCCATAATTATGACAACCTGAGGCATTTCACCAAGAAACACGACCCGAGGAGACAGACGGACGACGATCCAGTGAGTTTAGTGCCACAAACGACCTACAATCTTCCTGTTATTTTTTAAACCATGAAACTGCCTTTGTAAGAATTGATAAACTTGAATTTCCTTCATGTTTTCCTTCAGAACAAGTCAGTCGTTAATCTGATGTTTGCAGCGTACAGCGGTGATGTCTGTGCTTTGAGGAGGTCAGTAGAAACAAACATTTTCTTTCTCCAGCACTTATAGGATCCAAATAAAATACTGGAGAAAAGAAACAATGAAATTATTTTAGTCATAACATTGTCGGTATGTTTTTTTTGCCATTAAACATGCTCAATATACAGTACAACATGCTGTAAGTTGTAAAGCAGCTGCTATGGATCATGAAACTTTAAATTGATTTAAATTTTAATGTTATTCTGAATAGCATACTTTTGCTGTAATTGTTTTGATATATAATGTTTGTATATACACACCTTTTGTCCTTATAGCTTACCTCCTCACAGCGAACATCTCTCACTCCCTTTATTTACAGCAATATTTCTTTATTCGTACCTCCTCCGTCTCCGTCTCTCCCCCAGGTATGCGCTGTCAGCTGTTGACATGGAGCAGAGGGATTATGACTCTCGCACCTCTCTCCATATCGCTGCTGCCGGAGGTAACACTTTGCATGATTACTTCGATCATCTTTAAATTGTGTCGGGTTTGGCATTCATATAAAACCCAATGAAATATGGCATTTCAAATGCTGCGTGGTTTTTGCTCATGCTCATTTTCCTCCTAGGCCACGTGGACGCTGTAACGTTTCTGACACAAGTATGCAAAGTGAATCCGTACATTAAGGACAGGTAGGGGGAGAGGGTTATCACCCTTCATCTGATACTAACTCATTTTACTAACTATAACAGCCCATCCTTGTCCATTTCACACTGTCGTCTATCAGATGGGGCAACACACCCCTTGATGACGCCATGCAGTTTGGCCATGATGTTGTTGTTTCAGTCCTGCAAAAATACCAACATGAGTACAAAGAGTCGTCCAGCAGCACAGAGGAGCAGAACCCCTCTCTGGACACGATGAAGACCTCTGTTTAAGAATTATCCATGAAAGTTTGGACTGAAACCTTCTGTTGCACAGCGGGAAAGAATCACAGGACAGAAGGTAATTGGGAGAGCTGATGAATGTTTGACTTTATTCTCTTTTTAAGGGATATTGCAATGTTTTTTGTGTCTCAGAAAATGTATTAAATAATCAAAAGAAATTACTATTACTTTCTTTACATGCCTTCTGAAAAGTCTGACATTTTTAAATTTTCCAACCAAAGGCTATAAAATGTGTACCTTTTATTAATTGTGTGGAACGTTTAACGTCAATTTTGGAAAAAGGGATGCACCATTTTCTTTCAATTTGATTTAACTGGGCCAGAATTTGGAATATGTGCAGAATAAAGGCTTAGTGAAAGAGCATACTACAGAACTACATCAATAATCAATTACTACTAACCTACATTAATTTGGTTGGTTAGTAATATTCCTGTTTTGTGCAAAAATTTAGTTGAGATGTAAATATTAAAAAATTGTGCTATCTAGGTCTTAAATCTTAAAATATATGTTTTTCTTTGGCCCCCTTCACACTGGATTGAGATCACTGTACGACTTTAGCCAGAGTGGTGAAACTCAGCAGGGTACTGAAAAATGGTTCTGGAGTCAAAGCTTCCCATTACTGTTGTCAGTTCACACAAAGCCTACGTAGAACAGTAATGGCGATTTATTGTCATCTCAGCAGCATATCAGCATCATACTAAAGCCAGTTTAACAAAGGAAGGAGTACAGGAAGCAGTGCCATGCATGAGAAAGAATCCCTGCTAAAAAGAAGCGCACACACCTCCAAATTGTGTCTGAGCTTGGATGTGCTGGTTGCTGGGAGACTGAAACATGTCAACAGCACTTTGAACGCACTCCTGGATTTCCTGTTTGCTGCGATCCAAACTGTAACTATTGTAATATAATGTGTAATATATTGTAATTGTATAATATGTAAATATAATATTTCAACATCCTCACAGCAATGGAAACACATAATACATGTAAACATTATGGAGACTGCATAATCCACCTCCTCTCAAGGATATATATATATATATATATATATATATATTAGTAAAGAGAGAGGGAGAATTTTTTTACATCCTGTAAAGGTTATGCAGCAGAAGCAATAGCTGTGCCGGTAGCATAGTGATAGAGTGATATTTTGGTGTGATCTTACAGGCTGTGGTGTCCAGTGTCTGTCCTCAAGTGCATTCATCCTACATGTTTCAGATGTTTTCCTATTTCAACACACCTGACTCAAATTAACAGTTACCAGCAACCCCCGCAGTGCTTGATGGCATGTTGAAAAGGTTATTCGCTCATTTAGAATAAGTTGCAGCAGAACTGGACACCTCTGTTAGAGGGCACTGCTGCGTCCTAGTGAAAGTCTAGATGTGTAGATGGTGAGATGATAAACATGTGAATGTGCTGCTGATCTCCAGACCACGCCGACACTGCAGGAGAGCCAATCAGAGAAGCAGAAAATAGCACTAAGATTTGTCGGGCGACTGCTAGGTGTAGCTGTGTCATGATTGCTTTCACACTGAAGGAGGTTTTCCTCTTTTGCAGCAATCCAAGCAGCTTCTAACAGGTAATTAAAATCACAGAGAGGATTCATCCAGTGTGAGCAGGGCCTTACTTAAAATACTCTGGGGATTAAACTTCAACGTCTGATTAGAGATTTATTTAAAAGGAGCCTGAAAGCTACTGGGACTGTTTTGTTGGGAAAATAATATGCACTTCAGTATCCTCCCTACCAGCTGGGTTTTGTTTTGTTCTTTATTGATATGTAAAGGCTCACTGTGGTGTTTAGGATTTATAAAGACTGTATAAACCTTCATGTTATTATATATATATATGTATATGTTTTTTATTAGGCGGTAATTATTGTGAGACTCAGGGCCAATACTGTGGCTAATTAAACCAACCAGTTGCATTGATAGCCAAGACATGTAGTTTCCTATTAGGTTTTAAGGCCTAAAAAAATAAGACCACATATTTATATATTTTTAAATGTCCACCTTTATTATAACAGTTTTTTGAATAATTCAACTGACAAACCAGCAAATTTAAGGAAAAGATTTTAAAAGTTCATTAACCTGGATGCATAAGAATGCACACTTTTAAAATAATACCTTACTGAAACAACAGATAGTTTAGTACTGGAATATGGGTCAGCAAATTTTTAATTTTCTTCTTTTTCTGGTCGAACCATTTGAGTCTACATTCTCTCTTATGTGGAGAGAGATGCCAAAAAATAATGTCCTCTTTCATTTTCAAGCATTTAGCAGAAACCTTAATGAGCCAAAACTGAGTATTTGGAACAGCTCACAATCTCCTCCATCTTGAAAAAAGCCTTGCTCCCTCAGAAGAATTATAATCCCAGAGCACCATGCTGCCCACACCATGTTCCGCATTCAAAACACTTTTTCCCACGCAGTTTTTCAGAAATTTGGAAGGAAAAATCAGGACTCTGTTTAGCAAACTTATTTTATCAACTAAACTTACAGTAAATATAGCAGATATGCAGTCATGCAACCAGGTTATAACACGTTTTAGCTTTTCTATATTTCTGCTTACAAATTTGCTGAATTGATCTGAAAATTGAAAAATAGTTTGGAAATAATTTATACTGGTCTTATTCTTTTTAATTTAAAACTTGTTTGTGTATATTTGAGATCCACTGCATGCAGAGATGCACCAATCCAAAGACTGGAATCTGTCCATATCTCCTTGATCATTAAATCTTAATATGTTCAATATTTTTGTACCACAAACGCATCATTTAACAGGAAACAGACGCATTTTAGAATTTAATACAAGTGATATGAAAAGTTAAATATTGACATATCGACTCCACGCATAAATATATTATGTTTGGTTGTGTTCAAAATGGCTACCTTTATGGAATGTAAAATGATTTCCTGCAGGTTTTATGTGTCATACAAGAACTGATCAGAATCTGTTAAATTCTGTTAAATATTTTTGACCAGAGGCATCAAAGATAACCAAAAAAACGGAATCGACCATAGAAAGCTTGATCGGTGCTTCTCCATAAAAATGTCTTATTAAAAGTAACAGAAAGGTTTTAAAGTGTTTAAGCACCACACTGAGATGGCTTTTCTTGTTTTCAATGTCTAGCTTCATAATCTTTACATTTCACTCATTGTCATAAAACTTTAAACATTCATTGATTAATTTTTCCCATTGCCATCAGTTCATTCTGTTGAGATATCCACATGCTAAGCTTGTAGTTGTAGCTGGTGTATCCTAGCTACATTTTTTGTTTAAGTTTAAATTTACCATCGTTACTTACAGTCTAAAGTTTGGAAACATGAGTAAAGTGACTAGAGTTTCTCAAAATAAGTTTAAATGTGTGTTTGCTTTTAAGGAAAATATCAAACACACCCTACATGTAAATTTAAAACAAGATAAAAATGTAATATACTCAACTATCATAAAAGTGTTTTTTTTTAGGTTTTTCACTCAGCAAAACTTCTGTACAGATCTTCAGTTCACTGTAAATATTTTGCTGTAAATAAAAAGAAAAATGTGGAAAATTTCATTGAAGTTATTTTATTAAACAATACATGGTTTGACTGTGAACACAGAAAAGTTCTGTGATGTTTTAAGGAGTACATTTGTGGAGAATACCACAGCATGCATTATATAAGACAAAATTGGCAGCAAATATTTCTCAAATCTAACCACACGTTCTTTGTTTCCTCATTTAGTCTCTGAGGTAATGTTCCATTACACGTAGAAAACACACACAGAATGAGTTTATATTATTCAAAGTCATGATTTGCTGAATTACACAGTAATCAATCATCATTTGAAAAAAAAAAGTCCTATTGCTGTTTGTCTTGCAATTATGTAGGATACTGATAAATGCTGCCTGATTATCCATGGCAGTCATCTGGGTTAATCCAGCTTCACTTCAAGCCTTCTGGCTCCTCCAGACCAGAGTGTGTGAGGATTTCCCCGTCCCAAAGCCCAAACGCCGGGGAAACAGGAGCTGTGAACCGAGCTCTGAGTGTGTGAATGATTCTGGGCTTCTCAGTGTCCACCAGCCCCACGAACCCGGCGTCGTAGTCGAGCAGGATCCCCACTCGGTCCGGCTTCCCCACCAGAGTAACAGGAACCACCTTACTGCCTGTCATGGCGAACCACTTCCTCTGAGCATAGCCGAACACCCAGGAGGAGCTGCTGGTACCAACACACTCGTCTCTGGACATCCGCGCCTCCGCGACCCCCAGACGAAACTCCTGGGACTTTTTCACCGTGACCTCCCAGTAGTGTCGTTCGCTGCTAATCGTTTTGTCGCCCAACACAACGGCCCACTCTCGGAAACGCTCGGGGTCGTCTTGGACCTGGGAGGGGTCGAGGCCCAGCATGCGGTAGATGATGCCTGTGTCTTTCTTGAAGAGGTCCAGGCTGCTGTGGGCCGTACGCTCATCGAGTCTGAACTGAAGGTCTAGAAATAAAAAGCACACAAATGTGTTATCTAATAATAAAAAGTCTAAATATTCACATAATTAATATGCATGTTATTTATGAATTAACCAAGTTCTCTGTGCATTTTACCCCAAAAAATACAAGTGCATGCCTGTTACAATAACAAATTTTGCTGGGCGATAAATTATCCCAAAAGTTATCACAATAAACGATAAAATGATTGTTTTGAGACCATTTTCAAGTAACATAGTGGTAATGGCAATCATGGAGTTACTAGATTATCTTTAAAAAAATCCAAATGACCTGTAAAACTGTAAAAAGTATAATTGAAGCCATCATTTTAGTGTAATTTGTCATTACCTATATATTCGTACAGAACCTAGTGAGACTATATAGTCAAAGCAGATTACCATCCATTCAAAATACTCAAATACACCTAGCAGTATGTCTCCATTAAGAGTTGTTATTTAAAGGACCAGCTCTCTGCATGAACTGTGTTGCAAAACTACAGGCGGACTTGTCTCTGCAAGTATTGCGTTAACATGCACCAGCAAGCTGCTCCATCCATTATCTGACAGAGCGTCTGTTCAGTATTTCAACATGAGTCCTTGCGTGTGCAGCGGGAATGGCTACAACTAAGGTTAACAGTATTTATATTTTTTTTATACAGTAAACCCTTGTTAATAGGCCCCTTTTAAAGACACTTTTTTGTCACATGAACTTTTTAATCTACCCTCGATCCTTTTGTTGCCCTTTTGAGGTCAAGCCCCCCCGCTTTGTTTTTTTAAGTTTTGGATTTGCACTCCCAGATAAAACTGCGCTTTTTCAAATGAGGGGAAAAGAATCGGAAGGTTAATCTGGTAACAATAACAATCTTTTGTGAATAACTCTCAGACTGAGCTGAGCCTAATATCGGACATTGAGCTCTGTGTTAACATTGCTAATAACTAGCTTCCATAAAACATTAACTTACGGTTTCCCGTTGATGTGCATATAAAGCGCCTTTTCGCTGACAGACTGACTTCCCGCCTGTATCCCGCAGACAGCGAGGACAATGTCCGCCCTGCCCAGCGACAGACAGGGAAGATCCTGATGGGTATCGCCATGTTTTTCCTCCTGCTGCTGCTCACATGTCGTTTTTCCTTCTGCTGGGAGATGTAGTAATGTTTGCGCTCTGGCGCCCTCTGCAGCCTCGGAGAGGAACATTACGCTACAACAGCACCATGGACAGCAGCCAGCCACATAAACACGACTGTCTCAATTTGTGAAAAGAAAAACTGATTTGTAACTGGGCTTATATCAACATTTCATCCAATTTACTTGAATAGTTTGTTTTTCCCACAACTGAAAATATTTTTTAAATGAATTAACAATATGTCAGTTTGATAAGATACAGCAATCCAAAAGGACTAAAGGTAAAATAACGTTAGAAGTAAATAAAAATAATTATGGAAGTAAAAAGGAATAAGGCTATTGGCTTTTAAAAGAAAAATTCCTTACCAAATCCTGTACTTTTTATGGAATTACTTGCAAAAAATCCCCCAAGAATTATCTTACAATTTTTCTTTTTATGTTTAGTTGCACTACGAAAGTAGGGAAATGTAACAGTTTTTCTAGATAAATAAAACAAATTTAGCTTATTGGTTTTATAAATAACCATTAGAACAATATGTGTATCTTCCAGTGGCTTGACAGCCACAACATTTTTCATTTCAGGTGAAAATAATTAGCTAGTTTCGTTTTTTAAAGATAATAAAGACAATATGATAAATGTGTGCCTTTTAAATCCAAGTCCACAATTTATTCAATCTTTCCTCACGTGCTTGCTTTAAAGCAAACCATTGATGGAAGATGCACTCTTCACAGACAGCAGGAAGCTGTTCTGCTGCTTTGCTGGAAGGAGGAGCTTCATCCTTGAAGGCGGGGCTACGTCCACCCAGGCGTTTTGCACAGCTGAATGGTTGCTACTGGAAATTAAAGGATTTCTCAAACGTGCATGAAGTAATCAAGGCAAAACCACATATATGTTTCTGAAGAGAAAACACCATTATGACCTCGTGCCACATTCAAAATAGTCGATTTTACATAACACTGCCCCTTTCATGATTCACATATTATGCTGGAGTTAATTGGAGAAGAATATCAACACCAGAGCATCCTATATCCTGGGTAATTCTCAGTGATGACAGTGGATAATATTACTTAATCAAAATTCTCATTATACGTGCTCTTAGCTGCCTAAAATGGCTCACTTTCTCTCGGGGACATTCAGTTTTTTTCCTCCCTCTCTTTTCTTTGTCCTCCTCGTTCCTCTTTTTTTCCACCATTTGGTCGTTATGACCCGATGTTTAGCCAAGCAAAACAAAAGCTAAGCAGGAAGCCATGGCAGCACACACGTGATCAGATGCATTAGAAATATTCTGCACACATGGAAATCAGGTTTGCGTTTTCTTCTGTTTTGAGCCAGTTAATCATTCGTGTGCGCGCAGCCAGCTCTCTGACAAATAAGACAAATAAATAAAAGTAACTGTAGTTTAAACTGCTTGTTTGTGAAGCCGCTGGTGCAGCCGTGTGTGTGGGAGCCACAAAAACCTAAAGTGACAGGTAAACAGCAGAGGAGAGTCAGTCCGCTCTCAGACTGACACGCACAGGAGCGGAGGAACACAACCTGCCCTCACGACTCAGTCAGCACCGACCACCGACTCCTCTCTACGGCGCCAGAGTGGACAAATTCAGCCTTTATTTAACGGGTTGAAGCAACTCCTGCTGAAGTGTCCAAAGATATTCCTTTCTGTCTCCAAGCTCCGAGGTTTTCTTCTTGCTGGCGTGCAGGAATTATCCGCTCTCCGCCGGACTTATGATCGCCCAGCGATTCACGACTTCTCCTCTCCCGCTGAGAAAGCTGCAGATCGGGACTGTGGCGCTGTGCTGATGGACCCGGGCTCCGGCAGCTCGGCGGTGCTCTTTGCAGAAGGCTCAAATGTTTGCTTAAACGCAGAGCTGACTGAGTGATGGCGACAAAACTGCATCAGGTCAAAGACTGGTCCTCTGCACACTCCGACGGGTGATAGCAGAGCTGCTCTCTGCTGAAGGAATACTTTCCCAGTTTTGACTTGATGCATTCAAACCCTCGCATGTTAACGATGGATCTGAAAGTGGAGCCGGAAGAACTGGACTCGAACCAGCCACCACCCATAGAAGTTTTTGCGCACAGCTCGACCCTGCACGGAATCTCCCACATCTTCACCTACGAGCGCTTCTGGATCAAGCGGTTCCTGTGGCTCGTCTTCTTCCTGGCCTCGCTGACTTTCCTGCTCTACGTGTGCGTGGATCGGATCCACTTCTACCTCGAGTACCCGCACGTCACCAAGTTGGACGAGGTCTCGACCCCCGTCATGACGTTCCCGGCGGTGACCTTCTGCAACCTAAACGCGTTCCGTTTCAGCCAGCTGACCCGGAACGACCTCTTCTACGTTGGGGAGCTGCTGGCCCTGCTCAACAACAGGTAGGAACATTTCACCTCAGTTAGAGGCTTCACTTTCAAATCCAAAACTCTTAGACCCTTTCGTTTTGTTGCTGTGGTTCTTGTCAACTAAGATAACATTAGAATTCAGTATTCCGCACATCTTGCTCCGTTATAGCGTCTTTTAAAGTCCAGGTTCTTAAAGCTCATTAGGAAACTGCTGCACAGTAAAACTTGTAAAGGCGAGACTTTTGACTTGTAAAGCTAATTTTCTTCACTTTTTCCTGCTTAGTTTAGGCCCACTATTAAGGGGGAACCTACAGTTTTGCAAGATTTTTGCAAGAGAATCCATTTAAAGGCAAAGACAGTCCCTTTACTGGTTCAGCTTCCCTTTAGTACGGAATACTTTAGCAAAAAACAAACAAACAAACAAACAAACAAACAAACATATTCTGCTGTAATGTTTGGACAATGAAAAAGCAAAACTTTTATTTTGGTGACTCTCTGAAATCTTAACTTTGAAAGCCCTCAAACAAACTCTTCTTCATGGTCCAGTTCAACTAAAAGATACTTTTTTATTAAATACTTCGGCTTTTAGCATTGTAACGTTTTATTTTTGAAATGCCATCATAATCTGCTGTTTTAATGATGGATTTAGTTGTATTTGTAATCTAAGTGTAATAATCTAGATGAACAGAGGTTTTTATTTTTAAGAATATTATTAGGTTTTATTTTGAAAGGTCGTCATAATTTCTTAATGGCCTGCTTTGCTTCATTAGTAATGTGAAATTTTCTTAAAACTTCCTCTTAGAAAAATTTAAGGTTTTATTTAAAAAGTGTCTCAGAGCTTTCTTTATAGCTAAAGACCAAAACCTATTTTTCACAAACGGTTTAGTTGCCTTAGTCATGTTTAATTTTTCTTAGTAATCATCGACTAATGAGTTTTATCTGTCTTATCTTGAAACTTTGGCTTTAATTAAAAATGTGGGAAACCCATCAAGGTTCATTCAGCTTTTAACAGAACAATTATTCATCTCAAACTCAAAAGTCTTAGAAACCAGAATGAGAACTTTACATTATACAAGTTTTAGTTATTTTTATTTATCTCTCCATATAAAAATGTAAGTTTTTTTTATTTTTATTTTTTAAAGTTCTTGTAATGTAATGTTTGACCCCATATTGAGGAAGGTGATCATAAATTGTGCATTTCAGGTTTAAGTCAAACCAGAAAATCTGCAGGTATATTATTCCTTTTAACTTTGCAAATGAATTAATAGCTCATGTTCAACCTATTGACTCAGTTACTTCAGACAAGATTTAAGTAATTAATCCTCCACTTGTAATTTGACTGCAGCCTTTTTCTACCTTTCTCAGTCACCCAGTGGCTGCAGAGCATGCTTGTCTCTCTTGAATTCGGTGAACCATTATAATCAGGAGGCTCCAGCTGTTTTGTTGGTGCAGCTGGAGGCTCTGGATACAGAAGCTGGCAGTGGCACTGCGTACTGTACACTGTAACAAATTGCTGTATAAAAACGGCCAAAACTGAACAGTATCATACTGTTTCTATTGAAAACGGTACTGCACCGTGAAAAACAATGCATTCTGGGCAATTATTACTGTTTTTAATAAAATACTGTAATATACTGTGAGTAGCATTGCATTTTGGGAATGATGTTAGATTCAACGGCAAGGAGACTCTCTTTAAACAGAACGCTACTGTATTTCACAAGAAGACACGTTGTTGTGACATGTGGAAGCAACCTCTAGAATTTTCTTTACAAGGACTATCCATTTGAATCCTGCATTTTATGAGCCAATCCGGTAAGTTGGAGCATAATTTATTTGTTAGATGATGTTGTCATACAGTTGTCATTTTTAAGCAGACTGTACTGCTTAAAGTTACTAAGCTAACTTAGTTAACTTAGTAGCTAACTAAGTTAGCTTAGTTAATCTGTCATGCTGTAATAAGGAAGCTAGCATAACATTATTTGATATATCTTGTAGATAAGAAGGTAATTAATTAAAGTAACCCGTTTTCATTGTTACTTAGTTATTTGCCTGTAGAAACGTCTTTTTTTTAGATTTAGCTCATACGTTCTTAGGTTGTCAGTAGAAATGTTAAGAAAGATGACCTAACTGGAGAATGAATAAAGAATGCCATAACTTTGCAAAGAAAAACAAAACTCATTGTGGTTTAAGATTTTCACGACAATACGATACAATAACATGCAGATGACACAAGGTTTTGATTTATTTGTATTGCATGAAACACAATATCTTTAAATGAATGTTGTTTTAGAAATAATGGTAAAGGTAATTTGTAGAAGTCACAATACTTGGTATAATTTTTTTTATTTTATTTTTCAGGTGGAAAAGACCATGTGACTGCTGGGCACTGGATGATCAGTCTTGAGAGCCATATTGTATGTGAGGGCATTCAACCAACCTTTGTGACAGGGCTTGCTGCACTGTTTTCAATGTACTACACCTACAATATCAAGAAGAGGCTGCATGTACACTTGAATTCATCCAGAGGTAAGGTTTGTGTCCGTCTGTCCGTCCCCCCCTTTTCACAGCTAACACACCTTAAACCCTGACTCCTTAAGCATCATATGCTAATCTGAAATTACTGCATTTTCAGGCACTTTCTTGATATCAACCCTGAAAGAGGGACCAAGGCCAGCTGTGGCAAGATCGTCTCCAAGAGGACAGGAAATACTGTTCAAAAGAAGTTGGTCACTGTCGACCCCTGTGTCTCAACTCTGCTAAAAAAACCTCATGGACTTCGAGTGGAATTTCATATAGGTTAGTGAGAACTTTCTAACCAGGCTATAAATATGGTTGCCCCTCTGCGCAAAAACAAACAAACAAACAAAAAACTATACAGGCATGAAGGCAACTTATCCCTGAACAGGAGTGTTCTTGAGAGATTTTTTTTGGTTTAAAGGTCAACATAATCTTAGACATCTCTTTTAATTTATAGCATAAATTTTGTTAAGGGTCCCACATTCTGTTCTTCAGATATAATTTGTAATTTTGACTGTACAGGCACAATGTTTAACTTATCTTGGCAGTGTGTTGTCAAATATTGTTTCATTGTTTTATCATTTGAAGTTGGAGCTCTGATTTTGCCCTAAAGGAAATTCAAGTCTAAATGTTTCATTTAAATTTTTATCAAACTAAAATTTGCAATTTTTTTCTATGCTTTAGATTGAAAGTTAAATGTTTCATTTGTTTTATGTTGCATCATATTGTTCCTCACTTCCACTAAAAGTAGTATTTTGTATTGAAAAAGTAGTGTGCTGAGTTGTACAATGCATTATTTCATAATTTCTTTCATACTTATTTTATTTCAGATTAATCAAAAGGCCACAATTCATGCTTTATTCAAAAACTCTTTAAATCAGTTATTAAGAAATTTATTTTACAAAATAGATGGGGATTTTCTTACTGTTTTTCCAGAATACGACTTACTTTGGACAGTTTACCCTCAACATACTTGTAGAAAAGGTTTAGGTTTAAGGCACACATACGTTGTCGTTTCAAAACCTTCTTCTTTATTATGTGGCCCACTAAAGACTGTGTATGAGTCAATGTTTGAGTTGGTGCTTTTTTTTCCCAAATAAATGTTGGTTGACATGATGGAACTTACATTTTCTAAGTGTTTTTTTTAATGTTTCTATTTTGTATTGGAAATTTACAGTAGTAAGCTGTATGTGAATTCAACAGTAAAGATACCATAGAAAAACTGTAAAATACTGGCAACACAGCTGCCAGTAATCTACTGTAAATCTGATAAAAACAGCAATGCGCTGTAATCAAAAGATTTCTTTTGTGACAGTAATATACTGTAAAGTTGATTACAGTAAGGGTACTGTATTTTTACAGTATAATGCTGGCAACCCTGCTGCCAGCATTATACTGTAAAAATACAGGGCAATTTGTTACAGTGTACGCACCCACAGGAGGAAAACAAGCTGGAAGACCTCTTTGATTTCGAGCGAAACGGCAAATGCTCGGGGCGTTTTTGCCATTCACACATTCTGATCTCAGAGTGTCTGAAATTTAGTGCAAAGCTCCAGAGAAACTCTTCTCATCCACAGTTAGATTCACTTGCGCTTGAGCTGATAAAGATTTTAACAAGGAAGGTGCTTCTTTGTTCTTGTTTTGCGTGGATAGCATGAAAACCATTTTTTTTTTCTGTTGCTGTTTTGAAATCATGTCCTAGAAGCACAAGAGGAAATAAAGATCTCACAGTGGGAGGCAAGAGGCTTGTCTTAGCTTTAGAAGCTTTTTGATTGCATGCCCTTTGGTGCCGTAATATTTTTCCAAATGTCAACAGAGGCAGCAACAATGAAGCAATTAGTGAAATAGTTTCCTTTACTTAGTGCCTTCAGTACTTCAGGAGAACAGAGTGTCAGGTGCAGCAAACAAGTGTTTAAAAACAAAATCAGTTTAACGCTCGGAGCTCTTTGGATATATTTTTTTTTATTTTCAACCCAAATCTACCCAGCAATGTTATCAGAAATCCAAAATGAACATTTAATTGTTTATTCCAAAGTTATGGTGCATAAACAGGAACCCTCCTGTTTTTTTCCCTGCATCCATACCCATGTACTTATCTTAAATATTACCCCGTAATCTGCTAAGATTATTTTTGCTTCTGTTGCCAAGGAAGAAAATCCCTGCAATGACAGTTTAAGCTGCCAGAAATACAAGTGCTTGTGGCTTGAAATGCATTTATGACTTCTCTCTGCCCACCTCTGGCAATCAAAGCCACTGGTTTGAGAAATGTCTTACGGCATGATATTTAAGTTGCTCACCCGCTGAAGGGTCAGTCTTGGCTGTTTTCATCAGCTTGTTCTTCTGGGATTTTATTTCCTAAGTGCCTTCCTGGCAGATTTGTCCGATTTATAACCGGAGGAGAATCAGTGCCTCTGTCCAATTAAGTTTTTTATTTTTAGTCAAACAACAAAAATAGCCTCCAGATTTTTCCAATCTCACTGTCACAAAACATCAATCTATGATATAAACCAAATTAACATTTTTACTGATGAATTGCTTGGTTTTACTGTTAGAAGTCATGACTTTTAAGTTTTGTAAGAACTTCAATAAGACGTATGTAACATGTTGCCAGATATAAATTCATTAAAGCAAGCTACTGGATCTAATTCCTGTTAAATAAAAATGTGTGTAGTGTATTAATGGTGGCTTTCATAACAAATCAGCAGAGGGCTGCATTCACTTGATGATACAAGAATTTCTCAAAGGCTTTCCAATGGCTTTCCAGTGTTCAGGTTCAAATGAAACTGTGAAACTCTTTGGTGAGTACATTAAAGTGGTGACATTTGAATAAAAGCGTGGTGGGAGATCGTAGCCAGGGTAAAGTGCAGGAACATTTATAGTTATGCTGCTTTCTTTTAGAGCAAGGCAGCGTGTGCAGATTTCTCCAACAGTTCAATTCAGTGAAAGTAAATCTCCCCGCGCCTCAGAATAATGCTGCGTGTGGTGAGGGGTCTCCAGCGCCGTTTGGCTTTAAAAAGACTGGCAGGCGGTGCAAACAATGGTTTGATACAAAAATGTAGCTGAAAACTACACTTTGTGAAATGCAGAGATGTTGGAAAATGTCAAAACTTTGTAAACAACAACTTTTTATTTAATACAATGTCACTTTTTTCTACCTTTGTTATATTGCTTCATTATGTTTTGAGAGACATCTGTCTCATTTTCTATCTATTTATCGATTTACCTTTATATATATTTATAAATATGCATATGAACCCCGTTGCCCCATTGAAATCCTCGTGATTATTCATAAAACATTGATTTCTAAACTCTTCCTGAGTTAAAACATTAGTATTGTTGTTTCTAAATTAATATGAACTTGATTTCTTTTCATTAGTTGAGGTCTGAAAGCACTGCGTCTTTTTAGTTATGTTGACCATTTCTCATTTTATGCAAATAAATACAAAAAGTTTTGCTTGGCATTTTAGAGACATGTTGTCAGTAGTTCATGGAATAAAAGTTAATTTGACTCAAACATTTACCTACAAAAAGTAAAATCAGAGAAACTGATTTTTTTTCCTGCTTCTTCATTTTATACTTTATAGTACAACATTTAAAATCAGTTTCATTCCTGAAGTTCAACTAAATGCCAGGCTAAAAAATAGAAAAATGTTTTTAAATCAGAGGAAAGCTCGGCTATCAGCTGTTCAGGAGGGTCGTTCTACAATTTTGGGTGGTTTTTAGAAAAGCCCCAATGAAAAGATTTTTCTTAGAAGACCTGAGGTTTCTGAAGGTTATGTTGAAAAATCAGGTCAATAGTTTGGGCTGTGACTATTTATTGGTCGTCTAAGCTACTTTTAGGCAATTCAGAGACTGAATTATGGCTTTAGAAAGCCATACAGCTCCGGAAAACATGAAGAGACCACTTACAATGATCAATTTCTCTGATTTTACTTTTTATAGCTAAACGTTTGAGTAAAATGAACTTTGTTTTGTTATTCTATGAACTACTGACATGTCTCTGAAATTCCAAGCAAAAATTTTGATTTTATTTGCAGAAAATGAGAAACGGTCAGAATAACAAAAAAGATGCAGCACTGTCAGACTTCAAGTAACGAGAAGAAAACAAGTTCAGATTAAGCTTGAAACAACAATACTAATGTTTTAAATCAGGAAGAGTTCAGAAATCAAGAGTTCAGTGGTCTCTTCCTTTTTTCCAGAGTTGTACGTGTCACCAAATGCCAGTTTTACACCAGCTGTCGTCTGAAAGCGTGAACAACACGTCGTAATTTTCTATTCTACCTCAAAGTCAACAGAACAGTGCATTCACACTGGAGCAGGAAAATAAACACACTGTTTATTGTCACTGCTCAATTATTATTAGCCTGTCTGTATGATATTTGCTTGCAAAGAGTTATGATTGAAATCGTGCACGTCTAGCATTGCAAGCCTTCATCAATGTGCACCAGCATGGCTCATTACAGGAAACCAGCCAGTTACAGCAATTATCATCTGGCCAACAACTACATGAAAATTTAATGAGTCGACACAGATATCTAACCCTGTGTTTTGCTGTAACACACCAGCAGAACGGCTCTTTTGTTTGCCGTAAAAGAAAAGAGTCCCACTTCCCTGTTTTGTTTTTTTTTACTTTTTTTTTTTTTTAAATCAAACTTACCTCTATATTCTTTAACTGGGTTTTCTACATTTTGATTCAATTCCCAGTCCAGAAACTATTTCAAAATTCTTTTTTATTTTAATTTTATTTGTTTTATTCTCCGTCTATGAAGAGAAGCATTTGGTCTAGACGGAGCCTCATGGAGCCTTGGGTGGGTTCTGTTCTCAGAGCTGTCGCCTTGTGTTAGTTGGGAGACACATTAATGCCAGGTGTGAACATGTCGAGTGGGTTTGCTGACTATGTGCTGCTTAGCAGAATTGTTTGAGCTGCTAATCAACCCAAAGTGGCTCTCACTAAGAATATCGCTTCACAATTTTTGTTGTTCTTTGTAGCGACACATAAAGCTCAATCTCAGAAAGAAATAATTAGAGCATTTAGTAAAATCCATCGTTCAGGTTTGAGTTTAAGTTTAAAAAATTGCGAGCTGAGAATTGTTCTTTAGTGACTTAATAACAGGTTTTGCTCTAAATCTCCAAATATTGTGATGGATATGAAGGACAGAAACTTATCAGAACCAGCACTTACTGTTACCATGAAGCCCATATGAACCCATTCAAAGGTTGAGCAGATTTATTGATTAAATAATTAAAATAAGTAAATAAATTATAAATATTAAATAAATAAAGTAATAATGATGATAATAATAATAACAATAATTAATAATAATAATTAATAATAATAATAATAATAATAATAATAATAATAATAATAATAATAATAATAATAATAATAATAATAATTAATAAACATCCATCCATCCATTTTCTATTCACCCTTAGTCCCTAATGGGCTTGGGAGGGTTGCTGGTGGACACACAACCATTCACACACACACTCACACCTAGGGAGGATTTAGAGAGACCAATTAACCTGACAGTCATGTTTTTGGACTGTGGGAGGAAGCCGGAGAACCTGGAGAGAACCCACCATGCACAGGGAGAACATGCAAACTCCATGCAGAAAGACCCCGGCCCGGGAATTGAACCCAGAACCTTCTTGCTGCAAGGCAACAGCTCTACCAACTGTGCAACTGTACAGCCCAATTAATAAACATACAAGAATAAATAACAATAGCAGTTGATAAGTTTGACGAACCATAACTTTCTTCAGGTCAATAGAAACAAAATTGAAGTACTGGTAATTATTTTTGGACATAAAGTTGAACCATCTAGAGTCAGGATGCAGCTTTTTCTATGACAGCTGGACTCTACTGATATGAACTTTCAGAGACACATAAAGACAGTTACAAAGCCGGGCTTCTGTCGCTTGAAGAACACTTTCAGGATTAAAAGTACTAATGATCTGGAGAAATGCAGCTTTCATTGATCACTTTGATTACTTCAGCAGTGTCCTCACAGGTCTGACTAAGAAGTCAATCAGGCAGCTGCAGCTGATCCAGAATGCTGCTGCTCATGTTCTCACTAAAACTAGGAAAATAGATCAAATCATTTCAATTTTGAAGTCCTTACTGGTTCAGTATCGCTCAGAGAACAGTCTTTAAAATATTAATGTTAGTTTATAAATCACTGAAGTCTAAGTGTTGTATTATTGCCAAACGAGTTTGTATAAATCATTAGCAGAAGTATCAATAATTTGTTACAAACATTTATTTATAAATATGACACAATGAATAAATGTCCTCCAGAACTCTTGCTGTGCGATTAAGCAACAGCAGTAAAAAATATATATGCATAACTCCTCTTTTATACAAAAATGAAATTCTGTAGATGTCTTCAAAAACAATATATTTTCTTTGGAATAATCTGAAATCATCCAATCATTATTGCTCTAAAATAATGGACCAATTAGGCTGAAGAGCCGGTTTTTAGTCCAGAATAAAGTACACACACAGCCGCACATCATTTCTTCCCCCGGCTCTGAGCTGCAGCGCTTTCAGTTGGGATCAACACAGTGGACTCTGTGTTACAGTGCCAAGACTCGGCTTTAATTTGATGAGTCCCAAATTCAAAGAGTTCATCAGTAATTAGACACTTGGCTGCTAAATCATGCTTGGCAACTGTTTGTTTTGGGTTCATGCTCAATAAAACTCAAGAGAAGCTCAAAGCTCTGCTTCTGAAGATGTGATTTAGTTAGTTGTCAATAAAAGGAGCCGATATGTCAGGAAGACGTTAAGATTTCTTATTTTTGGTTTTTGTTTTGAGTCTGCTGTTTCCAAGTTCTCTCGACTCACTCGATTCCTTCACATTGCTCCTCCTGCATGCTAAAAACCATCGGATTAGATGAACAAGATGTTTTAAATCTGTTCGTCTCGATTTGTTAGCCTTTAATTAGCGTTCGGAGCGCAGCCAGACTCTCAGCGAAATGGACTCCAGAGTGTTTGAGCCTCCAGCTGCACTGATATTTACTGCTGATTTCATCACTTCCCAAAAAAAAATAAAAAATCCCTTTACCATACTCCAGATTTTAATAACTCACCCAGACTCAGTTCTGAGTATGTTATTCTGGTGAACCATTAAAGTTAACTTAATGTCTCCTGGCTTACGGAAACCAGTCAGACAAAATTTAGGAGCCGCCAGTCAAACCCAAGCACATCTTTCTTTAGGGTCCAGATAGGTGAGGCTTCAGCTGAGTAACTGTGTGTAGCCCAGAGCTGCTGCATTGGCAGTGATTGGATGGCTGGGTTTATGGGTCTGTGCCTGAACTTTATTATAAAACGTTCAATAAACTGTTCCACTCTGGCAATGCCCGTCCATTTGAGAGGCAGCGAAATGCCACAGAAAAACCATCTCGTTGAGCTTTATAGTCAGTTTTCTGTCCTCTTTGATTTATTCAGGAATATTATTTTAATATTATTTTAAACTTAGAGACCTTTCTGAACGGTGTGAAAAGGTAAACTTTTTGTTCAGAAGCAAGTGACTGTTCTATTTCAGGATTCTGCAGAATCATAACTCCATGCTAAATAAAAAGGCATTAAATTTGCAAGTAAAATAAAAGTGAATATCTACGGGGGAATTTTTCTGCCATAAGAGCACTTTCAGTTCTGCACACATTTTCGTTCTGAAAGCAGGATTTCATGTCTTTTGTTCTCAAAACTTGTAATACTATTGCTTACGTTTTTATTTTGAAAGCAGGACTTTATGTCTTTCTTCGCAAAACTTGTAATGCTTTTACTAAAAACTTCTCTCTGCTTGCTTCTGGAACAAAAATGCACCGTCGCCTGGCAACCTCTCAGCCAATAGAATGAAAGTGTTGTACTGGGTGCGTTTGTTTCCTTCTAGCGGGTGTGTCTGTGTGGATACTATCAGTTGCAGCAACCTGCACCATCCACTGGATGTAGGGAGTGGGTTGGAACAGACTCCTGCCGAAGATCAGTAGCTGTTAGCGATCAGTAGCACACTGTTAGCGGCTGTTTAGTGTAACATGGGGCAGAAAGCTGAGGCTGTTAGTATTCTGCATCCTGATTCGCCCCAGTGGGAAGAAAAACAACAACCATGACGGATTATAATGAGGATGCAGTTGTTATTATGCTGCTCCGGTCGGACAACAACTTCAAATGTAAGCTATTCTCCACTGTTAGCATCCAGGTTTACTTCCACAAACACAGAGCACTGCTTATGGCGTTGGCAAAACACTGAGGACGATGACGCTGTTGCGCCCTCTACTGCGCATGGGGGACACTTTCAGGTCGTTTCCGTTTACACTGCAGAACACGTACAGGTCGCATTTATATGTAAGTGTGAATGGCCGCGGCCAGAAGAAATTAGATTTGACAAAATATTGGAATTCAGGCTGCAGTGTGAGCACAAAGAGAAGTTTTTAGTATAAGCATTACAAGTTTTGAGAAGAAAGACATAAAGTCCTGCTTTCAAAATAAAAATGAAAGCAAAAGTATTAAAAGTTTTGAGAAAAGACATAAAATCCTGCTTTCAAACTGAAAATGTGTGCTCTTGGATTATGGCAGAAAAATTCCCCCATAAATATCTCTCTCTCTCTCTCTCTCTTTCTCCAGGTATGAGATCAGGGACATACACCTGGTGGAGGAGAGCGTTCTGGAGACCCTGAAGCTCAAAACCGACTTCCAGAACTTCAAGCCGAGACCTTTCAACATGCGGGAATTCTACGACCGCACCGGCCACAACCTCAACGACATGCTGCTGTCCTGCCACTACCACGGCACAGAGTGCAGACCGGAGCACTTCAAAGTGGTGAGTTTCTCTCCTCAACTGGGTTTATTGCAAGACTGCTAGCCCTCGGCATCAGGGGCGTCAGGAGCTGCCAGTAAATATTTGGAAGCTGGATTGCAAATATAAAAAAAAGCTTTTTTTTTCTCACACACATTACATTGTGGCCTCTTTGTTCACTCTCTTTAGCTTTTCACACAATGTTCACATCCAACCAAAGCCCATGCAAATGAGACTGGTCAGTAGAGGCCAGAAAACAGAAAAGATGAAGCATTAAAAGGTTTAAATTTCATGTTTTTTCTATGCGTAGATGCTATTCAGGTCCTGGACCATTAGAAAGCATAAAATGCTAAATAGGTTGCAAGGAATTATTTCACTCTGAAAGCAAAGTAGGAGTAGAAGGTGAGAAGTTTTCAATCTTACTTCGTGGTCATGAATCCCATTTTTATTTTAAGGGTTACAATCTTTTCAAGCCATTATTTTTAAAGAGTGAAGTCGTTACGCAGCTAACAGATTTAATGAACTCTGTCATATCAGGTGACCAAATCAGTTGGAATATGAAATGAGTGAAATTTGGATTCATGTCCTTGAAATATGTTCTTTTCGTATCAATCAAACATTTGACATGCCTGAATGTTTGAACAGGTTGTCAGAATCGGAACCGATCGTTTAGACTGGTTGGACGGAACCAGGCCTTTAAAATAATGGATGATGATCAAGAAGTTAAACGCTGTTTTGTTTTGCTGTTGATTTGAAGTGAAGCTGGAGAATCTGGAGGAAGTTATTAATTAATTATTGCACCCACTGTGCAACATACTAAATCATCCCACAGCATCATGCTAACACCACCTTGCCATTTGGTACAGTGTTTTTTTTTCGTTTTTTTTCTCCCCACCAGGGGGTCTTTTGTGGGCTCTAGTGTCCCTTATATGACAGTAGGCTGTCAGGAAAGGGGGAGAGACAGGGGGGAAGACATGCGGCAAAAGTTGCCAGGTCCAGGAATCGAACCCGCGACGGCTGCATCGAGGACTAAAGGCCTCCAAATGTGGGTTGCGCTTATGGCAACCCACAGCACGCCCCTGGTACAGTGTTTTTGCTTTTGACGGCCTCATCATCACCTCTTTGATAATTTTAGTTTTCATAATTCTTTCTCCTTTAATCATTAAACTTTTCTCCGGAAGACAGTTTGCTTTCATGGAGCTACCGTTTCTGTTTTTACCATTTCATTTCTGTTTACACTCTCAGTGCTTGGTGATATAAAACACACTCTTGTTCCAGCTGCTTTTGGATCGTGGGTTTTTCCTGAACATCCCAACCAAATTTCTGTCATCTCAGAGTTATTTTATTGGACTTTGTTGAGAACATGTAGCATCTTCCCGGACTCCGCCTGTTCTTGCTGCAGAGTTTGTGGATTTTCCTCTCCGTTGTTTTTTTCTCGTGGAAATGTTTCAGCGAAGTCCGACCACGGCGTTGTTTACTTTAAAATGGAGGTCTGTGAATAATGATGAGGTTCTGACTGTTAAAACTCTCCAACCAGTCACTGAAATGTCACTGAGAAACATTACGGTGGTTAAACTCGGATCATAGACGAGGATGAAGCAACTGCTAAAGTCATCGCCACTGCAGCTTAATTTATGTGCCGCCCCTAAAACTGAAGTGGTATTAATTAGATATATTATTAACATCTGCCCACACAGATGTTTCACCAGGATAAACTACAGGAATGTGGAGTTGTACAAAAGCAGAATTAAGGTTATATTTTACGTGCTGCAGATCGTGAGCGTGTTTGGAAATGCAGATGATTTTCTTCACCTCCATAACAAAGAAAATCCCTGAAGTCCCGATGATAATTAACCTGGGTTGCAAAGTTCCTCAAAGAAATCCAAACCAGGCCTGGCTATCTCTTCCTTTTTAAAAGTTTGGTCAACATGGACCTGGTTTAATTTTTAATAGGGTTATCATTAAAATATCTAGTTCTTTAGATCATTTTTAGTATTTCCTTCTTTTTCTCTTACACTTTTACAATGTAGCTTCTGTACGTACAAGTCTGTAGGGAAAGAAATAAAACTTTTATCTCTTACGATGCTGCTGAGTTTTCCCTTCTGCTTGAGCGCTGCTGTTTGTTCAGGAATAACACTGCTGGTGCTTTTAAAACCCTGAATCCTTTATTCTGTCAGCTGGACATTTTAACCATCAAAATGACCCCAAATCAAAAGCTCTCATTTTCACCTTGTGCTGTTTAGATATTAAAGGATGTTCTTAATTTCCAGTCTTTGAAAACAGACAAAACACTCTAAAATTACATTGTGAACTTAATTACATCGAATATAAATTCCTTACTATTTTCTTATTTTTTCTGACTGGATTTTATCCACTGACTTTGCTCAGATTTCAACACATTACATCCACACTAAAATATTTTATTGTGTTTGTATGTCACAGACCAACAAAAAGTAAAAATAAAACTTATTTTACCAACAAAAATATCTTAGCTTTACATTTGTTTTCGTCCTCCTTTAGTCTGACACATCTAAATTAAATTTAGTGTAACCAATGTACTTCAAAATTCAACAAATCAGCAATTTACACATATTACACAGTTGTAAACCTACCAAGAAGAAGAAATATCCAAAATTTAGAGTCTGTTTGATTATAAACTCCACTAAATAAGAAGATAAAAATCAACATTTGTCGAAAGTTATTTAGGGTGCAAATTTAGATTTATCTTAAATTATTTTCAGGCCTTTTGCCTTTTAGTTTGTGGATCTTTAAGTCTCATTCTGTGTTATTCAGTCTCCTCCTTTATTTCCCTGCTTTGTCCTCTGATTAGTTCATCTGGATCCTTTGTGATTTTCCATCCTGCCTCAGTATTTAGGTTCCTGGTTTTTCATTATTCATCGCTCGGTTCTTCCGTTTACTATCCATGTTCGATGACCTTCTTATTTTATTAAAGCACTCTGGTTAGCCACAGTTTTCTCTACATTTGTGTCCTTTCCAATCTCAACCACGACGGTATCCTTTTCCTTATACTTACCAGCTCTCTGCTACTTCTATTAATTAACAATAAAATAAAAGTGTGTGCTTGTAATGTGACAAAATGTACTCGTTTGTGAGGAGAATGATTGTCATATTTAACTAACAAAATAATGAAAACTTAAATAAAGAAAAACAGTAATTAAAGGGAAAAGCTATTACTAACTGGAACTATATTGTGCTTTTATAAAACTAACTAAAACATATTAAAATTATAGATATAATATTCTCAGATTTTGTGTTTCTGACTCTATTTATTACGCTGCTCATAAATTACGGTAGTTATGCTAGTCCGTAAAATGGCGACACTAAAAGCTGAGAGAAAACTTCTGCGTCATTTGGTTGTCCAATAATAATTTAATAAATTTTTTGTTAAACTGTTGTCTTCTGTTGAATAATCATTACCTGATGTAAATATAATCACAAATCCAATTCTTATAACCTTTTTGATTTCAGCACCTAAAAAATAGCCAAAGTATGAAAACATTAAAACTACTACTTTAGTTAGTAAAAACTAAATTATGTTAAATTAATAATAACTAATAAAAACTACCAAACACAATTAAAACTACCCGAATTACACAAATAAAAAGTCACGACAGAATAAACAATAATAACCCTGAAATGTTTTCTTTTGCAGAAACATTCTTCATTTTTAAAAATCTCTGTACATCAGCGGCGTCAAACTCATTTTCATTTTGGGCCAAATCAAGATCATAAAGGTTCTTAAAGGGCCGGTTGTGTCAGGATGTGTCGATAAAACATGTTCACAAACTTCTAAAATATCAATGAATTATTAAAATGAAATAATATTATTGAACATCTTTTCAGGATTTTGTGATTCTTTTTGCTATAAAAATCAAAGTGGAAATAATTGCGATATTTGCTCTTATTTATGATGGTAAATGCGACTTTTTATTACTCACTGTAATACAATCTGACATCAACTAAAGCTGAGGCAGCTGTTTAGTACAAGTAAGAAAGTTTTGACAATTCTTGAGAAAAATCTGCAATAACCTCCCAACTGATGGATGTAATTTGGCAGTAAACAGATAAAAACTGCATTGATTTGATTGAAAACAAAATATTTAAGCACATTTAGTGTTTAGCCTCGACTCTAGAGGGCCACATAAAAAGCTGTGGCGGGCCGGATTTGGCCCACGGGCCTTGAGTTTGACACCTGCGCTGTACATGCTTTGAGATAAAACCTTGTGATAAAGAAATGTTGAGGATTATAACTGAAGTTAGGATGTTGGAGCAAGTCTACTGATTTTCTGTACTTATGTTTAATGCAACTCATTGTTCCTGTTTGCTGCTTTTGCAGACAAAGTAATAAAGTTTCATAAACTGTGACCACCGTTTAACTCACATATGTCAGAGTCAAGGCCCGCGGGCCACATCCGGCCCGCGAGAAGATTTTCTACGGCCCCTGGGATGATCTTGATTTATTATTAGAACCGGCCCGCAGCAAGCCGGCACCCCGTCTGAAAAAATGCGAGATGCACCACCACCCGTTCGATCCTCACAACGCGCGACTTCGATCCTCACAACGCGCACTTCGTCGAAGGAAATTCACGAAGGCTTGGGCCGGTCCGCTGCACTAGACCAAATGCGTCATTTAAAAAAATCTCAATGAACATTCGATCAGTCCGGCCCTCGGCTTGTAGCTAAATTTTTTATTTGGCCCTCCGTCCATTTGACTTTGACACCCCTGGTTTAACTTGTCTTCAAGTTGCGTCATGACAAAGCCTGTAATGAGTTTGTTTTCCCCTGAAATGAGAACAGGAAGCATAATTTGTCCCTTTGAGTCGTGGGAGGAAGCTTGTGGTTGTGTGGCGCTTTAATGATGCCAGAACAGAGAGCATGTCTCCTTAACCCGAACGTTGCATCACTTCTCTGCACCGATGGGCACGTCTTTTCCAACATTTGATTAGTTCTGCCTCGGCTCTTTCAGATGCTGAAAAACGAAATGTGGAGACGTGAACGCCTGGAACATGAGGCGCGCCTCTGATTCCTGCTGAAGCATCTCGCTGATCTCTCCGTGTTTCGAATGAATCGAAAATAATGACAGCTTCTTGCAGTTGGATCAGTCCAAGAATGATTCTCCTATTTCTTTCCTTTTTTATTTTTTTTATTTTATTTTATCAAAATGTTGAGGCTGTAAGGAAGGGCTGAGAAAATTACATTTGGCAAGAACAGAGTGACAGCGGAAAGGTGCTCAGCCCCCAGAGAGGTTTAAGGTCTTGATTTCTTTCCTTTTCTAATCTACATCACATCACATCCACCAAACTGTAAAACACACTCCCTTTGAAGGCCGCCTTTGATGCGAGGCATTGTTAATCTTTACGGCGTTCCACGGCAATGTGCCTGATGAATAAAGAAAGAACTATATCCCAACTGGCTGATCTTTGTGAAAAGATCAAACCGAGAAACGAGGCCGATAAGACTCTGCCTCATGCTGTTTGTTAAAAGAGCGCAAAATCAGCTCTCAAAGGATTTAACGGGATCTGCTCTGTTTTAAATAAGATAAAAAAACTAAAAAAGTAACTGTATAAATGTCTCCAAGACAATTTTTTGAACAAATACTGAAATAAATAGTATAAGCACTTTTTAATATATTAAAAAAGGGGTTTATTTATTATAGTTTAGCTGTGGTTGATAAGTGGATTTACACCGTCATTGTTTGGACTTGACAGGTTTAAGAATATTTGTTGGGAAATATAGCTTGAGTTTAATTAAAATTGGAGTGGATGTTTTCCTTTTAATGAATGCACTAAAAACCTGAGCTGCTGCCAGATTTACCAACCTATGAGTCTCAGTCATTAATATGCTAAAACGTCCCTCTGACTTTGACCGAAACGAGTGCTGAGCTGTCAGATTCAGAAATGTGAGCGAGGCACGATAAAGACGTGGTAAACGGGGCGTGTTGGCGGCCATGTTGGACACGTTTGTGTTTGTTTTGGGACAGAATCTGATAAAAGACATATAAAATCTGGTACCTTTTTAATGTCATGTTCTGTTTGGTAAGTAGTTTGTCACCATTTTACGAGACCCAAACAAGATGTGCACTAATAGCTTCATCAGTGAAAGTGACAGCATTGTGTAGTTTATAAATTGTCTGGAAAAGAGACCCAGCAGAAGTAATCTTTCTATATTTTGTGAAGTTATTTTAATATTTTTAGTTTATATTTGTGCATTTGCATTTGGCTTTTCGGTGCGAATAGTTTGTAGAATCATCTTTTGTTGCAACCAAAGTTTCCTGAACCACATGGAGAATCGCAAATGAATAATTTATTTAGTTAAAATCCCGAAGGTGCAAATCAGAGAAGCTCTAAGTTCAAATTTCAGCTAAATCTGAGGATGAGAGAAGATTTTAGAATGACAAGGGAGTTTAGGAAGATGAATGCTGAAGCAGGTTTGTGGTTCCAGGTTTGAAGCAAAGATTTGTGTTCTAGAAAGTTTCTGGGAATCATTGGGGGGAAACGGAGGTCCGGATGACTCTGAACAGAGAAACCTGGAGAGTTTCCAGCCGGAGATAATGGGGCATGTCTCTGCTTCTGAGGTTCTTGGTGAAAAGATTGAGAGATTGTTGATGAAACCAGCAAGACAAGAAACCAGCTGGACCCAGGTAAGATCAGAAACATCAACAAGAGACTGGAAATGCTCTTTCTGTGGGTTTTACCTTCCAGCTTTAGACATTTAGAGATTATAGATTAGATTAGAGATTATTACTGGATAATAAATCAATAATAATATCTATGGACACATGATCAATATCAATAGATAATACATCTGACCGAATATTCAATAATTTCACTGAACTCTGATCCAGAACTGCACAGCATTCTGGGGAATGTAGGCAGAGGAAAGACTTTAGCCCGCTAAGAAAGGTTTTTGGACTCAACTCACCCACTCACTCTTTGGTTACCTAGCAACAACTCACTCACTCACTCACTCACTCTTTGGTTACCTTGCAACAACTCACTCACTCACTCACTCACTCACTCACTCACTCACTCACTCACTCACTCACTCACTCACTCACTCACTCACTCACTCACTCACTCTTTGGTTACCTAGCAACAGCCTGTTGAGTAGCAGTGTAAGGTTTTGCCATTGTGCCTCATAACTGCTTAAAAATGAAAAAAAACAAAGCAAAAAAAAAACAACTTGGAGGTAAGATCCAATTTTTGTGGATAAAAAAGGAAAGGTCGCGTCACCAGTTTAGGAGTATTTAAGATGTTTAAAACCAAGAAAACTAATCAATAATTATCAATATCGGCTGATATGAAACGCTTACATTGTGATACGTTTTTCAGATTTAATAGAGAATAAAACATTGGTCCATTGTTCTATGCAGAATACCTGAAGTTCGTTGAATGTGAGTTTTCAAGTCTTGCCATGTTTGGTCTGGACTTTGACTGGGCCATTTTAGTAAATTAGCTCTGGTTGTAGGTTTAGGGTTGTTCTTCTGTTGTGAGCATTTTCAAATCTTTTGCAGCCTCTGGCAGGTTTTCTGTTTTATCTTCCCATTAAGTTCATACCAAAAATGTATCCCCACAGGATAATGCTTCCACTTCCATGTTTCAGCTTGGGTTAGTGGTTTTAAAATAGGGCTGTACCTTAGGATTATTTTACTAATCGATTTTATTTTATCAACTGATTAGTCTGATGATTAATCAGTTAATCAGATTTTAAAAAGATTTTTCATTAACCGTTGAAGCATTTTTTTTTTTTACACAATTTTAGACATGCATTAAAAGATGCAAATGTTTCTTTATTGTTTATTGGTCATTTTCAATACATTGCTAGAAAATGGTCTCAAAACAACAACTAGGACAGTTCATCCACCAGCTAGATTTGTTAAACAGGGCACCCCGTCACTGCTGTGATTGTGAGACTCCTGCAGAAACTCTTCCACCTGATCAAGTTTCTTTTTCTGAAAGGGAAGGGAGATTTTACACACTCAGTTAACTTGTTAGAGAAATAGAAATGGGTACATAAAGTGAAAATATTTTTGAAAGCTAAGAGCAGTTGGAGTCACTTGTGAAGTCCTTTAGCTCCGAGCTTCTCTCTGAGGACTGGATAAATGCTTTGCCAGTTGCAGCAGAGTTATCAGAAGCCCCCAGCGCCCCTCCTGAGCTCCTCAGCGTTTGAGGAGAGTCATCACGGCTAATTGGACTCTGAGGTATTTCTGGTGTTGACAGCAAACTGTACTCATTTTACAACCCACTCACCAATGAACTCTAGCAAAGGGGAACCAAGAGAGAGTCCCACTCTGACAAGAGCTTCTCTTGGTCTAATGCCTGGCCCTTTTTTGTTTGTCAAGGAATCTGACAGCTGTTCCCCGGGAATAGATGTGCGTTTGTGAGCTCCCGCCGTGCTGCAGAAGTGACAGTTGCCTCCTAATTTCTGTACTCTGATTGCAGCTGTCATGTCTCAAGTAAGAAACATGCATTTGGAGATGCTGCAGACAAAATGAAAGATATGTCAAAAAAAGAGAGGAGGCAGCCTTGGGAAGCTCTGGATTTTTATATTTCATGGCTGGAGATGTGTTCAGAAGTCCTGCTTTAAAATTAGACATGCAAAACTTTAAGGATAATTCTGCCCACTTTAAATTCCTTATATTTTGGTTATACGTCTTAGAGATATCTGCAGGTGAACAGTTTCTGTCTTGATGTGATCATAAATTCTGGATTATCCAGATCACATTTGCAGTTTATAGATTAGTTTACGGTGTCTGTGGAGGAGAAACAGGCCCACAGCATCAGACTTAACAATGAGAATAGTTCAAATGTTGACATGAAAGAAAGAGCCAAATGACAGAAAGACAGAAAAACAGAATAAAAAGTGAGACATGGGGATTAAAACAGATGGATCTGACAATAGCTGAATGCAAGTCAGGAGTATAAATACAGCTGAGGATTATTACTGGGACAGAGAGGGGAAAATAATTGACTGAAATAGATATAAAGGATTATTAAAACTATAACTAACATGAAAGAAACACATAGAAAAACAAAACATAGAAACAACTCAAAACATAAAAACTGTTTGCTAAAGAAAATCTTAATCTACTCATAGAGGTTCCAGTTACGTTCAAGTTAAAAAAGAACATTTTTACATCTGTGATAGTATGAAACACAAAATCAGTTATCTTGTAGGTGGCGTTTAAGTTGTTGCTATGAAGACTTTGTAACAAGAGACCAATGTTTACTGCAGGTCCCTAAAAATGGACTTTGGAGATTTCATTTCTCCTCCATTTCTGTCCTGCTGACTATTAGTGCTGACAAGATAAATGTAGTTTCTCCTGCAGCCTAGAGGCCAGCGACCAAAACAAATGGGCCTCCGCAATACTTCATATTTATTCCCCGGGGGGGAAAAGTTGTGTATGCCCTGCGACAGACTGGCGACCTCTCCAGGGTGTACCCCGCCTCTCGCCCGGGACACAGCTGGAGATAGGCACCAGCAACCCTCCCGACCCCATTAGGGAAGAAGGGTGTATAGAAAATGGATGGATGGATGGAAAAGTTGTGTATTACTAATTGTAGGTTCCTAATTAAGCATAAGTTTTACGGGTTTTTACACATCTTTACGAGTGGTACCAATAAATGTGCCTGGTGCTGTATGCATTTAACCAACTGAAGGCCTTTTGGTAATGATGTATTTTCTCATGCTACCTTCAGGGAGTTGATTCTTACAATGCCTTGGTGTGAACTGACCCAGTTTCAGTGTGGAACATATGAAGTGTTTGGAAAATATTCAGCAGGAGTCTGCACTGACTGCAGAAGTGGATTTCAGTGGCACTGAAAGTTTTATTGGGCCGTAGGATTGCTGTTGTACAGTAGACACGCTCAGAGTGTCTAATTAATTATTTGGCTGCTGGAGAGTTCATGTACTGATGATCTTGAATTCTTAAGGAGTAAACCTGCAGGGGACACTGAGCTCAGATTTCTCTGACAGCTTCGACAATCTGGGGGGCTGGAATAGAGCCAAGCTCAAGCAGGATGGTGTCTCATATTTCATTTGGCAAAAATATTCTTAAGGCTTGCATCTCCTCTGGGTTTTTAGGGCCTGAGGCGACAGATGTGAAGCGCAGCCACCACCCACATCGCCCAGCGGCTTTGGGTCAGCACAGCTGCTCTTCGCAGTCTGGCTTCTGAAACTGTCGTTGTGTGCCGAGCGAGAAAATGTGTGCCAGCTCTTGAGGATGGTGTTTATCCTGGCTTTTCTTTCCCCTCCCTGCCAAAGGTCTTTGACAGTTTTCTGCATTTACCCTTCATCACTTTTCCTGCACAGCAAACTCCTCACATCCTCTCCCATGGGAATGACGATGCTCATTATGCTTTCATCTCTCGTCTTCGTTGTCTCTCTCTCCTCCTCCTCTACATCGCTTCTTTGCCCTCCTCTTTGTTCTCGCCGCTCCTATTATACACTCCTTTGACTTCCCAAGACGCAAGCTTTTGTTTAAGTAAAAAAAAAAAATAGAAACGCTAAACATTGGGATGAGCAGAATTAGACAATAAACAGGAAATTTAATTTTCTCCTGCCACCATCAGCAGCACAGTGATGAACTTATGAACACCTTTGAGAGATTAATATTTTCCCCATAGTGCTGAAGATGAGGCATTTACTGCTGACCAACCCCAAGCAGTGATTGCTGCCACAGTAAACCCCCAGCACACATAATAGATGCTTTATATAAAAATCAGACTTTATAACAAAGCAGGAACCCCAAAGCACTACTTTATTGCAATTATTTCAAGTTAACGATTAATTGAAAAGCAGCCATTTTCTTAAAAACATGAGTTTTCTCTTGCATCAAGAGGTTTCACCATCTTTCAAAAACATAAACCTTTTATAAAATGCTGAATTTACAAAATAAATCATAAAATTTTAACATTATTTTGTGTCGACTGTAATAAATACTGACTGAATAAACAGAAAATTATAGTTCTCTTACATTTGTTGGTTTTTGGATGATAAGCTGACGCTGCTTTGCCATGCAGCTCGGCTGAATGAGCGTTATTAAAACTAAACCTTTAGAGCTCGTTGAGTGTTTATATCTAAAATAAAATAACTGCACAACATTCATTTTGCATCCCTCGCCGGACTCCGTTTGGACCGTTTTCTTTTACCATTCTAGTATGGCCCCACCATCATTATTTCTCTACCAACTGGTTCATCTTAAGAAGGACCAGCGGTGCCCTCTTCTGGATGGCAGTCAAACTACAACAGCAAAGGAAGTCTAAGTAGATGTTTTTAGTAAGTCGATTGGAACTAATAAACATTTAATTGACAATTAATTATAAGTCGATTCCTTATTTGCATCCCTAAATAGGATATTAAACACTCACCCACCTCTAATATGATAAAATCCCTTTACTCAGTATTAAATCTGACAATTTAACTATTTGTTTTGTCTCAGATCGGTTATTTGGCTTCATTTACGGTTTTAATATTTGAAACACTTTAGTTATGTGCTAATTATTTTGAGTGTTCTTCCCTCAGTTCAAACATCCACACAGAAGAGTGTTGTTTGTGCACCCTTGTGGTGCTGATGCTTACTGTGGGAAAATACCCCAGGGAGTGCCAAGAGTAAACTCCTGTCACCGACGGCTTCATGGTGCGTCTCTAATCAGTAAAGCTAATAAAAAAAAATCTTCATGTAAAATTATTTCCGATCAGTTATCTACAAATATTGATCCCAATCATTCTTCCAATTAAACTCCAACATCCGCTTCAATAATCCCAAACAAATCTGCTCATCCAAAAGACATTTTGGTTCCTCTTTGTTTATGTTTTTTCGCTACAGAATCTTAATGTCTGATTTTAGGACGGATCCGTGATCCTCTGATGCCAAGATGGGGGAAACACTTTTTACGGAGACATCTCAGACCGAGGAAGAAGGACAGTGGGGCTGAAAATAGCATTGGGCTGACTGCACCGCTGTGCACATGGTTTATTCATTCTGAGGATTAGTGCAGGTGACTTAAGGGCCCGGTTCTGTGTGAACTGGTGGCAGGCTTGCAAAGGGCTATCTGGTACTGAGACGGGCTGGTTGGACTGAGGAAGCTGGGGAGGAATGATGCTGCAGTTCAGACTGTGAAGCATTGCCGCACTCAAGCGACCAGGAATCAGCCCAGATGCATATTTTTAGAAGTTTCTGCTGGATGCTGGCCAGTCATCTACAATAATGAGAATATTTAGTCATGTGCTGAAATTTTTGTTTTCTCGTGAGCAGATTTAGAAGTGAACTCGGATGCAGGATGCATGAATCATGGAGGTTGAAAACGCCAAACGAAAACTTGTCAAAGAAGAAAACGCTGAATCAAAAATTTAAATCTGAAATCAAAACCAAAGTACACAAACAGCGGCTAGGAACAGGAATAAAGTGAAGATCTTAACAAGAAAAACACTGAGATTTTTATAGAGGCATAACTTATGCATCGCTTCATCTTCTGTCTATGACCCAAAAAAGGTTACCCCAATCCCTTAAAGGCACCACAAGATCTGGACCAGATAAAACTAACACAGAAAATATGTCTTTTCAATCTGATAGCTTTATGTAATGTTAGACTGACAGTAGCATGATATAATTCATTATCGTGGCATTTTCCTCACCTCTTTCTGTCCCGTCTTTACCAGGAACGGTTGAGATGTAAGGTAGCGGTGAGCTAACATGTAGAGACATGCAGAAAAAAGGTGTCCTAAATACGTCTGAAAGTCCAGGACAAAAAGGCCCAGAGGAACAAGATCTTACTTAAACTTGATCTCATCACATCTTAAGCAGCATGTGGAGAAGAATTGGGAGGATAAAAGAGGATTGTTCATGGAGTTGTGTGAACAAATGTGACCTTTACAGAAGTCTTTTGGTCGGCTTTGACACTCAAACGAGACCAGTTTGTGTAAAGAGTAATACCATGTCTCCCGCAAATACTGCTTATGTAACCTGGTTGTATTTCTCTTTTGTTATAATTACACAAAATGGGGTTATTTGTATTATTCCTTACCCGACAAAAACACCCCTAAAACTCTGTCATTGTTTTAACTCGGCTGAATTAAAACAAGCCGAGTTTGTTTCTCGGCTTGTTTTAAGTTTTAAGTTCCAAGTTCCATTTAATCAATTAACTGTGATTGGAACAGTTAAGTTCCAATCACAGTTGGAACGCAGTTCCAACTTAACTGTGATTCCAACAATCACAGTTAAGTTCCAAACAGTGATTGGAACTTAACTGTTCCAATCACTGGAACAGTTAAGTTCCAATCAATTAACTGTGATTGGAACAGTTAAGTTCCAATCACAGTTGGAACGCAGTTCCAACTTAACTGTGATTCCAACAATCACAGTTAAGTTCCAAACAGTGATTGGAACTTAACTGTTCCAATCACTGGAACAGTTAAGTTCCAGTGAACTTAACTGGAACTTAACTGGAACTCCTTCATCCTTTCGCAAGGGCGAAAGGATGAAGGAGAGGGAAGTGAAGGGAAAAGAGTGGGAGGCATTTTGGCCAGTGATTGGAACTTAACTGTTCCAATCACTGTTAATTGATTGGAACAGTTAAGTTCCAATCAATTAACTGTGTTACTTTAAGATTGGAAGCCCCTCCTTTTTATTTCTTCTTCTATGGTATTGTCTTTAAATTGTTTGCGTCCCTTAGGCCCTCCCCTTTTGTCATGTTGTCCTGCAAGAGAAGATGTGTGCTGTTTATTTTTCATCTAACCACATCCAGTTTATTTATAGCTTCATTAAGTTAATTTTTGTTGTGTATTTTTGTTTTGTGTAGGACGTGGAGCAGACAGCCCATAACACGGTTGTTTTCTGTTTGTTGTTCTCGTCAGAATAAATCGAGAAACCATCTCTTTTAAAGACAAACCGTGTCACGCCCTGATCAATCAATAAAACCAGCACAACGCAGAAAGGATCCAGCTACACTTAAACAGCAGAGATCTGAGTTATGATGCCGTGTCAGGACTAAACAATCAGCTCTGAGCAATTTAGGTGGGGGGAAATAAACTAACTTTTAATAGGAGTAATGAAGCTGCCATCCTTATCAGAAGAAATTCCAGTAAGTATTTTTCATCCCACCAGAGGAATTTTGACCCATACTGCTACAAACAGTGGCAGATTTGTGCCAAAACCAGATAATTAAAGTCATAGTATGTATCACAAATAATGTCAGGTCATGTTTTGAATTTTGATTTTGTGAAGTTCTTGGTGTGTTCCAGGTTATTTTCCTCTTGGTAGCCAACAAGATATTTTCTTTCACGGTTTTCTTCAATGTTTCCATCAGGTATAGTCATCTAGTTCCTGCAGCACCAAAGCATCACAGTAACATCAGCTGTCAGGTTGCCAGATTAGTTTGGGTATTGTTCCTTTTTCCATAATAAATGTATCTTTTTGTAGGTTGTATTTGTCAAACTACTTGGATGATTGGAAGCTTGTAAGCGTGGGGAAAAAAGCACAAAGAGAAATGTATAATGGGACAAATAAAATTTAATGATATTGTATCTCCCATCTTCCACTTTCTGGCTATTTGAAACAGAACATCTTCCTGAGATGCCAGATTAATGCTAGCATGTTTACTCTGCAATGGATATGAACTGATGACAGTGTAACTTGTGAAATCTTTCTAAGTATTTCCAGGCAAGAAGAACTTCCACAGGTTTCCTCCTGCATCATAAACTTGATACTGTTTTAAACGTCATAAAATTTAATGACTTGTGTTTCAAAAATCTGGCAGATATTATCAACGGTTTAAGTAAATTGTGCCAATCAAGTCACCTCATTACTGAAACACATCTGACTTGAGAACCTTTATGAAAGTGCTACAACCAACAAGAAAGAGAAAACAAGATTAGAAAAAAGGTTGCACAATCCAACTGATTCAAAATCCTAATGCTTTAATTTGTAGCAACAGTGCATCAATAAAAACCGGACGAATCAGATTTACTTTTGTTTTTTTAAAAGAGATGAACAAACAGATGGGCACTAAATGAAAGATTTCCCAAATGCAAATGACATTAAACTAGAATCCTCCAAGCAGTTGTATAGTTGAAGCAAGTTATTGAGCGAGAAGCACACACACACACAGGCACACACACACACGCCCACACACACCATCTCCCCTCAGTAATCCTGTATTATAAAGGAACGTGTACTGTAAACACTGCTGATTGATAGCAGACAACAAGTAAACCAGTAAACAATCAAATAATCCTGCCACAGTACAAACAGGAGCTGGCAGAGACACGAGAGCTGAGAGAAGCAGCTCAGCGTTTTCAAACAAATCCTGCTTTCATGTGGGGTTTTTTTTCCCCGTTTGTGTAAAAAGCACACAGGAGCTGTGGGCAGACAGACGAGGGGGCCTCTGTGTGCAACAAGGTCGCACAGATGGACGCAGGGCAAGGCAAAGTGAGAAAGGACAGATGGGAGCAGCTGTAGTGACAGGTGAGGATGTAGCCGGTACCAAGCGCGCCGCAGCCAAGGGCTCGGCTTGAGGCAAGGGCGAAAGGATGAAGGAGAGGGAAGTGAAGGGAAAAGAGTGGGAGGCATTTTGGCCAGCATAAAAAAAAACAAAAAACCTATAATTATAATATGAAGAGTTGGAAGAAGAAATACTCTGGGTGTCTAACATTAACACAGCTCTAATGGGTTTTTATTATGCAGGAAAATCCTCTCTCCTCATATTAAACACATTTATTACTGTTGGTACTGGTGGTCTGCTTGACTAGTTATGTAGTTAAAAACAAGGATATTTTTTAAAAACATATAATAAATTAAAGGGGACCAAATGTACATCTATTTGCGTCTCGTTTTTTTGTTTACATTTTTTGTTTCTTATTTGCAGAAAATGAGAAATGATCAAAATAACGAAAAAGACCTCAAATAATGCAAAGCAAACAAGTTCATGTTCATTTAGAAACAACAATACTAATGTTTTAACTCAGGAAGAGTTCAGAAATACTCTTCTGAGATAAAATTAATTGTGAGCGTTGCTGAGACAAACTTGCTATAAAAACCTGTGGACCAATTCAGGAATGAAGTAAATTACCTAAAAACGGAGATTTAAACAGTACAGTTTTTTTTCTAAGACAGCACTGAACTCTCATCCATCCATTTTCTGTTCACCCTCATCCCTTAGTGGGTCAGGAGGGTTGCTGGTTCCTATCCCCAGCTAACGTTCTGGGCGAGAGGCGGGGTCACCCTGGACAGGTCGCCAGTCTGTCCAGGGCAACACAGAGACATACAACCACACACACACACACACACACACACACACACACCTAGGGAGAATTTAGAGAGACCAGTTAACCTGACAGTCATGTTTTTGGACTGTGGGAGGAAGCCGGAGAACCCGGAGAGAACCCACGCATGCACAGGGAGAACATGCAAACTCCATGCAGAAAGATCCCGGGTCGGGAATCAAACCCAGGACCTTCTTGCTGCAAGGTAGCAGCTCTACCAACTACGCCACTGTGCAGCCCTGAACGCTCATTTATTAATATTTTTGTACTTTATCACTTGGAACCTACAAAGATTAGTACCTTTGGTGGAAATTAATGGGGATTTCTAATAAGTAGACAGATAAACTTATGCAACCGCAGCATCAAGCCATATTCCAATTTTTTTAGCTGTTTGTTTTAAATGGAACGTTACGTTTTTGTTAGTCAGTTCCACATTTATTTACCTATATAATTAAAATATGAACTATAGAAAAATATTCTATAGCGGTTTATTTATTCCGATTTGCTGCTTTTGGCAAGCAATGTAAAAGAGCAGGAGGTGGGAGGCTTTTATTTTTAGCCAGTCAGCCTAAACGGAGTTGCACACATGGACACACAAACATGTAGCAAACCGCAGATTAAAAAAGAAAAAAAGAAAAAGAAACAGTGGCAGGATGCAGTCGCATTCACAACGAGAGAAACTGCAACCACCTGGGAGAAAGCCTCGGAGACTGATTAGTATTTCCTGGATATGCCGATGCACTTTCTTTTCTTATCAACCTCAGAGTGGCATTTCCACTGCAATTACCGAGCTAATCAGTTAAGCAGCAATGGCTCCATTTCCGTTTGTTGTTTCTCTCTTTTTTTTTAAAAAAATTGGTTTGCAGGAATCAAAGGTTTCCTGGCTGATGTTCCCTCTGCTCGCTGCCGGGGAAGCCGGTGTGTTTGTGTTTGATTTGTTGGGACTTTGTCATCACAGGATGCTGAAGTTTCCTGAAAGATTTTATGATTATGACATTTTGTATTTACGACACTGCAGACTGTAAAGAGGGAAGCGGATAAAGAAAAAGACATGCAGACGGCGACAGGAGGAAAGGGAAAAGAGAAACCACCAAGCTTTTTGGCAGTAAAAACTGAAACTTTCTGATTTACTTTATTAGAAAACATCTGATAATTATTTGTTAGGTGCAGATATTTAATTCTGCTGTAATAAGGGGCATTTTTACGATGATTTTCAACTTTTGCGTGCTGCTATTCCAGAAATCTCCCTCTCCTTCAAACTATTGTAATCAGTGTTAACGTTGCTTCAGACTCTTGCTTATGCATTAAGTGAAATTGATTACTTAAGGCGACAAACCCACCACTGACAACGCTCTTATATCTGCAGTCCCCCACAGCTCTGCTGAGCAATTTAACTTTCAGGAAACAGCTATCATTTACAACCCACATTCATGCTGTTCTGGCTCACTCTTAGTGCTTTCCCTGGATCTGGGAAGAGTCTGCAGTGGAAAAAAAAACTACTTGAAGATGGATTGAGCTGAGCTGAGTTTAGTAGTTAAGGTGACAAATGTTTCTTTTGGGGATTGGCTGAAGAGCAAATCCGATATCAAAGATCCTCCTTAAAGCAGGGATCCTCAGCACTCTTTAAAAGTCTGGAAAAGTATTTATTTTTGCTTTGATCATTTTCCAGGTTGAGATGAGTAAAGAAAAGTGAACACTGAGTGTGGGAAAAGTTTCCAGACTTTATTACACAATCTAAAAGAAAAACTCTGAGTTTCTGTAACATAAAGTGTGTTTTTATGTTGATTTACATTTAAATAGCATACTTAGAGTTACCACCACTGATTGCACTGATCATTTTGTCTTATTGACTGAGAAATGCACCCTAAAGTTTTTGGTTTGTTTTAAAATACTAATCACACATATTGAAAACATAAATTAATCCTGCTGATATAAATTTATGAGATCTAGAAAAGATTAGCAAAGGGTTTCTTTACCACCCAGTTGAATTGTTTTGTTTCATGAGTTTAAGAACAGAGAGATTTAAAAACCCAACTAACTTAATGCTCAATAAACTTCTAGACTTTTAAAAAATCACTTCCAAAATGAAGAAAATCTGGAAATGAAAGCTTCAAGCCGTTTTTCCCAGCAGATCTCATCTCCCAGGAGACAAAGTTATTTCATCCTGAGAGACTAATGATGAATATAAACTGGTGGTTTTGTTAGCTAATGCATTAAACATTGTGTCATTCAAACCTAAAACTAAATGTTTTCCTCAGCTGCCAGCTGGCTAAGCCAGAGTTTAAACGCTCGCCTGATTGAAGCTCAATCTGTGCTGCTACATTTAATCAGCTCACAGGCGCCGTTATTCACCAACTTCCTTTATTTTGAATGTCAGATGTGAAGAGCTTTAATATCAGTGGAGTGGACAAATATTTGATTTCTGCAAACTCAGAGCCCAATCAAAGAGTGAAATGAATTGTTTTTATTAAGATAGGTTGCAGACAAATCAAGTGGTGACAGCAGGGCCGGGTTTTTTTGGTTTTGTTTTACTGGATATCAAATAAATTAATATTTTTTTACTTCCCCTCAGAGTCAGCAAATATGATTCTGCTTTTTTAATAAAACTGAATGAAAGCCATCAGTCATGGTAGCTTGCAGTGGCATCAGGTAAAACAGGAATTACTATTATTGAGTGATGTTCAGACGGCCAGCTGGAGTGGAGCGCATCAGTCTTTGCAGAGTGTGGCTGCGGTTAGCAGTGACAGATATATCTGAGGAGGTAAATTCATTCAGTGTTGAACATTTACTCCCATTTACTCCCATTTACGCCCATTTACTCCAATACGCAAAGCTGCAGCTGAGACAGAGTTGTCGGATGTACCTTGTCTCTGGTCTCTGTCTTCGTCCTCGGGACGACTGGGACGCTCCTGATGGGTGGTTCTTAAAGGATTCACAGCTTATTGTTCAGCAGAGTTTGAGATTTTCCCCTCAATGCAGCCGAGTTGATGACATTTGATGACCTAAAGCCGCCGTCAAAATGACCTTATGCTTGTAAAGAGATCAAAACATGATGCTACATCAGGGCCAGCTGTCTGCTCAATTCTGTGACTCATTTCAATTTCATCACCCACAGACTCATTCATTATTTTTTTATGAAAAGACGTCGTGTTCCTGCAGCAGTTTGGGTCTCAACAGACCAGACCGGCCGAGTTTATGGAAATGAACCTCACATCCTGGCTTTAGAAAAGAAGAGTGAACAGGTGCTGTTCTTTTGGTTTTCTTTAAACAAGCCAGTACTCTTATTTTTCTTCCAAAAAGTCAGCATTTTTACCATTAAAATGCATCAAAATCTCCTTGTTTTGCCCTTAATAGATACATGTCCTGCTATGATTTATGCATTCATAAGTAGTAGAAAAAGAAATTTGCACACCTTTTCCGTAGTTAAAAAAAAATCTGTATTAGTTTCTTTCAACTGAATTTGATAGAAACTAGTTCAGACATATTCTAAGTAGATTAAAGTATTAAAAATGTTACAGGTTTTTGTTTGAAAATTTCATGGGTTTCTATTTTTCTTTGAGGTCTGATTTAGATGTTGGCCAATTTTCTAGGATTACATCTACAACAAAATTGATAGTTCATTTCAATTCAGCAATATTATAAACATTAAACATAAAGTTTGAAAAATGGGTTAAAGTCGATTTATTTCAGCAACTCGGTTAATTAAATGACACACACCATGTCTAATAATGTTTTATTTTTCTTAATTATCGTTGTTTTTTGCTTTCAGCTAATGAAAACACTTATTATGAGAATAAAAAACATATTTAATAGCAAAAAGAGGGTCGAATAAAAAGCATATTTAATACACAATAGAGAGCTGAATATGATATTTTTAATATCTGCAGTATTTTTTTCTTATCTTGTAAATTTGCTTCATTTTGCCACTTTGCTGCTGGCGCATCTGAATCTCTCCACAAAGGCAGAAAATATTCTGTTCTGTTCAAATTATTATTTTCAAGAGGTACTTTTACTCTGACAAACTCGTTTTATCAGAACAAATATTCTCGTTGACTGAATATGACCTTAAATGCAATAAAAAATGATAAGATTGCAAATTTATCCTCTTTCGTTCATGAAAGTGTCACTTTCTAACTATCTTCTGATTTTGATGCTTTTGTTTACGTCTTTGCAAAGTTAAAAAGAAAATGTTGGTTTTCAGTTTTAAGGCAATTAAAGTTCAGTAAAAATCAATAGGCTTGGCAAATTAATGATAATTTTTTTTTCACTAGTCAGCAGTGATGAAGGACTTTTCAGTTCAGAGGTGAACTGAAGATTGGAAATTAGCTTTAGCATAATGCTGCAGCATAACTTAAAGAATTGTAATTAAACACAATAAGTACATAATTAAAGGACTAGCAGTAAGTAGAGATTTTGTTTTTATACAGGAAAATTACTCTAAAGTTGCTCACATTCAGGGAGTGTCAATGAATGTTTATATATATATGTCCTTTTTTTAAAATTGTTATCAGCACACTGCATTGTCACCTCTGACACCTTATTAAGGACAGAGTTGTTTTAATTACGCCCTGATATCAGTGAGTGGAGATAACTCTGAGTGGCAGCCATTATGGGCACCATTAGCATTTGAAGACAGACAAATGAGTTCCACTTTGTGGAAGTGGGCTGCACGCGCTCAGATACCGTGGAAGAAAGGAGGGATGCATAATGAAACGTTAGGAGAGGCAGGAAGCTGCTGGAAACCAGAGATAAAGATAATATTTATACAATTAAAACTGTCACTTTGGTCGAATAAAGTGAGTAAAAAAAGAGAGTAGCTCGGTGGTCAGGCTGCAGTTTATCATGTTTGGATGTGTGGATGGAAAAAAAGAATATTTGTAAATAAAAAAGTGACAGTAGGGTTACTGTCACACTGGCAGGAGAAAAAAGGGGGTTATTTCATGTTTCTTTCGAAAAATATTTACTGGGAAAATAATCCTTTCACTAAAAAGATGTGTTACTGTCTGTACTGCCATGTCTATTGATTAAATATATCTTCTTTCTATATTTTTTAAACCTAGGCCCCCATATTATTGAGCAGCTTTAACTCCACCAGGTTTTATGAGAGTTGTGGCCTAAAAAACTTAAAATTAAAGATTACATCCATGCTAATCATAAAGTTTCTGTTATTCAAACTGTTTAATGCTACATAAACACGACTGTTTATGGATTATAAGCAGTATTTAAAAAGGTTTCCAGCATTTGTTACTCATCAGCAGAACCATGTTATGGTCAGGCAGCTTTGTGGTGCTGAATGTCCCAAACTGAACCTGAAGTTTTAATATTTTTTAATTCCTTCTTGTCTGTGTTGTTTGACCTTCACGTGCATCTAGAGCCAAACATTTTGGTCTGGTCTTCTAGCACCTTCCACTTTAATCAGAAATCAATAATATCTTATTGAAAACCAGTTTTGAGAAAAGCCAGCTGATCCCCCCAAAAAAGTTTTTAAACAACAAGACTTCTGTGTATTTCATTGGGATTTTTATGCAATAAATCAAAACACAGATGTGCATAACTGTAAAGAAGAAGGAAAGCGATGTATCTGGGTTTTTATACTTTTACAAATAAAAATGGGTGAAGTGTGAGAGCAATTTTTATTCACTGCCTTTACTCTGATACCCTTCAATAAAATTCATTGCAACCAAATGATTCAGAAGTCACTTAACCTCCTGAGGTCGATGCCCGCTCTGGAGATTAATGATCAATAATCCATCCATCCATCTTCTTCCGCTTATCCGGGGTCGGGTCGCGGGGGTAGCAGCTTCAGAAGGGAGGTCCAGACTTCCCTTTCCCCAGCCACTTCCACCAGCTCCTCTGGGGGAATCCCAAGGCGTTCCCAGGCCAGCCGAGAGACATAGTCCCTCCAGCGTGTCCTGGGTCTTCCCCGGGGCCTCCTCCCGGTGGGACGTGCCCGGAACACCTCACCAGGGAGGCGTCCAGGAGGCATCCTGACCAGATGCCCGAGCCTCCTCAACTGGCTCCTCTCGACGTGAAGGAGCAGCGACTCTACTCTGAGTCCCTCCCAGATGACTGAGCTTCTCACCCTATCTCTAAGGGAGAGCCCAGCCACCCTACGGAGAAAACCCATTTCGGCCGCTTGTATCCGCGATCTCGTTCTTTCGGTCATGGCCCAAAGCTCATGACCATAGATGAGGGTGGGAACGTAGAACGACCGGTAAATCGAGAGCTTCGCTTTTTGGCTCTGCTCTCTCTTCACCACGACGGACCGGTACAGCGCCCGCTCAATAATCCTTAATTTTGTGTGCATTTTTCACATTTGCTGCTCATTCAGGGATCGTTTTGTGACCAGAAAGTGCTCGAAGGTGATGTGAAACCCGTTTTTCCGATTTCCTCAAATGCGTCACATTTCCAAAACAGCCAAAGAAAAAGTTTTTGTCGGCATCCTGGGAGAGGAAGAATGAGAGACGTGGTGCGAAAAGCTCTGGATAAAGATTTAGAGACGAGAAGAGAACGGAGCACAGAGAGGTTTTGGATTTTCCCAGGAGTGTTTTGGATGATAAGTGTGTCAGTTTGACTTTGTGATTGTGTGCAAACCCACAAACTTAGAGAGTTAAAACCATAGTGCAGGCAGCATAATGCTAAATTTGATCAAGCTAATCCAAGGTTAATCCTGGAAGAAAATCTGTTAGAGGCCCGAAAAACTTTGATATTAACAAATGCTCTCAGTCCAGTTTAACTGAGCTTAAGATATTTTACAAACAGAAATGCACTGAAAATTAAATGTGTGTAGATGTGCAAAGATGTTGGTCTGTCACATAAAATCCCAATAATCTGCGCATAACGTGGCAAAATGTGAAAAAGGTGTTTGAATTATGTATTTGTGTAACAACTTATTACTTTAAAAGTAAAATGCAGAGAAGCACCTCGTTAGCGATGATTAGATTGTCTATTATCATTGATGTGGATTATCTTGGGAGCTTTATCTGAGTCCTGCATGCAGCACCTTGCAGGTACGAGTCCTGCATGCAGCATGTGAATGAGTGAAAACCCCAGATGATTACCTCAAAGGTTAGCACCAAATGTACATCCTCCAACTCCATCTGTCCACTTTCTGTAGCAGCTTGGCGATTTTTAGGGGCACAGGGGGAGAGGACCTAAATCCCAGCATGCACTTGGATGCCCTCAGGTCTTTCTTTGCTTTGAGTTACTACCGACGCATCTGATCATTAGACATGTAGCTTCAAAGAACAGGCTGGAAGTCGTTTTGGGGGGAGAAAAAAAGGAAAACAATCGCGAACTTTTCATATATTATTCAGAAATGCAGGGAGTTCGGATACAGAAATGTTGGGATTCTTTGTATGCCGCACCTGAATGCAGTGAGGTTATCTGTGAAACCATTTCAGCTGAGGTTTTACTGAAGGGGATAGAGAACAGACAGACAGCGCTAAAAAATGGACAAGTGCTCCAATTTATTTTATTTTTTTAACCCTTTTTTCCTCTCAAAACAACTCGCCCAGCTCGTTCTGTCACACCGCTCCCACTGTTAGAGTCGTGTGTTTTTAACGCATCCTGAAGGCATCGGCTGTCTGGATCTCCTATTCCATGGCTGAGAGAAGTTGGTGTAATGCTGCTCTGAAAAGTGTGCCGCGCATTTCTGGGAACGTGTTCCTCTTTGATTTGTGCCGCAGCGAGACACTCATCAAGTCGTCAGTTGATTACATTATTTATTTTGATTTGAAAAGGAAAAGACGATGCGGCTGCTTTGAGTGATGCTTCTCATTAGCCGCTCCTCAGACCTGTTACTCCAGACTACATAGTCGGCTGCAGTGCTTGTTTTTCTCGTCTTTTTTGTGATTTTAGCAGCTCTGTTCACAGAAGATTAGGAAATACATCCACAGCTGTGTTGTTACATGCCTACTGTGAAGAACCCATATCTGTGTTTAGATGATGGCAAGCTTCTGCCTGAACAAGCTGTCGTGTTTTCTTTTCTGTCACGATGAGGAACAGCACTGACCCTTAGCTTCCACTGAAAATAGTCGCATTATAAATCTCAGTGGGATTACTAAAATTAATCAGAACCAGACAAAAACTGGAAAGGAAACAGAAGCTTTTCTGAACATCTTACTGATAAGAAAACAAGTTAAATCCATATGATAATTATAGTTTGTGTGTTTTGGGAATTGGCGGGCAGTGTAAGAGCATGTTTTTCTGTCACAGATTGATTTTCTCCATCACTTCACGTCCTGTTTCTGTTCAATATAATTTGAAATATTGTTCTAATTTTCAAGATTTTCTGGTTATTTATGAGCGTTTCCCATGTGGGTTCATCCAGCTCAGCTGTTACATTTTACACCCAGCCTCCACAACCTCGTCCACCGTCTCTGCTTTGTTATGCCTAATGGCCTCTTTAGAGTAGCTTTCACATGAAACCTGATCCAAGTTTCACTCAACCTGTTATTACCCTGACTGTAAGAGGTGTGATTCTCACCGAACATGCATGACGTCACTGATGTCAGCACTTACAAAACTGCAGGTGTGAAATCAAAACACAGATGGCCGTATGTCTTTTGTGAAAAATTACTTTCTGTTTGTATTTTAAAGGGGCAGTTTTGTGTTTTCCAGCCACTTAGTGCCATTTTGTAGCACAGTCAAGTAATTATGTTAACTTCAACTGTATGTACCAAATAGGATTTAAAATAAATGTTACTTAATGCTCTGAAATTGGGTCTCTGTCTCTTTAAAACCTTCACGTTCAGGAAGCCGTAACAACATCGCTTCTCTATTAATCCTTTAACAACGTTTTTACCAGCGTTGAAGTGGCTCATATCACCCGATGCGCAGGTCCACCAGGTGTTTGCTAATTGCTGCTGGCTAGTCTGAAGGAACTGAGTTGGGGAGTCACGATTGAGAGCTGCTCTGTTATACAGAAGCTCAGTAAGATGGAAACTGCAGCTTTGACGAGGAGCTGCGTCTTGAAGGCGGAGCTAGGTCCACTCAGGCGCTTTTTCACAGCTGAATGGTTGCCATGGAGATTAAAGGATTTCTCAAATATTAATAAAAGAATCAAAACAACAATACATGTATGTTTTTGATGAGAGGATAACATTATAACATGATGTAAAGCTCAAAAAAGTTAATTTTACACAATACTGCCCCTTTAAAGCATTTAAAAATGGATTTAGATCTGTACTTTGACTGGACCGTCCTAACAGATGAAGTATTTTTTTGATTTAAGCCACTCAGTTGTAGTTCTGGCTGTATGTTTCGGGTTTTCATGATGGAAGGTGAACCTTTGCAGCCATTTAACAGGTTTGTTTGCTCCATTTATCTCACCATCATCAACTAGGAACAGTTTCCCTTTTCCTCCTGTAGCTTGATGTATCCACCTGGTTAAATGTGCAGCATTACATCTGATCCACATATGTTTGTGATTTGCAGGGCAAATCGTTGCGCTTTGGTACAACCTGAACATTTTGAGTGATTGCTTGGGACAAGAAACAATCACCCAAGAAGGACTTCCTGTAGCTTTCCCTCAGGAAGAAATTTCCTCTTGCTAATCTTTCAAAAACACCAGATTTGTGGAGAGCAAAGCTGATTGTTGCCCTTTTGACAGATTCAACAACCAGAGCTATGAATCTCTGAAGCTCCTCTAGAGTTAATGGGAACCTCTTGGCTTTGGTAAATTTACAGTCAAGAATTTTCTCTTTGCATTTTTGAACAATGGATTAAACATCTCTACGTTTTCCCCGTTCGAATACAGTTGATTTTATTTTTTATTTTATTTAAGGGCACATGAGTCAAAAGGGGTTGATACGCAAGCTTTACACACTTTAATTTCTTTCAAAAAAAGTTTGAAATCTAGCTCAGTCATAAATTTCTTTATTTAAGATTCCCCCATAACTCCTTTCAAGGTAACACTAAACCTTATTTATGTGGAAAGGTTTAGTTTATTTCGTCTGTGAAGTTGGAAGCTGCTTTCTTACTGTGTTTCAAATCTTTGCTTGCGGTTTCGTGTCAACACTTCTTCAAAGGCGGAACAGAAGGTCGTTCTGACCCGGACCTCCCCCTGGTTCTCCAGCAAGAGAGGAATTTCAACGCCGTCCCATCGATGTACTCCGTTTTCAGAAGGAAAGAAGTGCCGTTCCTTCCCTGCAGCTTTGAGCTTGTTATAAAAATGTTAATAATAAAACAGCTTTTCATCTTTATTATCATTCTGTAGTTCGAACAAAAGCAGCACACTGATAAAGGTCACAATTGGCACACGCATGCTTCACTCATTTCTTTTATAAATCTAAGCAGATACACTCATAGTGAAACAAAATGCAGTTCATTCATTATTTAAGCCAAAGATAAGCAAATACTTCAGTTATACAACTTATTTATTTAATCATTTCCTCTGACAGCTATGATGTGACGGTAATGATGCAACAAATAATGAAGAAAATGAAAGCATAGCTGACAAGTCAGGGGGAAAAGATGTCATGACGCAAGAAATTCAGCGGAAAACATCTCTGTTATATATATTTTTTAGCAACAATTCACAAATTCTGGCATCACTTTAGCCGTGAAGAATAATAAAAACAATTTGTTTTTGTTTGTTTTTTATTCAGTGGACACAAAGTTAGGCTCAATTCAGAAAAAGCACAGATAACGAGACAGCAGGAAAATAAAGAATATTCAACACAGTAAGACTCCAACAAAACAAAAAAAACACAGTCCAGTTAATAAAACAAACAGAAGATCTCCCTCACCATAGTTGATAGGTATTTATTCTGAATTGATTAAAATAACAGGTCTCAAATGAAGAACTTTAGAAGAGAAAATCCTTGTGGATTGTGTGTTTGCTGAGAGGAAAACCCAGCAACAGAGAAAAATTATCTACAAGTTTTATTTGCAGATTTCCTTGATAGCTTTAATGAATCACATTTCTGGAAATTCCCACTGTCACCAAGTGCCTCATTTTTGTGATCTACTGTCGAATAAAAACGCTTCTTCCACACAGAGAGATTATAAAACACACAAATTGATGCACTTTACGAGAATAAAGATATTAAATACTTCCGTTTTGAAACGTGTTTGTGCAGAACTCCCAGTTCTTCAGAGATTAATTGAACCATTTTTATTTGCTCACCAAACTTGTGTGTGCAGCTTTTGTTCATTAGTTGACCTTAGTCCTCAACAGAGCTGCTATAAAAGCATCTCAACAAACACTTTATGCCTCAAGGCCACATCAAAATTTTATTTCTTAGTCATTACCCTGCTGTCTGTGTGGTAATTCAATTTGTCAGTTCCAGTAGGTAAACACTGAGCCTGATCCTTTTCCTATCACTGCCACATAGAAACAGCTGCAACCAAAAGTGAGCAATAGTGCAGGACTTTATACCTTTTAGGGATAATTTGGGATTTTGGACTGGAGATTCTGTTAAAACCTTAAAAGTCTAATATAGACACACATCAACACTGACTGAGTTCTAGTCAGAGAAACTGGTGGGATTTGCTAACTGTGGTGGAGATAAATTTTATTAGTGAAAAATGGTGATAAAATCACATTTCTTACAACTCAATTCATTGAATCCCTAAAGAAACTTGTTAGCAGAGAGACTCCACTCTGAAACTGCTTTAATGACATCAAGACATCAAATAATTTGAGTGTGATGTATTTATTTTTTCCTACTTACAATGTAGACTTCTGGTTTTCAAGTACAAGAAAAATGCAGCTTTAATGTCTTTAAACTTTTCTCTGTATGATATACAGTGGCTATCTAAAATCATTTATCTAGAAACATTTACAACTGCATCTTTTAATAGCTTAAACACTAAATATGACTTAATATGCATTAAAATGGAAAGCATTTCATCACTACTGAATAAAATGTCATCTACAATCTTCTGTATCTCTTCTTTTGGGGCTACAGCCAATCAGCAGCAGGGAAAATGAATACCGCTCTTTGATTGGTTGCTTTATAAACACCAGCCAATGGCGAGTCAAGGTCCATTGTGTCTCTGTGTTTCAGTTTCCCAAACTACTTTTCTTACAGGAAGTTTAGAGACATAAATTTTCCATAAATAATCTGGATTACATTCCATAAAATATCTGTGACTCCACAAATAGTTGTCAGTTTATCTGAAGCTATCATCAAATCTCAGTGTCAGACAGAAACTTCACCCATCTAGAAACAAAACCTAACCTCATAATCCAAATTATGCTCAGAAAATTAGCATCTTTAAAATATTCAGAAGAATAAGCAGCTTGGAAAGCAATCCAGGAGAAACTGTCATTTTGCTTTGCAGTGATTGCAGAAATAAGGAAGACTGTAGAGGTTAGCTGTTGTGCCAAAAGGGTTTCCACTAAGTATATTAATGCATAGTAAGGAATATTTGTTGTGTGAACTAATGAAATAAGTAGTTAAGAGCGTTTTTTAAATTCAATTTAATAGAATATGTGTTCTGATGCAGCTCATTTATTAGATTAAAATGACCTTTGAAAATGATTTTTAGATTGGTATTAGATACATTTTTCATTAAAACAATATATCTGCATCAAACATGTTTTTTATTTGACTAATAAAAAGCTATATTGTAACTGTAAATGTCATTTTTTTCATTTTTGTAAGCTGAATATATCATCAACAGAAATAAATGCTTGAAAACATCAATCTAAGTGTAACCTAAAATCCAGAAACTGGCAAATCCAAAACAATCTCAGGATAAACAAGGAAATTATTACAGATTTCTATAATATGAGAGCCTCATCCTCTCCTTACAGACAAAAACAGTGATAAAATATTACTCTCCTGACAGCTTGTCTCAAGATTCATAATAAAAACAAACTGCAACTGAATATTTCGGTGTCCTTTTATAGCTTGATAGCATGAAATGTGCTCAAATACTGAATCAGAAAGTATAAAACGCTGGGAACGCTGCAGCAGACAGGAAAGCAGAAATACTGCCTAAAATCGAAGATCTGCAGCTAAAAGAAACCTGCAGCTCACAAAGACACATCAACTGTTTCACAGAATGTCTGTAACGTTATGGTTTATTTAATTAGATACATAAATATTCATTTATCTTCTCTTCACGTGACTCAGCATAGAATATTCTGCTGTAGATCTTCTAAACTAAACGCACCAAAAATATCTTTTAGCTTAAGAGGAACATATATTTCTAATATTTCTCCAACATTTTTCCTTCATTTGACAGCAAATATATAATAATTCATCAAAAAAAAAAAAAAAAAATCTCAGTGAAAGGGGAAACGGAAATCTGATCTCCATGTGATTCCAGATGTGTTCAGATGTGTGATGTTTCTGTGGTCGCCTGTTGTCCTTTTGTCTCTGACAGCGCGCAGCAGGGAAGCCGAGTCTGGCGTCGCAGTAAACACAGCTACTGCTTTCCTCCCGCTGTCTTAAGCACACAGAGAAACGTGCATAAAGGGAGGCGAACGAAAAGGAATCGATTCTTTCAAACACTGTGCACAACAAAAAAACAATATTAGCTCCTTTTCCATAAAGTCTCACAGTGGAATATTTTCTTTTTCTCTCTTTATGAACAGTTAAAGCTGTTCATTTTGGAAACAAAACTCTCGAGTTAAAGTATTTCAAGCCTTGTGATAATTCAAAGTTTCACCAGTAGAATATAACAGATTAAATTTGGAGGAAAAAAACTTGTTTCAGCAGCTTGTATCCATGATCTTCTATTAAATTAACTGTGATTATACAACTCTGGAAGAAATTAAGAGACCATTGCATTAAACCTCCTGGTTATTCCATTAAATATTGATTTCTGAACTCTTCCTGAGTTAAAACATTAGTTTTGTTGTTTCTAAATGAATTTCTCATTTTCTGAAAATAAATAAAAAAGAAATTTCTTCGAATTTCAGTGACATTTTCTCAGTACTTCACAGAATAAAAGAAGAATGTTAATTTTACTCAAACATATACCTATAAAAAATAAAATCGGAGAAACCGTTAACTTTAAGTGTATAAGTTTTTCAGGAAGCAGAGTAAAATGTTTCCTAGATTTTCACAAGACTGATTAGCAGACATTTATTTAGAGGCAAGAACCTGTCTGGCAACATGAAGTAGGCTGAAAGATTAAGGTTTCATCCAAAAATTTCAAGTGCAATTGAGAAAGAAAGTTTCTACTATTATAAAGACATTTCTACTGTTTTGTGACTTTGGTGAAACTCAGTGAAAACCGTTTTCCACAAATGATGAAACATGGACAGGAGTGAATGCTCAATCTTTGACTCATCCAACGGCGCAGCTCTAATCCCACTGGTTTACCACTAAACCCACTGGTTTACCACTAAACCCACTGGTTTACCACTAAACCCACTGGTTTACCACTAAACCCACTGGTTTACCACTAAACCCACTGGTTTACCACTAAACCCACTGGTTTACCATTAAACCCACTGGGTTTAGACCACTGCTAAACCTACATGATTCCGGTTCTCAGAGATTTACCGAAGCAGCTGAAAATCACTACTGACTAGAAAGCTCCATCTCAGCAAAAACATCCTGACATTTTGGAAAATATTCTGAGGAGACAAAGTTTTGAAACATTTGGAAAATGTTCATCCTGTTACATCTGGAGAAAAACTAACATCAACTAATATGTTGCTTTCAGAGAAGCAGCTGTCAATGCTTTAACTGATCCCTGAATTTAAGCAAAGTTTCCTTCTCACATGAAACACAGGAAACAGCTTTCCTAATGACCATGGCCATTAGGAAAACTGTTTTCTCTTACTATAAAGCAGGGCTGTCAAACTCATTTTCATTTAGGGCCACATCAAAAAATGTGAATGTTCTTAAAGGACCGTTTGTGCCAGAATGTATTGATAAAACCAATTAAACTGTTAAAATATCAATAAATGGCTGATCCTCCATGATTTTGTGATTGTTTTAGTGTTTTTTGCCGTCACAATTACAGATTTTGTGGCACCAATTTAGAAATGTTGATATTTGTGCAAATGTATTACGTTAAATGTAACTTTTTATCACTCACCTTATCGATCACAGACTATAACTTGACAACCAGTAAGGCTGCAGTTACTTAACCTCAAAGTTCTTCACCAATTTTGAGAAAATCTGCAGTAAAATTAGAAAAAAATGAAAAATAAATGTGGAGATTTGCTGATTTTTGCAGATTTCTGAAAAACTGGCCGGACGTATTGATGCAGTTTGGAGTCTAGAGGGCCACATAAAAAGCTACGGTGGGCCAAATATGGCCCCCGGGCCTTGAGTTTGACACCTGTGCTATATAGAGTCAAACTGTATGTTAAAAACAAAAAATATAAACACACAGACAATGGTGTTCATTGCAAGTGTTTCAAAGCCACACAGGTGAGATATTTAAAGGTTTTCAATAAATAAGAACGCAGCCAGTGGCTGATGGATTATCTTAACATGGTGCAACATCTGTTCCAGTCTCTGCACTGGGTATTTCCTTTGATAGGTCGAACACGGCATGCTGTCTGTTATCTTTCCCCGCAGCCTGAACTTCCCATGCTGCTGTGGAATTGGACAGGTGTGTGCAGCACTTTTTTTTTCTTCTTTTTTTTTTTTTTTTTAACGGGAATTGCGCTAGAGTTGCTTACCTGCATTATCTGCAAAACGGATTTATCTTTTAGTATTCAGCGAAAGCATGTGACAAGCTGAGATATCTAAAGTCTCAGCGGATTTCTCTCAGCAGAGTGTGAAATTTGTCACACGGAGGAGCTTCACTCCGGGGGTTACAGCTGCAGGGCCCGTTCTCCCTCCTGACAGCTTTTCCGCCCTCTGAACTGCACCAAGAGAAGAAAAAAAAAGATACTGTTAGGAGTCCCCTAAGTACCGCCTGCGTTCATTAATTGCGGCTCGTCCCACCTTCAGCTGGGTGGTATTTTGGGAAAAGCAAAACGTGAAGGACGTTTGATGAACGGAGGGTTTGTCAGCTGCACGGGAGCGGAAAGGTGCTCTTCTCCAGCGCAGAAAGCAAAATGCTCCAGCAGCGCTTCTCTATCTGTCTGTTGATGTTTTCTTATTAATGAGGGAGATGGCTTCCTCCTCCTCTGCTGGGGTTGCAGTCCCAAGTGATTAGTTTCTCTGGTAAACAAGAGCTCAGGACGCTGCTCAGTCTGGCTCCCAGTTCGGTGCGGATCTACTCTGTGGGCTGGCTGCAGCCCATCCCCCCCACCGGAGGTCATCTACTTCTTATTACAGCCACTCAGATGTTGAATCATCACGTTTTTCCTAAAATAGGTCTACTAGAGTGCAGCTACACTGCTATGAGAGGTTTTCTGCAAGAGATTAGAGATGCATTCAGAACGAATAAACCTTTCCACATTCTGTCACATTGCAACTGCAGACTTTAAGGTATTTTACCAGGATTTTCTCTGATAGGCTGAGAAAAAAGTTTGTGATATTTTTTTTTGGCCACTAAAATGTAGCCAAAAAAATAATACTAGGTTTCCAAATGGTTTGCAAATAAAAAACTGGAAAGTGTGACGTTCAACCTGCTTTTAATGGATATCTCTAAATAAATCCATTACACATTGGTTGTGTAATTTAATCTCGGTGTAAATACAGTTCTTCTGTAGACAAAAAAGCACAATGAAAACTAAAGAAGACAGATAAGCTGAGGAGAAGTTTAAAGCAGGATTAGTTCATAACATTTTGAATATCTCAATTTATCTTCAAATAATGAAAGCAGAATTACACACAACAAGCCCATCTACCGGAATGGAAAACCAGAGTATTAGCCAGAAGATATACAGTACAGACCAAACGTTTGGACACACCTTCTAATTGAGCTCAATTAGAAGGTGTGTCCAAACATTTGGTCTGTACTGTATAGTAGCTCTAAAGGAGTTTCAGAGATCCACGGCTCAGATAAGATGGGAGAGTCTCTCAAAGGGCCTGTACTTAGTCATGGCTAGAAGAAAGCCATTGTTGAAAGAAAGTCATAAGACGTCCTGAAAAAGAGAACATGGAAAATAGTGCTCTATTTTGGGTACAACCATCAGTAGGTGTGGCAGAAAGCTAACTAACACAGCCCTCAAAACACAAAATATCTATGTTGAAAAACACACTAAAGGGATCTGGGAGTTAATAGGAAGGTAGGAGGAGCTAAATGTAGCTGAAAAATAGCTGAAGCTGATCCAGATTGCTGCTGCTCATGTTCTGACTAAAACCAGGAAGATAGAGCACATCACCGCAGTTTAACTCTCAGCTGAGGGAGTAGACTTTAAAATACTGTTTTTAGTTTATAGATTAGCACTAAAATACATTAAAGATCTGCTGTTGTGTAAACCTTTCAGACGACTCAGATCTTCTGGTTCCGGTCTGCTCTGCATCCCCAGAACCAGAACCAGACAAGGAGAAGCAGCATTCAGCCTCTATGCACCACAAATCTGGAACAAACTTCCAGAAAACTGTAAAACAGCCGAAACACTGAGGCTAAAACCCACCTGTACAGAGTTGATTTTGAAACAAAACAAATGAAACATTGACCAAACATTTGAGGATTTTGATGATAGCACTCGACAAAATGTAATGTTTCTCAATTGGTGGCTGTGTGATGTCTTCATGATTTTTTATTTTTGTGTTGTAAAATGGGTTCTGTCAAAATATGCTCATTACAATACATAAAAGTAAATGTTCACAGCTAACGCACTGAATTTGAGATATTTTATTAGATGTGCAAACCTGGTACAGATTTATTACCAGAAGTTGTGAATGGTGGTTCTACAAAGGAGCTACTTAGGGGGTGAAATTGCAAAGGCATGCCACACTTTTCAGAATTGTATTTTAAACAGGAAGAAAACATGCATATTTTTCATTTCTATTATCTCCTGGTCTGTCAAATTTGTTTGTGATTAAAACTAAACACAAACATCCAAAAGTGGCAAAATGTAAGAAGGTTCAATTGGTGTGAATAATTACGTCATCCATGATACTTTTACCAGGTATGTATTTGTTTCCACAGCAACAAATGACCATGTTTACCTGGAGTCTTCTTCTTTTGTTTAACTCTTTTATTTTAGCGGTTGGTTTGAATCCGTGATGCACAGAAAACGTGGAGATTTTTTCCTCGTCCGCCCAACATTCGCTTCAAAGTGGCATTGATGCTGCTCAACCGTGACATCAATGGGCATGGATTTGAATTATTTTATGCTGTTTGAATCGTTTTCAAAAACAGTCTGACACTGACGTAAATGTGGCGAAACTGTGAGGCAACAAAAGACACGGGGAACTTTACGTCAGCGCAGAAAAAAAAAGTTGCGTCTGCAAATGGAAAGTTGCAATTTAAACGTCTCCTCGGGGCCATTAGTGGGTTTGCGTCGGGTGGAAAACAATGTGGCAGCTTTTAGGCTCTGCAAAATTAACTTTTTCTCCTGCTGCCGAAATATGATCAGGGCTCATCATTACACGCAAAATATGATTGAACATGCATGAACAAGATGATATTTGCAAGTTTTCAAAAACCTTTGGACACAGCAGACAAAATCTGTCAATACAAATCATCCAGAATCCTCATCACCACAAATGTTTTAATCACTCATATTTTGTGTTGATGTTTAAAACAATAATTTAGTTTTGGTTATTTTATGGATTTAATTTATTATAAACACTCATTTTTGGTTACGTGTCCTTCAGCAGGTGGTAGACACACCAGTTTTTCTGGCATACTTTCAACCTTTGTTTGTTCAGAAAAGTTTGTTCATTTAAATTGGTTGATCCCTTAATATTTAATCATGGCACATAAATATTAAATATGGTCAGTCTGATTCTTCTGTTCCAAAACCAATTCGAATTCCTGTTTGGGGTCATTTTCCTGTTGGTACAGCTAAATATGTCCATGTTTGAACCAACTGGCTGCTGATTTAATATGAAATTGAATAATCTAGTTAGTCTTCCACGTTGTGCACATCACCAGTTAAAGTGAAACAGACCTTCAGCATCAATCTGCCACCAACATCCTGGACAATCGAGTGTTTTTAAATATAAATGTCTCATCCAACATTTTTCTTCTTGTGATCTGAGAGCAGAATCTTTGCAATCATGAGGTTAAATTTATCCATGTGGGCAACAACAATTCAGTGATGTCTCACTTTAGCAGCAGGTTTGTCTTTCTTGGTCAGCATCCAACCCTCCTTTCAAACCTAATTACAACTAATCTCAACCCTAATCCCAACCCTAATCCCAACCCTATTTCCAACTGAAGATACCATTAATTGAAGTCCATCATTAAATCCCGTGGTGAGTGGATTTCACCGAGCAGCATCCATTACAGAGAGTCACATTTCACACACAGGTAACGCTCCGCCCTCGTCTCAGGCGGACATGCAATCATCTGGCTATGTGATCTATTTTAAACTCGACAGAAATAACCCGTCATTACCAGGCTCTGCTCAGTCACTGCTCTTTCAGACCAATTGTGAGCTGCTGCATCGCATAGAGCAGAGTTTGCTCTGACTGTACCGCAATAAACAGGCAGGAGCACCAAAGCAACTGGCGCTCCTGTGAGTCAAGAAGGAGTGATGCTGAGATCAACCGTCACAAAAATCTAAATTTGGGGGATTTGCTCTGCAATTTTGCTCCTGGAAGTGGTTCATTTTATTCTTTTATTTAAGCGTAAAGCCAAATATTTCAATGAGGAAATGATGCAGTAATGCTGAAATATAATCAATATCTTGCATTTTAATTTCCTAAAGGAAAGCTATATGAATGTATTTATGCTCATTTTCTCATTTACCCGACCCTGAACAAGAGAAAACAGAAAGAAAAAATCCATGGAAAATATTTACTCTATAATACAAATCTCTGTACAAACATACATACACCTCAACCCAGATTATTAAAAGTCTTTTGATTGTTTTCAGAAATATTTTTTGTCTATTATTGATCATGAACTGAAGAAAAAGGTACAAAGTCTTTAAACGAAACATCTAATAGCCTTCAGGAGGATTCATTCATATTCAGTAAATTAGAGCGTCACTGAAAAGTTCATTTACTTCAATAACTTGTTTCACTAAGTGAAACAAATGACAGAATAATTGCAGACGAATGTTTTCTATCTGTTATTGATGTTAATTATGATGGTTTTCTGTTTACAGGGAATGAAAGCGGCTTTTGAGATTAAAACATTACATCAGACCAATAAAAACATTTCTTATACAGAAATCTGAGCTTATTAAAAATCATGTTCAATAGCTGGTTGCTGCACCGAAAAGACATTTAACACAATAAATCCTAATTTATTAATACAAAAAGTGACAAAATGGGACAAGGAAGTTTCATAGTTATTGTGAAGTTGGGAGATGTTTGTTTTAAATATTTGGACGTTATTTGTGGAGTTCCTCAAGGCTTAGTGCTAAGTCCCAAAATGTTCATAATATATGTAAATGCCCTATTGCAGGGGTTTTCAAAGTATGAAAGGGTGAGCCCCCCTCCAAGGAGCACAATGTCTGCCGTGCTCCCACCCCCCTGCCCCCTTTTAAAAAGTTACTTTAATCGGACTACTGATTACTCCTTGAAAAAGTAACTTAGTTAGATTACTGACTACTTGACTTGCAAGTAACTAAGTTACATTAAAAGTAACTTTTTAGTTACTTTCAGCAGCTGCTAACAACAACGCTCTGCCTCCTGTGAAAATAACATTGAGCTTTGCCAATACTTAATTATCAGCTATTTTATAATGGTAACATCAACAATGTGTCTCCACTGATAAGGTTGAACTGAAGAGGAGATTGTACAAAAAACAAAAAACATGAGTAATTTGTGTGGTCCACTGTTGTCGGAAAACTCTAAGAAGAATTTTAAAGCCCCCCTCCCCCCCAGCCTCCAGATTCTGCGTTACCGCCCTGCGTTTGATGTCGCAGCGCACATAGCTCCTCCTGCAGCTCCACAGCTCAGATGGTTGCACAGATTTGTGACACATACCATAATATTAATTATTATAACGGTGCTAACTTGCCATTATAACTATTGCCAACTCCGGACACGTTTATTCGTGGCTGTTTTGACGTTTATTGTTCATATTGGTCTCGATGTTTGCCGTTTTCTGGAGCGCAGCGCGAAGCTCGACGTCTTTCAGAGGTAATATATTAACTTGACATTAACAAAGACACAGCGGGACGGATCATCCGGGAAATGATGAACAGGTGAGTCTCTAAGCCCAAATGAGGAACTTCACGTTCAAAAACGAGCCCAAAAAGGCGCAACCAGCAACTCGTTAAATTTTCAAGCGACTTAAAAAAAATGAAGCCCAAAGCCGCTTATAATAATCGGACTTGGCGACAGAAACTGAAAATAGTTCCAGTTTTTCCACCGACAAAATGCGCATCTCCCTCCATTGTTTATATTTCTGTTGCATAGAGACGTCGGTCACTCGACAAGACGCGTAGAGGAAATACGATTAAATTACAAAAGAAGATAGTAACGCAGTAACACAAAAATGATTTTTATAAGTAACTGTAGTCTGACTACTGGATTTGAAATAGCAACGCGTTAGATTACTCGTTACTGAAAAAAGTGGTCCGACGTCAGTAACGTCCTGATGTCATACTGACATCACTGGCCAAAACATCCTCTAAGGTGGGAAACATTTCCACTGATCCCCACTCCACACGCGCACCCCACAGTACCAACTTCTTCCGAAATCCACAGAGTTGATCGTGTGCGTAAAAGACGTTTCTCTCACATCAGTAGACAGCAAGCAGATAGCTTTTCCGGTTTACTTTTTCCCTCGCACTGCGCCTCCCCTAAAGTGCTCTGGCGCCCCCCAGGGGAGGCGCGCCTCACACTTTGAAAACCGCCGCCCTATGGACCTTACCAGAGGGGCCGCTTTTCATTGGCTGATGCTCATTCTACGTGGTCACGTGGTTGGCGGTCTCACAAACACACGCTTCCCGTTAACTAAGTACAGCATAATAGCAGTACTGATACAACTTCTGCACAGTCTTACGTTAGCTAAACAGCTCAATATGCAATGTATACTGTATGTGACATACACTAAAGATTTTATTTTAGCAGAGAAGGCTTTGGACTAAACTGTTACTCGTGTTAGCCACAATAGCACCAAGTGCAGCTGGTCAATCAACCATCGCTGTGTTCAGGGAAGCGCTGATTAATAATCGAGAAATAAATATCAAGCCTGGAAACTTGATATCGTAATGGACTGAGGCGGTTGCCACGGTAACAGGTGTGCTTAAACTACAAAGAGAGAGAGAGTAAAAAGGTACAAGTGGTTTTGAGTTGATCACCTGTTCGGGTTATTTTACCTTTGTTTACCTTTGCTGTGGCCCATTACAGCCGCTGTAGATTTTAAACGTTGACTACGTTGACTCATTTGTGACTATACGTCATTCACAACAAATATTAAATAGAACAAATATATTTCATAAAATTTTAACAAACAAATGGCTTCTACCGCGATAATTATGTGAAATTAAATTAATTATATCCCAGCTTGAGAAGATTTGCCTTTACCTTAACAGAACTCTTTGGATCCTTCTATCAGTCTGTAGCTTCTCATATTGAAGTCATCAAACCAAAGTTCAGATCATCCATAACTGACTGACACCTGCTAGCCTCAGGTTTGCAACCAGCTTGTGACTGAGAAACCAGTAACTTCCTCCCAGATGATGATATGAACTTGTTACCTCCTCTGTCCATTGTAGTAGCTGATATATTGTGAAAATCCGGTAGAAATGATGCACTAATGGAGTAATTTTTACATAGAAACAACGCGCTACGAGGCTTTGCTTGTGAGACTTGTGGTCACGTGGGTCGGTTGTGGGCGGAGCTTGGTAAGGTCCATTGCACCTGAGATAATGAAAAGTGAACTATTTGCTGATGATACTAATATTTTTTATGTTGGAGATGATGTGAAACAGCTGTTAAAGGATGCCACTCATAAAATGAAAACAAGCTTTCCTTAAACCTGAGTTAAACAGAAATAATTAGTTGGGATCACAAAGAGGAAAACAGATACAGGGGTTGAATATTGAAAGATTTGATGAAGAAAGATTTTTTTGTTGTCAATATTGATGCAAAGTTCAGAAATGCTCCAAATAAGTCTCAAAAATATCTCTATTAAAAAAGTCAAGTCTGTCACAAAGCAAACAGCTTTGCATCTTATTTAATAATCTGTGCAGAAATCTGGGGCAAAACTGCACTGCAGGCGTTAACAATACTACAAAAAAGATCAATAAGAATAATTCATAAAGTGGGATATCAAGATAATACTCACGCACTGTTTGTACAATCTAAATTATTAAAATCTGCTGACACAGTGAAACTACTCACAAAGTAAAAAAGCAACAACACATTCAAAACATTCAAAATACTGCTCAGTAAATCAGTTAAAAATGTAAAAAATCTGTATTACTTTTTGAATATACGTACAGCAAGATGTAAAAACCTTTGCTTTCCTTATTCAAGCGAGTGGGTGGAAGTGTAAATTTATCTATATTCCCACGTCTTATCCATTTATCCTCACATCTCCTACATAACCTTACATATATTACATGAATCCAATAAACTATACATACTAATTTAATAGTTAACCCATCAAATTTATATCCATTTAAGTTTAATTACTGATTCAGATTTAATTAGATTTAGTTAAGAAGAGTCAGAATTTTGTTTGAATTGATAAAAACCAAGAAAATAAACAAGCAAAAACTAGCAGCAGTAAATAAAAAACACCAATAATAATAATAGTAATAATATTATCCACATTATTTCATAAACTGACACACAGACGGTTTTTTTCTAATTGTTCTGAATTTACACATTTTAATCTGACAAATGAGCCTCATCTGGACACTTATTCTAATTTATTAAATGTGACTGTTTGTCTTTTTCACAGATTGTTCTCGATTAAATTAAAACCAAAAGACAAATGCATTTTCCACAGAAAAGAAATGGTGACTTATATTCATGAAGGAACCAACTAGTAAGATAATAAACTCAAAAGAGCTGCAAGAAAATGGGCGTCATTGTTTAAAACCAACAATTTCTTCCTCCTTCTCTCCGTATGTTTGTACAGAAGCCCATTAGGCACAAACTGAGAGCATATTTTACAGCCAGCTGTGTTCAGTTTTAATAACAAGTTTGTAAGAGATGCTCACAGTTGGTTGCAGTCTGCAGCTTCTACACTAAATTTCACAAAATCATTTATACTTATCCTTAATGTAAGCAGAACGAGTTGATTATTATGTAATAACTGTGAGAGTTTAAGAGCTAAAGAGTCTAAAATACCAAGAGAAAAATGCAGCCATTGGAAACTTTTTTAATTTTTTTATTTTTATTATGGTCCATTAGTACTTTGAACTTTGCAAATTTGACCCAAATGGCCAAAAGTTTGGACACCATTAATCCACACAATGCATTTCACGTTTACATGTTTGAGATGTAAAATCAAAACCTAAAATATTTTCAGATTTTATTTTTACATACTTTTTTTTTTTTAAATCCAGCCTTAGTACATTTATCCAGTGAAGAAAAGAAGTCCATATTAAGAAAAGTTGCATTGACCTCAGAGAAAACCAGATCTTGTAAAAAATATTATTTTCTAATAACGTTTTTTCCTATTGCTTAATAAATGTACTAATATCAAAGGTGGGATTTTGCATGTAACATTAAACTGCTGTAATAAGTCCCTGTAAGTGCACTTTAAGCATAAAAAATATGCAGAAAAATAAATAAACAATGAATTCCTGGTACTTGTCAACTTGTAATAAATTAAATATGGAATCTGTAATCTATATTCCCAGAGAATGTGATAATTTTATTTAATATTAAGAGCTTTTTAGCTGCTTTTTCTACAAGACAAATTACTGCACATATGATTTAAAAAGGAAAACATCCTGAAAAATGTCAAGCAGCCAATAACAAGAAGTTTGAACAAGAAATCAAAAGACAACTAAAACCTAAAAAGTCTGCAGAATGTAATTCAAGATATATTTGTTTCCACTATTTAAGCCTTTAATGCCAAAAATTCAGAAGGAGAAAATAAAATCCTTGGAAACGATTTTAATATTCATCGCTCATCTAATTACCACGATTTCAAACTTCACAGAATATTTTTCTTCCAGTGTTTCTGCAGAGGAGCTGAGTGGGCCGAGGATATTAGCAGAGTGGACTGTGTGCCTGCGACATGGAAAACCCCTGAGGTGTGACTGTGAGGATCTCACAAATCTTACACTGATTCTCTTCAACCCAGAGACACAATTTGGCCTGAAGAGTAAATTCTAGTTATTAGCTGACATTATAATGAATCTGTTTAAGCGAAATGTTAAATCATGTTTTAAAAAATGCTTTCTTGAGAGCTGCTTTGAATATTGAAATGTAACTTGGTGCCATTATCTGCAAGTACTGCAACGTTACGAAGAGCTTAAAGGGGACGTATTATGCTTCAGACATTTTGCATGCTTTTGTACTTCCATTCGGCTTTCCACTGCCTCTTTTAGAGTGATTTAATTAAGCATTTAAATAAAGAACTGCCAGTTCTTTGCAATAAATTAATGTTCTGTAAAACGACCCGTTTCAAAAATCTGAATGTAACGTCACAAATCAGCAGTCGCTGCCCCGTCACCTAGCAACCACTGGGAATCCCAGCTCGTTACCTAGCAACCCAAGCTGAGTCCCAGCATGTTTGTTCAGCTGGTTTTACTGCTGTATGTGCTGTACAATGGCTGCTGGAAAAGACAAGTGTTTTGTTTCTGACTTACCATCCAGAAAAGATTTGCTGCATCATTGTTGGTTGTACTGGATGCTCTACTAATGCTTTTCAAAGATGTGCGGTTGCATAATTGCAAATTTTTTTAAAGTCAATTTCACATGCGAGTTTAAACATTGAGTGGGGGTGTGTGGCCAGCAGACTAAAATCTCATTACATAAGAATGATTTTGTGCCAAAAAAATCTAATAAACACATTTTATTTTGCCCATGTACCTACCCTTTAACTTTTCTTCTGGTTCACCGTTTGAAGGATCTTGTTATTTCTACATTTGTGGATAAATAAAAGTTGCAAGCGATTCACCTTAGGGTCTTGGTTGGTCTGTTTCTGTGCAGTCAGGAGGGAAACTTGGTGGGGAAGCAGCTCAGAGAGGAGCAACCGTCTTCCTGCTTCCCTGCCATTTCTCACGCTGCCGAGTGTGAGCGTGGGATGCGTGTCGCCTGGCTGGCTCGCGCAGGCTGACAGGAGATTTGTAGGCGATTGTAGTGATGATTGAGACGTGCGGGCAGGAGGCAGGCAGAGGAGGTTTTAGCATCCCATATGGATCGGCTCATCGAGATTCACTGACTGGGATTGAACTGGGGAGTTCCTGTCCAAGAGCATTTCCATGTTACAATTAACTGCTGTGGGCCGTGGATGTTTAATTTAGCAAACGTATATCATACTTTACCTGCACTGCTTGGCTTCTGTTCACTTGATTCCATGTTGTTCCATGTTGAGTCCATGTTAAACAATTAAAAAGTGAAATTTTGACCTCAAACTAAAAGATCTTCAACTTCTCAGAGGGAGTGCGAGCGCGCTAACATCTCTCGTCAGTATTCCCAAGATTATATTTAACATTCAGCTCATCGTCTGCTCTCTGGAGATGTTTTAAAATAACAATTTTGACACCTTTCAGCAAAAATATCTCTCTTTTTTTTTGTTGTTTCAATTACCAGTAGAGTAAATTTCCTCACAGCTGTTTGGGTCGTGTTGCTGCTCTCCATCTACCATGATTGCTTTAAAACATCAATTAGTTGTCTTCAGAGACTGGCAAAAGCTTGCAGGCTCCACTCAATCAGTCATTATGTGGTTCTGTTACAAATTTGCTGTTTTTCCGTGTCTCCTCATTTACTCGCTGATTCATATCCGATCTTTTATTTCTACTGTAAAGAAACGTTGGTGCTATTTTTAGCTAAACAACTCAAGCTTTCAGTAGAAGAAATGCTCTTTAATTTATAATATTTCTTATCTTATTCTTATCAGTTTTAGATGTGCAAAGTCATTTGAATTTCGAATATTTTCATTTGTATTTCTGACTAGAACTATTCAGATCTTTATCAAATTTTTCTCTCCATTGATTTGTTAGATATGTAGTTACTATACGCATCTGGTTAGTTTGATACGCTTTCAAAAACACCACTTCTAAATGGCTTTTACACAAAAAATTGCTGCAAAAACCCTTTTTTTCTCAACTGTTTGAGCTGCCAGAAAGCTCCAGTTTCTCCAACATTTTCATGTTTTGCATCTCATTGTAAAGAAACTGCAGAAACTGTGACTGAATATAAAAAACCTGTGTGTGCTGAGTTAACTTCTCTGTTGGTTTGCTTTGCTTTGATGATTATTTAGAGAACAAATTGCTTGAAAAACATTCAGTGTTTTTTTTGGTTCCAGGACAGTAAAACGGTCTTTCTCTGGTGCAAAAGCATAAGTTTTTATTAGTTTAGATTTATAGTTAAAATCTACTAATTTTGCTGCCACACGTTGAACCAGAATATTATTTAATACTATTATTAATACTATTGAAACAACCCAACATGAACATGTTTCCAGTATAACTCCACCTTTTTTGGGTGGTTTTAATTTGTGAAAGCTACCAGAGTTACAAAAATATAAATATATTCACTTATTAAAACACTATATAGTGTTAAAATATTTCTTTCTCCCTTCAAAACAGATAGTTGCACCTTCAAGAGGCCTTTTATTGTACTGTAGTTATCTTACTTTAACAAACTTTAATGCACTGAAGGCTGTAACAAGCAGCCATATGAGCTACACTTCTATTCATTATTTATTATTCATGTTATTCCAACACTTTCCTTGTTGCACAATTTACGTTTTATATTATATCCTTCCCTATGCGAATGTCTGCAGCTCACTGTTGTAATCTTACAGTGATTATTAAGGTTCTAGTAGACTTTGTGCTGTTCTCTTGTTTTGCAGTGCAGGGCTAATTTTACATTCACTCTGCCAGGCTGCAATAAAGCGAAGGTCAGCACCGTCCTGACTTTCAGATCAAGCCATCTCTGAGAGCCAGATGCAACTTTAGTGAACACATACTTCCACATTTTTCTCTGGTTTTTTTTATATGCTTTTTGGTCTCTTGCAGTCTCCAGGGATGCCCCCTTACTCAGCACTATGATTCTATCACCTCCGAAGGTGATGGGTACCGAGAGCTGGACAGTCTTCTGGGAAAAGGATGGGAGAGGAGGAGGCTCTGTCTCTACTGGCCTGTGAAATATTCATCAAATGAGGCAGGAGTGGGTGGGGAAGTGGAGCAAGAGCAGGAGAAGGAGTGGAGTCACCAGGGAAAAGAACATCATAGTTCAGGAGACGTGCGGGAGAACAATGCAAGCCGGGGAGGAAGGAAGAGCCTGGGGACAAGAATTACTTTTATTGTGCAGGAGCCGGTTGCTTTAATCCAACATAAAAAAAAGAAAATCCTATATCTGGGAAGGCTTTATGTTATTAATTTACACAGAAGAGACTGATGTTGGATTTCTTGAGCAGAAACAATTTGACGTGCTGCAATTTTCTACAAGTGATGAAGAAGTTAGGCCAGCAGCTGCTTTTAGATTTCTCATTACTGCTCGGCTGTCAATAAGCATCAGGTGGGCCGGCTGTTCTCAACGATTAGGTGATAAATAACGCAGCGCTGCCCTTCACCCTGTGCAGCAGCAAACACGAGATCCCCAAGTCAATGCGCTGAACCTGGTGATTTACATGATCAATTCTCATTCATTATTCTGACTGTGACCTTCAAAAAACAGAGGAAAACCGTTTATTTGCTTTTGGGTTTTGTAGATTCCTTTCCCCACAATCAAATAAACAACAAATTCCTTGAAGCGGCTAAGAATCGTTTCTGCAAAGACCACAAAAAACCACCTAAACAACCCCCAACTACCGTAGTTAACGTTCTTCATATTTCATCATTTTACATAAATTTGTGACTGCCAGACTTGGACTGTCTCGGTCTGCACTGTTGTGCAACTTTTAGATGCATCTCTACTCCAACCAGACTTTTGCAAAGCAGGTAAATCCGTTTTGTGATTCAGGTGTGTTGCATCTAAAAGCTGCATGACTGGAGTTACAAACTTCGGTTTCTGTTTTCCTGATTTTCCAAATCTTAGAACCACTGGTTCTGTTTTGCATTCCATTCAGAAACATGTCTTTGCAAATGCAAATCTGGAAAGTATGTATTTAGGCCTATTTATTCATATGTCCATATAAAATACACAAAACCCAAATGCCTTCCTTCTATTTAGAGACACATGAGACAAAAAATCATGTTGACTCACCTGCCTGCAGTCCTGTAAAACAATATGTGAGGGAAATTATTGCTGGTAATCACCTGAACCAGTCCCTACTATAAAACATGGTGGAAGCAGTATCATCCTGAGGGGATACGTTTGTTCAGCAGCCACAGGGAAGCAGGTTGGAGGTAGTAAGATGATAGATGGAGCTAAAAAGAGGATAAGCCTGGAAGAAAACCTGTTGCTAAGGAGACAAAGGCAGAGATTCAGCATCATGCAGGACAGCATGAAGGCAGAGCTACAATGCAATAATTTCAGTAAAAACAGATCTATGTGTCGAAATCCAGACCTAAATCCTGTTAAAACTTTGTTAGAAAACGTCACATGTAATGTTCAGAAACTCTCCACACAATCTGATAGATTTTTAAATACTTTTCAAAGAAGAACGGACAAAGATTTCAGTCTCCATGAGCAAATCTGGTAAATAAATACAAGAAAAGACTTTCAGTATTAGGAGACTTTACCATCCTTTGACTCAGAGGACTAAATAGAAACAAATGAACCCTTAACTGGCGGTATCCCATCCATGGGACAAATCTGGTTTGTTTGAATACGCCGCCTTTTTCGCCGCCAGTTAAGGGGTTAAGATTTACATTTTAATGAAAATGTATCTTTTCTTTTAACTTTGCATTAAATCTTAAAATCTCACTAAACTACCAAGGAGTTTGTGAAAATGTGGAAACGTCTAAAGGGCATGGATGTATTTGCAACACGGCGCTGCCTCGCATTAACCTGGTTGGTATTAGACACAACAGAAAGTTTAATTACAATGCAACAAGGGAGTCTTGAATTGATGAATAAACTCTTTGACTGAATATGTTTTGTTTCCGGCTGTGCATTTACCAGTAATTGATTGTTGCTGATTGTTTTCTCTGTGCGGCACATTCATCTCCGACGCGATTAATGCCACGATAAACCTTGATCACTTTGACGAATGGCTGTTCTGTTGCTCTTCCTGCTGGTAAAAACAAGCAGGAGTTGCTTATGCGCTTGTGACGGGGATGATGTCTGAACGATAAACCCTGCAAATAGTTTTGGCTTTTGGAATTTCTTGCTGTTTTTCCAAGATTTTATCTGTTTCTTAATGCAAAGTATTTCCTTTAAAACTTAAAATTTCAGGCAAATTGAGACAGAACTGGTTAGTAGCAGCGTGTACATTACCCTGGATTAGAGTTTACTCCATAGAAATTGTGGTTTTTAAACACAAACAGGTGGAAATATTATCAATTGCTGTAGTTACTAAATATTCCACTGAATAATTATTTATATTATCAACTAAACAGAGGTACATGTACTGCACTGGATCAATCCCATATATACATGTACATATATATATATATATATATATATATATATATATATATATATATATATATATATATATATATATATATATATATATATATATATATATATATATACATGTACATATACATTTTATATATATATATATATATATATATATATACATGTACATATACATTTTATATATATATATATACATGTACATATACATTTTATATATATATATATATATATATATATATATATATAATATATATGTGTAAATATATATATATATGAACTTATATATGTATATATATATATGTTTAAACACATATATATACTGTAGATCAGTCGGTTTAACAACTCATGAAGCCGATCTGCGCCTGCAACTTCTTCATTTGGTGAATGAATAGCATAACAGAGGTGGACTGACCTCTTGCATTATTCTTTGACATGAGATGGCAAAACGTCACTTAATCACAGCGTTTCGTGTGAAGTAAAGGCAAATATGTTGTAAATGTGATTAATCACATTATTATTGTGGTGTTTCACAAGCCAAGCCCAGCACTAATTACTACCAGACTTGTCAAATCAAGAAATTTACTAAAACAAACAAATCTATCTGGTGACATGAAATAAGACTTTTCAAAGAGCTTCACGCCTCGCAAAGTCTAATGGACAGTGAGGTTCTGTGGTCTTAGATGTGTGCCAAAAAAGTTGCTCCCGCTATTTTCTAGCAAACAGTCCTTCCTGATGGAGTCTGATCATTTCCTGATGCTTTACCACAGCAGGTATGGAAAACCACAAATGCAAAAATTAAATCATACACAAATCTATTAATCTCTTTACATTAAATAAATTAAAAATATATGGATTTTTATTTAAGTAATTATGTCAGCTTGAGTCATGGAAAACTGACCTGATCGTTTCCATAGCAACGATCAGAAGCAGACATTGCACCAGAGGTCCAGTGACCTCACTAATGAGGTCATAGATGACATCATGTACATCACAGTAGATCAAAGAAGTTCTGATGCTTGAATGCTTGAATCTCAGAGCATCAGTCAGTTCCAGACGGTTCTTGGAGGTTCAGATTTGTGTGTAGCAACAATGTTTGGTGTTTCAAAAGCGCTTGTTCCCTTGTTTATCCCACTTGGTTGGGGGCTGGGATATGCTGTGACCACGGGGTTGAAGAAAGTTTTTGATCATTGCTTTCCAGGAAAGGACTCAAACGAAGGTTACCATCAGGAGGAAGAAGACGACTTGTTTTGGAAAGGTCTTCCAAACGACGCCCAAGAACAAACCGACCCGGCTGGGAAAGTTTGTTCTGAAAAGGCGACAGAGGTTTGTGGGACCACAGATTCTCACCCAACAAGGACTGGACCAGAAAGTGCACAGGACAACGGTACTGTCTCTGGGCAAACCGACCCGGCTGGGGAGGTTTTCTCTGAACACCCGACCAAAGTCTGTGGGACCACAGACATTGGTGTGACAGAGACGGTACGAGACGGTACCAAGGACAATCGTACTGTCTTTGAGCAAACTGACCCGGCTGGGGAAGTTTGTTCAAAGACGACTGTACACAAGGAGGGTGAGAGAACGGTCGCAGAAAAATCTGACCTGGCTGGGGAGGATTTGTCTGCGGCTGACCTCGCAGCCAAAGCTGTTGCTGAGGTAACAGCAGAAGCTTTGGTCTCATGGGTTCCAGCTCTGTCCTTTCCAAAGTGCTCTACTCTCAAGAGCACTTTTACAAGCGACGTTCCAATTCCAAGTTCCCCGGACGGGGAACATATCTCAGAAGAAGATGGACTGATGAATTTGTCAAAGAAACCCTCTCTTCATGCAAGGATCACCGTTGCCTTGGAGGTTAACATTTCTCCGGATGTTGAAGCAGAACACAGAGTTGGCTTGGATCTCTCAGATACAGGCAGGACAGCAACTGCAGGAAACGGACAGACGGAGGAGAACTTCTTCAAGTTCTCCAACGAGCTGCAGAACAGCTGGGTGAGTGCTGCCTTCCAGAGCATCCTGAACCTGAGCGTCACCAGCAGGTGTCTCGCTCAGGAAAGGGTATTTCTGGAGGCATCGTCCATCCGTGTCTCATCCTCTCGCTGTCCTAGAATCGCAAACATTTTTGTCAGAAAGACCTCTCCCCAGTTCTGATGGAGCTGAAGGAGAAGGAGCTCCCGTCAGACGTCGGAGGGGACTATGATGTAAAATGTTTGCTGGAGTCTATGTTGGTGTGGTTGGATTCCTTTGGAGGAGACACGGATAGAGAGTTATACAACCAAAACTCTTGCTCCAACTGTGGGACCACAGACCTTGAGCTACTGAGCAACGGCCCCCTGGTTCCCCTTCCACCGGCAACTTATCCAACTGACATAGTTGATCTTTTTAACAGTTGGTTGGATTTGGGGGGCAGACGTTGCTGTTCGGGTTGCGGGTCAGCCTTGGAGAAGAAACACTACATGACAGATAACAATGTGCTGGTGTTTTTTCTCCAGAGGCAGACTAGGATTCACCCTGTGGTAGCCAATCGGACCATGGACGTTCCTGCGGATTGTGAAGGTGGAAGTGAGAGGTACCACCTGTCCTCCGTTATCTGTGGAGATTCAAAGCCGGCTCAGTTCTACTCCTATTTAATCAAAGGAGAAGAAACTCGTAAGGCTGACGACGAGGATGTCTTCACTGCAGACAGTGACTGCAGTGAAGACATGTCTCAAAATGCACTTATCTACATTTATGAGAAGGTCAGAAACGATGAGACAACAGATATTACAGTTTCTCCAGCCCCTCCTCTGGAAGGTGATAAAGGAGCCTTTGGAGAGGAGCCAAAATTATTAAATTATGAAGAAGAAAAAATTATCGAAGACCTAATTAGTTACTATCTTGAGGCTGGAGAACTGTGATTGGGACCAAAAGATATCTGACTTAAATGCATGGAATAAAAAGGGTAAAAAGTTTTGACAGGTTTCTCTCCGGGCGCTCCGGCTTCCTGCCACAGTCTGAAATCACGGCTCTGTAGTTTATTGGTCTCTAAAATCTGTTCGTGTGATTAAAACGTTTATTTTTGTGACTAAAACCGTTCCCTGGGTTTGAGTCCCTGCCTGGGTTCTTCTGTCTTCGTGGGTTTGCATGTTCTTCAAGTGCATTAGTGGGTTCTCTCCGGGTTCTGCAGCTTCCCCCCATAGCCCAAAAAGATGACTAGCTGATCTTTACCCCATGTCTTCTCCCCTCTCTTTTGTTTAAAGTAGTTTCACCTACTAGAGCCAAAACTACTTTGAGCAAATGACAAGAATACATTTTGCAATTAAATTTCATAAATATCAATAGGTAGTTTCCAGTTAGCAGGTTTCTCTCCGGGCGCTCCGGCTTCCTGCCACAGTCATAAATCACGACTGTTTAGTTAATTGGTCTCTAAATTCTCCTTAGGCATAAGTACAAACATTGATTAGTGAATAAAATATAAAAATTACATATACATATATGTACCTAAATATATGTACATATATGCAGTGTTGGCATAGTTACTTTGAAAAAGTAACTTTAATCGGACTACTGATTACTCCTGGAAAAAGTAACTTAGTTATATTACTGACTACTTGATTTGGAAAGTAACTAAGTTACATTAAAAGTAACTTTTTAGTTACTTTCAGCAGCTGTTAAACAACGCTTGGCCTCCTGTGAAAATCACATTGAGCTTTAACAATTCTTAATTGTCAGCTATTTTATAATGGTGACATCAACAATGTGTCTCCACTTAAAAGGTTGAACTGAAGAGGAGATTGTACAAAAAACAGTACAAAAAAATAAAAAACGTGAGTAGTTTGTGTGGTCCACTGTTGTCTGGAAAACTCTAAGAAGGATTTTAAAGCCCCCCCTCCCCCCTCCAGGTTCTGTGTTACGGCCCTGCGTTTGGTGTCACAGCACAGAGCTCCTCCTGCAGCTCCACAACACAGGTGGCTGCACAGATTTGTGACACTTATCTTAATATTAATAATTATAATGACGTTAACTTGCCATTATAATTATTGGAAGCTACGGACACGTTCATTCGTGGCTGTTTTCACGCAACGCGAAGCTCGATGTCATTCAGAGGTAATACATTAACTTGACATTAGCAAAGTCACAGCGGGACGGATCATACAGGAAATGATGGACAGGGAGAGACTGACTAAAACTACCTTAATGACGAACAAATTCTGGGATTTATTATGAGTCTCTGCTTATTCCAAAGCCCAAATGAGCAACTTCACGTTCAAAAACGAGCCCAAAAAGGCGCAACCCGCCGCTCATTAAATCTGCAAGCGACTTTAAAAAAATGAAGCCCAAAGCCGCTTATAATAATCGGACTTGGCGACAGAAACTCAAAATAGTTCCAGTTTTTCCACCAACAAAATGCGCATCTCCCTCCATTGTTTACATTTCTGTTGCATAGAGACGTCGGTCACTCGACAAGACGCGTAGAGGAAATACGATTAAATAACAAAAGAAAATAGTAACGCAGTAACGCAAAAATGATTTTGATAAGTAACTGTAGTCTGACTACTGGATTTGAAACAGCAACGCGTTAGATTACTCGTTACTGAAAAATGTGGTTCGACGTCAGTAACGCGTTACAAATTCACGTGTTACTGACATCACTGATCCCAACTTTGTTTTCTTTAGGCCTCATCAGTAGTTTTCATAGTGTGCATAAAGAAATGATGAAAAATTATCATTTTAAATCAGTTTCCATATATAATGTGACATTTAACAAGTACAAAAGTGAAAATGAGACAAAGATATATGACACATTAACATAATTGAACATTGAAATTCAACCAAAAGAAAATTTAGCAAAGTATTTTTTTGCTTACTTTCTGTTTAGATCATATTTGGTGTAAAATATTTAAATAAATTATCCTGGCTTATGTTTTACAACATAAAAACCTGTCATTTTAACAGAAGTCTTAAAGAAGCTTATGGAGAGCTTTAACATCACAGCATCTTTCCAATCCTTTAGATTAAAATGTTTTAATCTGATTTTGCTCTCCACAAAGTAAAGCATTTCAATAGAAAAGGACATAGATCTGCTCTCTTTGTCTATTTAAAACATTATTTTTGTGAGAATACCTTCCCATTTCCTTTGATCTCACTTCAAAGTACAGCACAGTTTTCATAAAATGCACTAGATTGAGTCACTGCAGGCTTTCAGCCCATTAGTCTCATACCTAAATGCGTGTTTGAATAAAATCTCTTCTGGTGCAGCTTCTCTGGCTGCCCATCAGTGGAAATGCAGAAACTTAAACACAATCAGGAAACATGAAGCAACAAATGAAGCCACAGAGCCCATTTGGCATGTTTGTGTGAGGTGGAGTGTGTCCTTCTCATCAGACACACTGTTTGTGAAAACACTCCTTTGATTGGTCACACCAAGTTGAAGAGAAGCAGCTTGTTAGGAAATCTCTTTTTACGCCACTAAGATGTCCAAAGAAAGTTTTATTTTGCAACTTCATTAAATCACATAGTTTGTTTTTTTATATCAACTCTTTCACAATTTAGCTTCTTTATTTTGACACATGGTAACTCAGGGTTACTCTGACGCTGAAAATATTGCATAGTCTCGTCATTATTAAGACAGGAAAACACAAACATCCTGCCTCTGGCGCCGGATCCTGCGCACATATTTTATTCTCCCTTTAGAGCGACTTTCCACCTGGTTATTAGTGTGGTGAGTCAGCTATTCATCCAGGCCCTAATGGCGGAGGAGGAGTGTGTGGTTTTGCTCTGAGGCTTTTATTTATTTCCAGCTTTGTTCTGGTAACATGAGTGATCACAATGAGGCGGCCTTCAAAACCGCCTGCTGAATATTACAGACACAGAATGCTAAATTTACTACACAGTGCTTTCTAAGGTAAATCAAAGAACAAAAAATATTTGGATGACCTGGTGGAGTTTAGCAAAGGTAAAAATTATAGATTTTAAAGATTTTTCTCAATGTCAGATTTGCAGACAAGATTAAGATAAGGACAAGTTTCTATTATGCATGCAAAGTGCAACATATTTAGACCTGCAGACCAACCTGAAGGTTAAAACCTGCACTGTAAAACATCTGAGCTGCATTTAGTTGTGTCTACTATCTTCTACACGATAAGTCAAATAAATTTAGCGAGTTTTAGATTTTGAACCTAAATGAGTGAGTTTGTGAAAGATAAACTTACAGCTGTAAGTTTATTAACTTTTTATTAATTTTGTTTTGCCTCCAAGAGTTGAATAAACTAAAGTTTTAGGTTAGCGATTTAAAAAAACGGTAAAATACCAGCAGCTGTTGTCGCCAGAATTTTACCAGAATTTTACCGTATAAGTATCTAAAACCTGTATATACGGTATATAGTAAAATGGCAGTCGCAGCTGCTGTATTTTACAAATTAGAGATGGTTTTTTTTACAGTGTATATCTCCCATCTCTAGAAAAAAATCCACTTGCATTATTTTCAGAAGTATTTGCATCAACTCCTTCTCATGCCAGATATTTGTCTCTCCATGCCTCTATTACAGATTTGAGTTAACAGACTCAGTAAAAACATTAGCCAGGTCAAAGGTTAAGTTGTGAACAATTTCACTATAGCACATTATCCAAAGCTCTGAACAACTTGTGTGACTAAGATACCATGGATTTGATTGAAAAATATTTATTTCAGTTGTTTCAGTTGACTTGGACTTTAAAAACAAAAGCCATGGTACGGTAACCATGTAGAAGAAGAAACTTTTTACTATTAAATTTTGTTTTACGGGTGAAGTCAGGTGGGAAATTACCAATCACTCTCACTTAAAACCTGCCTTCGCCATAACGAATGATGGTGGTTAAAGAATCTCACTAGGAAAACACTTTTTTCAGCATAGGCCAGGAAACTGGTGCTAGTTGAGAAAGACTTCAGGATGGTGCAGAAGTTCACCTTCCAACTGGATAATAACTCTATACAGCCAGAGATTCAGTGCAGGGTCTTAAATTAAAGCATATAAATGTGTTAGAATGACCCAGTTCAGTTCCAAATCCAGTTAAGTCTGTGGTGGCTTGAAAACTTGAGTTCACACAGAGGCTCTTTATCCAATCTGGATGTTTTGCAAGAAAAAATGTGCCAATAAAATTCAATCTTTGCATGTGTGTAGAGTTGCAGCTGCAATAGAAGCAAAAAAATAGTTTGAATTGATTCAGCAGGAACATCAATGTACAGCATTTTTTAACATATTAAAATGTCAGATTTTAATATGTTATATACAACTTGGTCCACCAGATGAAATCTAGCAAACATAAAGTTTGTGGCTGTGAGATGACAAAATGTGAAAAACTGTAGCTACTTTTGACACTGAAACCAAATTTGAGGTCAATTCTTCTACTTAGTTACTTTTTGTATGAGAAGCAGAAACTATTGACTCCTGGTAAGAACGTTGTGGTCACAGGAAAAGCAGGAATACAAATACGATAGTAGAGAAAATGCATCTTAAACTTACGTAAAAATCGCTGTGAATACAAGCAAAAAAGAAAAGGTTCGACATTTCAAACCTTGTGGTCCAAAACCAGTGTTTTCTCTGAGAGACATGGCAGAGAGAGAGAAAAACAAAAACATCACACTAACAAAAACATCACACCTTTGCAAATCGAGGGCATTTTTGTTTCTGGCAATCCATTTTTCACTATCTAGAAGTTAACAAAGAGAGAAGTAAAAAGTGAGACCAGTATATTTGCATATTTTATGTAGAACAAGAGGACAATAATCTCACAGTCTCTGATTTATGATGTCCCCGTAAATATTTTATTCTGCCGTGCAACCAAATCCTTCAGACATGCTCCCATTAGCAGTGGATGTGTTACTACATAATACATTAAAATAAATGATGTGTATAAACATTTCAACATGTTATGCTAGCATGCTAACATTAGCATGCAGCTTGCAGCAAGCTAGCAGCCTAAAAAAATGTCTGACAACCTTAGGGTGACCAGATTTGGGTTTGTGAAAAGTAGGACACTTCTTTTTTCGTCGGCGGGGGGGTAGAATCGGCGGACAAACAAATGTAATGTGTTTTGAGGCAGTTGACCAAAATCCCGGACGATTTTGAAATTCCCCCCCGGACATTTTTTTAGGTCTGAAAAGTAGGACATGTCCGGGAAAAAGAGGACGTCTGGTCACCCTAGACAACCTTAATATACATAAAGAAGAGTAGAAAAGTTTTGCTATTTTGCATTTCTTAAGCTGAAATCCTGATTGACTTTGTTTTGTTTAGCTTTTTTAACACTCTTTAGCTTTTATTGTTGCTCTGGTCACTGTTGACTGCTCCTTGCTTGCCTTTCGTAGCGGTAGGTGTTGAATAATACAGATAATAACAGTGAAAGTGTTTGCCCTTCACCGAGACAGCTTTCATGTCTTTAAAACCGTCCCTATTAAACAGGGAGAGCGCTAATGGACTGAACGTTGCCTTCTGAGACATCTTTTAGCCAGCCACAGATTGGAAGGCTGCATTAAGACCTTGCTAAATGGATGGCAAAGTGCAAGGATTAGCCTTTTAGAGATTCTTTGAAAACCTGACGTGCGTATATAAAACAGATACACATAATTATGTGCATAATGATTTATTACTGCTGAGCTCTGTTGAGAGCTTTTCGATGCATGAAAAATTACGTGTGAGTGACAGTTTTATAGGTCACAAAGCTACAAACATTACAGTCTGTTTGAAGTATAGAAGATAATTAATTACAGAATGTCAGGAGGGATTGATTTGTAGTTTCCACGTTCTTCAGATTGAAATAAATAACTTTCTTTTTTTTTTTCTGGTGCTGAAAACCATTTTTATTGTGCACAAAAGCTCCACAGACTTTGTTTTGGCGTAGCCTACAGCTGAGGTGAAGAGTTACCTGAAATAAACTCACATCTGTGGATCGATCACACTGCTGGAGAACATTATGCACCTCTCATATACACCATTTAACATTTATACAATGATTGATTTGTTTATGCCGTGCCGGTCAACGCATTTTTCCTCCGACTGCAGGAGAGAGGACAGAGTGCTTCTTTTTTTTTTACAGATGTTGAGCCAGCCATCAGGCTGTGTGTGATCAATAGGTGAAAATGAGTGTGTACAGAGCGACAACTCCAGCAGAGAGAAGAGGAAAAGAAAAGGAAGACGGCTTTTCATGAAGAGACTCAAAAGGCAGCAGTGTCAGTCAGCCGATCAAAACTGAAATATTTCAACAACTACAAAGTTACTGAACATATTTCTTCTAAATATTCAGCTTCAACCAGTGAGGATTAACTCTGCAAAATGTTTTATTTTATGTGTCTTGTGTCTTGCAGCTGCAAATAACTTATTAGTAGATGCAACAAACCAAAAATGACTAACACGTGACGTCCAGCCTGTGCCACAAATACCATCACAGCATAAATCATCTGACTGCTGGGATTGTTTGGGGCCAATAATAACTAACCTCGAATATTTACATTGTGGCGTCTCTCCTCTCGGCAGGTTTGTGACTTAAAGACTCTCACACAATACCTGGCTGAAAAATTGTTTTTGTCACTTTACAACACATTCTGGCAGTTCATGAGCTCCAGACAGAAATCTATTCATGCTGAATTTCAGTGCCTGCCAACAATGTTCTCCAATTTCTGGTCTTTTCCAGGCTCCCTTCAGCTCAGACTCATTCCTTTCACTCCAGAAACATTTGACACCTACATTTTCTTCCACAGCAACATTACGCTTTCAAACTGTCAAATGGCCATATTTTATTTTGCCTGTTGTTTTCCCTTACACAGCACTCAGATGGGAATCCTAAACAGGTTTCTTAATCATTATTAAAATCCCTTTATGTCCTAAATTTAAAATGTCCGGCTGAATATTTTTGCTTATTTTAAGTGTACACAGTTCCTTAAATGTCCTGTGAGTAGATATATTTGCTCATTTATTCATAACAACTGGAACTTTCAATATGTAGCAAGTTATTTTCGCAATTTACCGTCTGCTAAAAGATTAATTTCACTCCCTGCTTCGGCGGGAGTGATATTACCGTAATAACTCAATATTGGCTGGAAAGAACAACGTCTCCCCTTTCAAGCCCCATTGGAATTTTTCAGATAGCGCAAAATGTGGCGGAATTACGGTACTGCAAATCTGGCTGGATTGCAGGCGCTTCTTTTACGATTTAAAGGTTTCAAATATCTTGATCATTTCTGTTTACAATTTCAAAGGAAAGCTAACTAACTAATCCGCACATCTTTGTGTTTTATTTATTTATTTATTTTATTTATTTTTTGGCCTTTTTGTTCTCCATTTGAATAAAATAAGTCTGTGCGTTAAATTTTCGATGCAAAAAGTCAGGTTTTAAATCCTAAATGACAAATTTGTGTATTCTGTATTGGTTGGTTGCTTTGTTTAAGATTTCACAGAATATAAATTGTTCTGAAATTATAAAATAGGCTGCCAGAGTGACTGTCAGTGGTGACAGAGTGATTTTCTGAGAGACTGCATTAAAATAAGTGGAAGAAAATGCACCGCAATATTTGTCGGAACTAACGTGCAAAGTGTGCAAAACTTATTCCAAAAATGTTCGATATTTAAACAAAATATTACATGTTTAACGGAAAAATCTTATTTATGAATTAATGTAATTTGCAGCGTTTTCTCAGAGGATTGTGAATCCAATCATATACTTCATTTTTTATTCTGAAATAATTATAAACTACTAGTTATCAATAAATTTATATTATAGTTTAGACAATTGTTATAATCTAGCACATTTTGATTTAAGAGAGAAATGGACCTGAAGCAGAACATCTGACTGAATCAATAAGTGATTTCTGCAGATGCTTCTTAGTTTAAAGCAGCTTCCCTTGATATTAAAAGTTTTTTATCAAACTTAAAATATTAATAAATGCCTTTACTTAGTTTGTGGCTGAATAACTGCAACCTGACACAGAAATATCTGTAAATTCCTCTCATTGGACTTAATGAGCATGACTGCCACTGTGTGAGTTTGTGCAATCAGCTTAATAAATTGTGCAGAAATAAAGCAAACAACTGATGCAAACAAACTGGAGGAGATTATGCTGGTTTGTGAAGATGTTAATTTGGAGTTTGTATTAACATGATAAATTCCCTTGGTCATCTTTCTTATCAGCGTCCAACCAGCTTCTCATTAAATCAATATAATGACGGCACTCGCACTGAGGCAAACTCAAACATTTAGAAGAGATACACATTTAGACTTATCTATTTTATGTATAATTGCACCTTGGAGCATGAAAACTACAAATGTGCAGCGAATTAAACACTTTAAGCTTTACCAGAGAGCTTGGTGCATTGATGGCGTCAGTTTGGTGCTAAAACGACGCCACTGAGCTAAAACCACAGTTTGTAATTGCAGTGAAAATTGCTGCACTCAGCCGTTTGAACCCATTTCGAGCTGGGTGTGAATATTTTTGTGGGGCTTTCAAAAGACAGAAAGCACATAAACTCAAATTACTCCCAGTCCTGCACTCATGCTCCCTTCACATTTTCATTTTTGCTTATTTTCAGTGTGAAGCACTTGAAAACCAAAATAAATACCGAGGCCTAATGTGCCTTCCCATCACCTTTTCAGCGCTGAATGTTTTTCTCCATGCACCTCAGATTGATGTCTGCGTCTGCTGCAACCAGCAGCAGTCCCTCCCTGACTTTTCATGATAGATGGGCCCAAATGTTTAAACTGCCTGCAGCGAAATCCAAACTCTTTCTTGGCAATTACTTGTTTGGCTTGCTCCCTCTAATCGTAGATATGTCAGTCCGTGCCAAAAACAATGGCGAACCAAAGCTTGCATCAGAGGCTAAACTCCCGCTGTCACTCTGTCTTCTTCACTTTGCATCCCAACTCTCCGTCGCTCCCTGCCTTGGTTTATGAGACTCACGCAGCACTTAAGCAGTGAAGGACTCTTGCATTAGATCGTTGATATTGTTTGGTTTCTATGAAATTGGGTGCTGTTCCTATTTCACAGAAGCCCGATTTAACATCTGTCTCTCAGCTTTCCTTGAAAATTAAGGCAGCATTCTTCCTGGCTGGGATGCTTGGTCTCCATGGTAACATCAGGTCCATTATAAGTGCCATAAAGAGCGAGCAAGGGAATGTTAAATCACCAGACTGCCAGTCTCCATCACCTCGATGGGTTGATTGTGTAACTTACACAGCCACAAGAAAAGAAAACACCTTCTTTTAACCATTTTCTCCCTCCTGCTTCTCTTTCTGCAACAGTTTTTCCGCTCTCTGTTTCTGTCATGCTTTATCTGTCAAATACATATACGTGTTATTATCACCAACACCTAATCGCATACACACATAAACCCCAGAAAGTGAGTGCAACACTGACCCCCAGTGGAAAAGCATGACATGTAATTTCTGAACTTCCTTTGTGTCACTTTAGGTCTTCACTCGCTACGGGAAATGCTACACCTTCAACGCCGGTGGAGACGGGAATCCTCCGCTCATCACCACCAAAGGCGGCATGGGAAACGGTCTGGAGCTCATGCTGGACATCCAACAGGATGAATACCTGCCAGTCTGGGGAGAAACAGGTCAGGGATCCATTTAGTTGGGGTGTGTGCAGGCAAAAGGGCTCATGTCAGCGTTGCCATCCCTCGGTTGGCGTGAAAGGGCCATCGAACAGAAAACAAAAAAGAGTAGGTTACTGCCAAAAATCTCAGAAATTTGTAGATTAATCTCAGAAATTTTCTACAAAAAACAAGATTATTTATGAGTTTGAAAAGTTGGACATTTGCAAGAAAAAAACCCATCAGAAATGGTGATGTTGAATTGTTTAATTATTATTATTTCTTGATCTCAAAAGTCAGAAATGTTTGATGATTCAAAAGTTTAAAACTTCCTTGTTTTTTCTAGAAAGTTTCTGAAATGAATCTCAAAATTTCTGAGTTCTTCTCACATTTTCAGCACAAAAACTTTTTTGTTTTTTCTAGAAAATCTTTGATTAATGTCAAAATCTCTGACTTTTTTCTAGAAAATTCTCAACTTCTCAAACTTAGAAATTTCCTTGTTTTTTTTTTTTTCTAGAACATTTCTGAGATTAATTTTAAAAAAATTTAAAGTTTCTTTCCTTGGAAATCTTTGACTTTTGAACGCTGAAATTTTCTTGTTTTTCCAGAAAATGTCTGAGTTTAATCTCAAGTTTTTTAGAAAGTTTTCAACATTTCAAACTCAAAAATTTCCTTGTTTTTTCTAGAAATTTCCTGAGACCAATCTCAAAATTTTGTTGGTTTTTCTACGTTCTGTTTTTACCAAAATTTCAACTTTTAAACCTTAGAAATGTGTTGTTTTTCCAGAAAATTTCTGGTATTAATTAAAATTTTCAAAGTTTTCTCTGGTAAAAGAGTTTTTGGTGTAAATTGACTCCTTTTTCTAGCCTTGATGCACCATCTCTTATCAGTTATCTCACTGTCTTCACCTTTGTCTCACCTCAGATGAGACTTCCTTTGAAGCTGGGATCAAAGTTCAGATCCACAGTCAGGAAGAGCCGTCCTTCATCGACCAACTCGGATTTGGTGTTTCACCCGGATTCCAGACGTTTGTGTCCTGCCAGGAACAGCGGGTACAAACTCTAGAGTCTGGAACTTTGATTTTTGCCTCCTTTTTTCACCTTTTGCCATGTAAAATTAAGTTATGTGCACAAGAGTATACATGAACCAGATACTAAAGCTTTGAAAATTGCAGCTTAAAACACCCTCTGTTGCTATGCAGTGCAGGTGATCATGTTGATAATGTAATGGGCGACCAATATCTGGAGCATATCAGTCGTCTACCAATCAATTAGTTTGATTCCCAGCCCTGAAGCATTTAAACACACCAAACAAACTCAACAGAGACAAAACTTTTGTCTTCAAAAATCAATGCTAAATCGGACATAATTTTTAATTCTTTACGTTTTTTATCAGTTTTTATAATACTGAGTCAAAATCCCAACAACAAAGAAGATATTATTTATTTAATGAAGTACTAATCTGCATACACTTTCCTGTCTGCAAAGTTCAGCTTTAACACTTTTACCAAATGATAAATAATTTTGAAATATTGGTAATTTTGCCCTGCCAGTCAGTGTGTGCTTGCAGTTCCCATTTACAGACATTGTTTGACTATGAGAAACAAAAATATAGGAAAATTGATGCAAAAATAGTTTTTGCTGGTTTGATTTGGTGTTTTTCTTGCATAGTTGCATAGATTTAAAATCTGAACATTTTCTGATAAATAAGCATCTACAGCATCTCATCTTTTTAGTTTTTCCACCAGAAATCAATTATTAAACTAACTAGCAGCATTTAAGAGAAATGTATGTCAAATACAACAAACATTTTGCTTTATTTTTCATCAGATAACCTGAGATTATGTATAAGAAAAAATGACACTACATGGTATTAATCTTAACTTCTTCAGAGCAGCATTCAGAGTAAAAACCAAGCAGCCCGTTTTGTCTTACTGTTTTACTTCCTTGATTTTTCATTTTAATCGATTTCTGCAGCCTACGTTTGGTCCATCCTGCTCTTTCCTTTACCTACTATTTAATCCTCCTCATATTTCAAGCTGCTTCATTCTCGGCTTCTAAAGGTTTCATTTGATTTATGAAGACTAGACGTGTTTGTTGTCATTACAGCTCATATATCTTCCTCCGCCCTGGGGAGACTGTAAGGTGACGCCCATGGATTCAGACTTCTTTGACACTTACAGCATCACCGCCTGCCGCATAGACTGCGAGACGCGCTACCTGGTGGACAATTGCAACTGCCGCATGGTGCACATGCCTGGTAGGACATCTGCGGCATTGAAGTTAAATCAATACATGTCTGTGGATGCTTGGAAAAGGGGAAAAGAAGAATGCATTCATGTGTGTGTTGCTTGTGCTGCAGGCGACGCTTCCTTCTGCACCCCTCAGATGTACAAAGAGTGTGCTGACCCAGCTCTTGGTAAGAAAGGTTACCTTCCTGCAGAGATGCACTTCAGAACATGTTTGCATTTTAAGGCTTCAAAATGCACCACCAAAGCATTTCCTCTCACTCTGATTTTAGTTTTTGTTTTTCTGTTTATGAGATAGATCCAAACAAATTAAATGGAAAGATAACTTTATTTTATAAATATAATCTGTGCAAAAAATATTTGTATCCAGCCCCGCTGAGTCGATACTTTTTAGAGCAACTTTTTGCTTCAAATTAAGTAAAAAATCTTTTGTCTTCACTCACTCCTCACATTTAAGGAGAGAAATTTTTGCTCATTTGTCTTTGCAAAACAGTTGGTAGATGATATTTGGATATACGATTTTACTCTAAACACAAATAACTTTTAATAATACAAGGTTATGTGTCTTTTTCTTCTTTTTCTTAAACAAGAAATCCAGAGTTGTTGTCATTTTTTAAGTTAAACCTTCTTTCTCAGTCTCTTACGGCATTTCTTCCTGAATAGTTTTGGTTTTTGTTGTCCCATTAGGTTTGATTAGCTTCACTTTACTAAAGAAAAACATCCCACAGCATCACTACCACCACCATGTGTCACCTAAGGGATAATGTTTGTGATTTTTGGAAAATAAACTGTGTTGTTGCTTTAAAACTACAGTATGTAGCTCCTATGAAATACATGTTTTTTTTTACATATTTGTTAAGATTGTCACCATGTCGTGACAGTATGATGAGACAGATAATCTGTGAAGAGATCAATTTCCTCCATCTTCACCATGAGATACTATTACCATCTGACCAAAAACAACCAATCAGAGCCAGGAGGAGGGTCTTAACGCTGTCAATCATCCTCGTCTACTCACTACTAAGTGTGCTAACGGTGGAGAAACATCTTACCGTTACAGGAAAACCGTTTATCCGCCGTGATCAGTGGCTGTGCTAACTAGCCCGAGCATTCATAGAACAAGGGGGAAAATAATGGGGCAACGAGCAGCGCCACACAGAGGGATGATTGATAGCGCTAAGACCCACCTCCTGGCCCTGGTCAGTTGTTTATAGATAGTAATCAGAGAACAGGAAGGAGCTCTATTATTATTTTTTTTCACAGATTGTCTGTCTTTTTTTTATAAAGTTTACATACTGCAGCTTTAAACTTTTCCACAACTTTTTCCCTAACTTTAAAAAGTCATCGTCTATCCTTCCATGTTGCTCTATCACATAAAATAATATATCCTACTAAATCACATTGAAGATTGTTCTTGTAACATCACAATATATGAAAATGTCAAGAGGTGTGTGAGGGCAAGGTTTGTGTTGAGGATTAGTGTTTTTTTACACCAGAATGAGGGAGGCCCCACCATTTGTTGCACTTAACAGCATGAGTTTCTCCAGTCCACCCACACACTCGCACAGCAAATCTGCCAGTCCACAAACTGATCCAAAGGTCAGACTGAGCCTTGTCTCCCTTCCCCCCAGATTTCTTGGTGGAACAAGACAACGATTTCTGTGTGTGTGAGACGCCGTGCAACATGACCAGGTACAGCAAGGAGCTGTCCTTCGTTAAGATCCCCAGCAAGGCCTCGGCCAAGTATCTGGCAAAGAAATACAACAAAACAGAGCAGTACATTAAGTAAGTAAAAACTACAAATACTTCTTTGGGTTTTCACTTTTTTAAAATGCAAATAAAGCACCTGGGTTTGTTTGTTTTGTTCAACGGGAAGTTCTAAATCTGAAAATTACTTTTTTACTGTCACAACAACTAAACCTGTCTCTGAGTCTAAACTCCAAATGACCTGATTGGGGTCAAATCACAGAGGTTGGGTCGCTTATCACAGGACATGGTCCAATAAAAATCCAATAAAACCTGGAAAAGAAAATACAGGTGCATCTCAATGAATTTGAAAATAATTTCTTAATTTATTTCACTAAAACAATATAAAACGTAAAGCTTAGAAATTAAGAAAACCTAACATTAAATTTCTCAGAAAAAGCTTTTGAATGGACTTCAAAATCCTGCATTTATCACTGTTGCTAGTGCCTCTTCTTCTGCTACAGGTTTTCCTTCCAGACAACTTTCAAATCAGCATTCTTCACCCTAATCTTGGGCCTTAGCATAATATTTCTTTATCAAGAATCCTCTTTTTATTGCTTATTTAAAAATAAATACATCACAAATATATTATAAATATAGATTTTTCAAAGTCTCAGGGAAGCTGATTTTTAGTTTTTCCTCAGCTCTAAGCAATGATGAATAAAATTAACAGGAAAAAATACTTTACACTCTATTATGAACATCTAGAATTTCTGATCTTTCCTTACTTACTTTTTAAAAATTAACTCTTCAATAATATTTGTTTCGCTGATATAGTAATTTTTTAACATGTAGCTGTACATTTTGATATCTAACGGAGAATTTACGTCATTATTTGCTCATCTTATCTCAACAGGGACAACATTTTGGTTTTAGACATCTTCTTTGAGGCTCTGAATTATGAAACTATTGAACAGAAAAAAGCATATGAAGTGGCCGGACTTTTAGGTATTTCTACGTTTTGTCAAACATTGTGTACTCTCTTGGGTTGAGCATTGTGGATAATTTTCTTTCTTCTTACTCTAGGTGATATTGGTGGTCAGATGGGACTCTTTATTGGTGCGAGCATACTGAGTATTCTGGAGATTTTTGACTACCTGTATGAGGTGAGAAAGTTTAAATAAGAATGCAACAATCAGATGGTCAAAACAAAAGCAAATCATGTAAACGTTACAGAGGGGTGGATGATATGGCTGAAAAATAACCGTTTCGTATCGGTCGATATCGATAATTATTTCGTTTTTTGTTTTAAATGTCTGAAATATTCCCAAGCTGGTTATATCCACAGTTTTCACTCCTTGCTGCTGTTTTCTTTACTTTTAAGCAGTTATGAGGCGAAATCTTAAACAGCTGCTGTGCCAGTTACTCAACAAGATGTTGCTAGGTAACCAAAGTGGGAGTGAGTTGCTAGGTAACCACTCACCAACTTTGTTTAAGAAAGATTGAGCAGCTAAAGTCTTTCCTTTCCTTACATATTGATTTTTTTTAAGTGCTATCTATTGTGATTTGTATTAATGTTATTGATTTATTTAGACTCAGTAAAAACAGAGAAAAATGTTTGCTTTTATTTGGAATAAAAACAACAAAAAAAATCCCATAGCCATTGGGATGTTTTGAACTTCTGCTGTTGCTCTGGTTGAGACTTTTGTTTTTAATCCTTCCAGGTGATAAAGTACAAGCTGTGTGGCTGCTCCGATAAGAAGCACAAGCACAACAGCACCGACCAAGGAACGGTCCTGAGCTTGGACGACGTCAAGTGTCACGTCAGTAACTTTCATTAAGCCTCTGCCGCCGTCTGGAGGAGCGAGCCTCTGCCTGGACTTTGCTACTGCGACAGTGTGAGGATGAATGAACTGGGCCTGGTTGGGCTTAACTCTGTGAACACGGTCAGGCAGCCAACAGCAGCAGACGGTCACGCAGGCAGTCAGCTGGCCTGCAGAAACCAGAGACCAACCTGGTCAGATCAACTGCATGGTCATCTGAAACATCCTTTAAAGACAGGAGCAGCGAAGCGGACATCGGCTCCTTGAAGGTTCATAATGTGTGCTGTGCTGTGTTTATCTGTCAGCGTGATTAGGCTTTATGTAAAATGATTGTTCATTTGCAAGAATTTTCTCAGTTCTGCACTAGTCCTGTTGCCTTTATTTTCCCTATTTATCCACCCACCCCCCCAAAAAATAAATTTTTATATTCCTGTCCTCCATCCTCATCTTAAGAGCCCTTGATAAACTCAGTGCATTCTGCCAAAACACTGTACTACCTCAGCTTCCAGTGCAAAAGCACCACTATGAATTTACAGACCAAGCTAAACTGACGGTATGATATTTACTAAACTACGGTCAGTAAAGTGATTTTTAAATAACTGGAAAACGGTGAAATATACGTGGCTATAAATCTGTTAGGAGGTGCAAGATTTTAGTTAAGGCTCTTCTCTTTCAAAAAACATTTCAACTTTTGTAGTTATAACAAAATCAACACTATTAACACGATGATATATTGTATTTTGGCAAACAGAACAAAAAAGCTGAGTCACAAACTTGTTCTAGATCTTTTTGTGATTCTAAATGCAATATCTTTCCTTTAACTTAAACCTTCTGAAGTCATCTAATGGTTAAACAAACGTCCTCTATTTCACTTGGACGACATGTTCCTTCAAGGTTAATTTTCTTGAAGAGTGGCTAAGAAAATTGAGGACCAACTAAAGAAAGTAGCACCTATAAAAATGTTTCAATTACAATTATTTTATAGCAATTGTTTCAGCTGTTATTTTTGTTTAATACACTAACTAGTGGGTGTATTTACTCTCTGGCTAAACGTAATCCAATTAAAGTTTGGATTTTTCTCAAATGTTCAGTGTGGAAATTATGCTTCCGCAATTGTAGATGAATTTATTTTAAGGGTTTTTACACAACTTTACCAGGGGAAAGTGTAGAGAAAAAGATTAACTTATTATAAGAGAACCCTCCCTGTTCCTCTGGTAGAACTAGACTTTTTCAGTTTGTTAAATAATAAAAAAAAAAATGTTATTAATAAACATTGTATGTTTGGTTGGAACCAGATTAGTGGTACAATACTTTAAATTTTCACTCAAAGTCAAACATTTCCATTCCCAACTAGAAAAATAGTCTGGAGGTCAAATGAAGTCAATATTCAGGAAAGAGGAAAGTTTCTCCCTAATTCCCATTTCAAAGTCCAACACTGGGAATTTGTCTTCAAAACGCAGGAATATCTGTAGCAGAAAACTATTTATTCCACATGTGGCAGTGTCTATCTCATAAAATCGTTCATACATTTAATACTACACAACCTCTGCTAGTCAGTCAGTGTGTTTCTTAAGTGTTTTACTACATACAAAGTGAAGAAAAATAAATAGTTTGTGTTGCTGATAGTGATGAGCTTGTCGGTGATGACAGCAGTTACCATATTTGCCGCCAGAACATGTTAAAGTCGGGTTAGAGTAAGTAAGTAGCTGCTAGTACTTTCTGGCAGAGCAGTTCAGTCTGTTTCAGGTTTTGACTGATATTTTTCCCTGTTTCTGCTTATTAGCTCTGCTAAAAGTTTCCACATTAGCAGCTTATATTTTGTGCCATGCAACGCCCCAAGGCAGTCGACCATTGATGGAGATCAACTATGTCCTCACAATGAATCTCTGTAAAGGCAACTTCCACCTGTACTGCAGGTTTACCTTTACCTGTGGTCTCAGTGTTTTATTGGCATTAAATTGTCTCAGATTATGTTTTTTGTACCATGGGGCTTGTTAAAAACACAGTGATTTATTTGATGTTGTCACATCAAATAAACTTGCAAATGGTGCACCTTTAACAATCATTAAATTGGCAAATCAATAAAAACTAGATCAAGCTATAAAAGGCAAATTTAAGCTGCAATAAATACAGAACAGGATGTTGTTCAGAAGTGCTGTCCAAATTTAGAGTACTTTTAGTAAGGCTTATATTTACTGTATAAGTGTATTGTGTATTAATTCCAGCTCCAAAATTTTACATATCAAACCAAGCAATCAGATATTGAGTGAAAATCAATATTTGTCACATAAAACTGAGATTTACCAGATTATATTAGAGGATGTCACATAATGCAAATCTTCCCCTACAAACTCAAGTTTAACTCTGTAAATCTCAGAACAACAACAGCAAAAAGATTTTTATGGGAAAGTTCTAAATGTTTATATTTGTTTTATTCATTTCCCTCCAGTCAATGTAACACTAAGCGATCACATCAACGAAGATGAGTTTACTGAATGTGCTTTTCCTTCTTCTAGGGCTCTGACTTGCATGTATCAGTGCACAGCAGGTGTCTTAAAAATTGTCGTCCACGTCAATCATTTGTGTCCTCCGTCTGCTTGCAGTATGCCTGACGACATTTGCACAGTTTGTCCTGCCTGTTTAGGTCGTGGAAAGTGAAGCGGATGAGGGGGAAGACGGAAGATGCTGCCCTTTGTGAACATGTGAGCTCTGCGGGTGCATGCTCATGACTTGCTGTTCTGTTTACATCTTAAATGTTGTATCTTCCCTGAGCTCTTTGTGCAAGCTTCAGCAGGAAACGGGACTGTGTAGCTGTGTTGTGGTAGCATCCGGCACAAACGAACCATCGGCTGTAACTCGATGTAAATACTGCAGTGACCATGGCCCTGTTGTACTAGTGCTGTTTGCGTTGGGTTTATTTAGCACAGACTAGCTCTCTGTCTCAGTTTCCTCTACATATGAACATTGATGATTTATTTATCCAAAGTATATTAAACAGAAAAGCTGTGTCTTCTTTTCTATTTGCTTTGTGATGATCAAAACAGCTCTTTTCATTAGTGTGTGTAAATATAATGCCAAGTTGTTATTTTCAAGCTGCATGAACGCTTGAATCTCTGTGAAAGTTCACAGGCTGGCAAGCTTTCTGCTTTTCTTCCAGTCTCTGTTGTAAACTTTAGATTTTTGTTTGAAATGAAGAAATTTGATTGGAGTGAAGGAATGTTGTTTCTGTTTGTAAATTTATGGCTCAAAACAGACTTGCAGCAGTAGATTTATTAAAGATGACTTGTTAACTCTGGCAGAGCAGTTCAGTCTGTTTCAGGTTTTGACTGATATTTTCCCTGTTTCTGCTTATTAGCTCTGCTAAAAGTTTCCACATTAGCAGCTTATATTTTGTGCCATGCAACGCCCCAAGGCAGTCGACCATTGATGGAGATCAACTATGTCCTCACAATGAATCTCTGTAAAGGCAACTTCCACCTGTACTGCAGGTTTACCTTTACCTGTGGTCTCAGTGTTTTATTGGCATTAAATTGTCTCAGATTATGTTTTTTGTACCATGGGGCTTGTTAAAAACACAGTGATTTATTTGATGTTGTCACATCAAATAAACTTGCAAATGGTGCACCTTTAACAATCATTAAATTGGCAAATCAATAAAAACTAGATCAAGCTATAAAAGGCAAATTTAAGCTGCAATAAATACAGAACAGGATGTTGTTCAGAAGTGCTGTCCAAATTTAGAGTACTTTTAGTAAGGCTTATATTTACTGTATAAGTGTATTGTTTATTAATTTCAGCTCCAAAATTTTACATATCAGACCAAGCAATCAGATATTGAGTGAAAATCAATATTTGTCACATAAAACTGAGATTTACCAGATTATATTAGAAGATGTCACATAGTGCAAATCTTCCCCTACAAACTCAAGTTTAACTCTGTAAATCTCAGAACAACAACAGCAAAAAGATTTTTATGGGAAAGTTCTAAATGTTTATATTTGTTTTATTCATTTCCCTCCAGTCAATGTAACACTAAGCGATCACATCAACGAAGATGAGTTTACTGAATGTGCTTTTCCTTCTTCTAGGGCTCTGACTTGCATGTATCAGTGCACAGCAGGTGTCTTAAAAATTGTCGTCCACGTCAATCATTTGTGTCCTCCGTCTGCTTGCAGTATGCCTGACGACATTTGCACAGTTTGTCCTGCCTGTTTAGGTCGTGGAAAGTGAAGCGGATGAGGGGGAAGACGGAAGATGCTGCCTTAGAACATGTGAGTTTCATGGTGCATGCTCATGACTTACTGTTCTGTTTACATCTTAAATGTTGTATCTTCCCTGAGCTCTGTGTGCAAGCTTCAGCAGGAAACGGGAATGTGTAGCTGTGTTGTGGTAGCATCCGGCACAAACGAACCATCGGCTGTAACTCGATGTAAATACTGCAGTGACCATGGCCCTGTTGTACTAGTGCTGTTTATGCGCTGGGTTTATTTTAGCACAGACTAGCTCCTAAACTTCTCCAAAATACTCATAGAGGAAGTACTTTAGCATATTAAAAGTGTGACTGAGTTTCATGACCTTTTGCCAGCAAAGTAAGGTGGATTTTCTCACATTGTTCTTGTGTTCAGAGACCAGACTGCTGAGCCCAGTTCCTTCCTGCGTGGCCTCTTCTGCTTGCTGTCCAGACCTTATGCAACAACGTCTTATTTTGTCTGAAGCCACCGGACCAAGAGTTTTATCCCACAGAGATGTTTCTGACTTCTAATGGGTTTGCTACAATTTATTTAGGTAAAAGGCAGACAAATGCTGGAAGTAAATCAGAATGGCTCGCTGTTCAGTAAACAGAGGATGTTACTGATACTGAAAAAGCAATTTAAACAACCAGATAAAGAGAACAGCAGGTTTTCATGGTTGTTTTTGACCAAGGAATTTGCTCAACATCTTTGAGTCAAAATAAATGTTAGATTTAGAGTCACACTTTAAGTTCTGTTCTAACACAAACCCAAATATCTACCGAACAGTTTCGTATTTCCCAAGGCCAAACTGCAGTTGAGCATATTCTAAATTCCTAACTTCCAGAAACTGAACACAGACAAATATTTCTAGTCTGAGACTGCGTTACTGCATTCTCACTTATTAAGATCCAACTCACATTTTTCGGTGATTAACTACTTCTACTAACTTCAATTAATTATGCTAATTCATATAACAAAACATTCTGCTTTTTCTGGACATTATTATATGACCCACTGTGAATAACTTCACTGAATAAAAAAACCTTGTTTTAAGTAAAACTTCACCAGACACAAACCTGGATTTTTTGTTAACGTTTCATAAGTTTTAGAGTGAAAGAAATTGATTTGGAAAAATGTTTGTCTAATTTTGTTATTTTATAATGAGATTTTATATGAATAACTTTCATTTTGATCTTTAAAATACCAATAGAATAGAATAGAAGTACTTTATTAATTTCCCTGCTGGGATGAATAAAGTACTTCTATTCTATTCTATAACATTTTCACATAACTTTACATTTTGCTCCTTCTCTTTGTGTAATTTTTAATTATTAAATGATTAAAGTTTTGATCACTTACTCTGTACTTGAGTAGCATTTGTACTTTTATACTCTTACTTGAGTTAATTTCTTGGATACTTTTTACTTTTACTTGAGTAAAAATATGTTGAAGTAGTGCTACTTTGACCTGAGCACAATGTTTGGGTACTCTGACCTGATCTGCACTGCAAAAACACAAAATTCTACCAAATATTTTTTTTCTAGTTACTTGTGCAAATATCTTAGTCTACTGGAAATAAGACAAAACTAACTTACAAGTAAATTTTCAGCAAGATATAGGAGTTTGTTTCAAGTCAGTAATTCCTTAATATTGACGAAAATGTGCTTGTTCTATTAGAGGATTATTTTTACTTGTAACAAGACATTTTCATTTGTTACAAGATAAACAATCAACCAGTGGAACTTGTACTTTTTTGTCAATATTAAAGAATTATTTACAGTACTTAAAACAAGCTCCCATATCTTGCTGAACAGGTACCTGTAAGTTGGTTGTGTCTTAATTTAGTTACACTAGAATTAGGCAAAAATACTTGGTAAGATTTTGTGTTTTTGCAGTGTAACTGTCCAACTGTGCAGCCAAATGTTTGTCGTGTAAAACCCCTAATAAGACATTGGAGTTTTCCACAGTAAATACTCGCAGTCGGACCTTTAATCTGCTAACCTTTGCCCCCTGAATGAATCGCCAGGCTCAGCCCTCGCTTGAATGGGGGCGGGCCGGTGTCTCCCCCCGCGAACAGGCCAATAAAAACAGAGAGTTGTTTCATAACAGGACTGCAGTCCGTGCAGCTCCAGCTTCACCTCCGGGACTCAGCGCCGCATCTCCTCACCAATGGCAGCTCCGAAGAAAGTCTGCATCGTGGGCTCCGGAAACTGGCAAGTTGATGTGTTTATGTGACGGGCTGTCAGGATGCGTCAGGTTCCCTGCGCGGCGTCACAGCTGACACGTAGTTTCTAGTGTCGCTAACTAGCAGTACTCTGCAGTGGGGAAGGTGAATGGATCTTGAGCCCGTCAGTAACCTCCTGCCGCTGCTGCAAAACGCTTCGTTAGCAGGAACAGCAGCTGCTTTCAGTCACATGCTGAGAAACTGGCTGAGTTTTCAAAAACACTGACCGCATGTCAGTCACGATTACTGGGATGTTTTTTGCCCTTGAAGTTAGCCATAACAAGTGTGCATTAGCTTAGCTTGTTCTCAACGCCAGTTGTCCATTCATAAATCTTGGACATTAAACTCAACGTGTAGACTTGACTTTTTTAAAAAGAAATATAACACAATTTAAATTAAGAAAGCAGTTGCTCTGTATTTACTAATAAAATCGGCTCAAACCTTAAGTTTCTATTCCAACCCAAATTTATTTCTCTTAGATTTATTTATTTATTTATTGCTAAGAATGTAGCACATCTTTTAAAAATGTAAAACAATTTTTATGCAGAATTCTAGTGTTCATCCAGATAATTATAAGAATGAAACTATTAAAATTTGGCTATTCTTAAAAAATGTCTAATTTTATAAGAGAACGCCATACAATTTTCAGAACAAAAATCATTGCATTATTAGATGGGGGATGTGGTTTTAAATATTGACGATGGTTAGGGCCACTTAAAAAAAAAAAAGTCAAAATTTTCCTGTTTAAGTATACGTTCTATTTTGCTGAAATTTCCAGGTTTGAAGAACATTTAGCAGAAAGGTTAGAAGACAAACTTCCTAGTAAAGTCACAGGTTTTCCCCAATGACCTCAAAATCCAACATGGCTGCCGTGAATACACTTTGTGGTAATTAAAGAGAAGCAAAAAGAGAAGTGTCTTATCCACTGATAATGAATAAATAGAGGATTTAGTTTTAATCCTGCAATATTTTTTTTACTCTGAACTTGAAATTAACAAGTGGTTAGAAAAATTAACTGAAAAATTCTTAAGGGGGTTAAAATTCAGAGTGGGAAATTCAGAGGTTTCTCACCAATTCTGATTTAAAAATTCAAAATGGCTGCCTTGTCTGTAAAATTGCAAATCACAAAAAAGGAATCAAAAATTTGTAATCACTAGCCGTGTATGATTATTTGGATAATGAGATTCAATTATGTCATGTTGAAAAAATTAACCAAAAATATATCTAAATGTGAGACGTTTCTCTCCAACTCCGACCTCAAAAACCAGTAATGATTAAGTCATTAATGTAACTCTCTGATACACAAAGTTGACTATGTTCATTTGTGTATCTGGAAATTGAAAAGAGCAAAACGCACTATTAAGTTTTTTTGCTATTCTTTGTTAGCATGACATTCAAGCAGATCTCTCTTATTTGTACTTGAAAGAAAATCAGTGTTAAATTGGGTGTGATAGCAGTTCAGTTTATACGAGGTGTTCTCTTACGTTTTTGTTAATGTTACACAATAGATAACTCCTTCATAATTACCTGGAAAATAACTAAGAGTTTCCTCTGAGTACCACCAGTGGTTAGTTGCACCAGACTTCGAGAACCAAAAAACTAGAACAAAATCAGTTCATCTTTTGATCAGCCTTTCGGTTTGTGCAGGTCAGAGAACGGAGTGTGAAGTCTAAAGAGAAGCCATAGAGGTTTTATCATATACACAACGTAGGTCAGACACTAACTTGTAATTGTTAATCACACAGGGGCTCTGCTATTGCCAAGATTGTTGGTGCCAATGTTGTTCAAAATCCCAAATTTGACAACACAGTAAAAATGTGGGTGTTTGAGGAGACTGTGAACGGGCGCAAGCTGACTGAAATAATTAACACCAGCCATGAAAATGTGAAGTACCTCCCTGGGCACAAGTTGCCAGCAAATGTGGTAAGAAACCGTTGATCTCTAACATTTGCATGTAATCATCAGAGTATGGAGGGCTAGAAATGCCACAATCACAGAAACATGAATGAAGAAGTACTACATAATTTTCTACACGTCACAGTTAATGCACATATATTTAACCACAGTTAATTAGATGGGTCACTAATTAATTATTTAATCATTTTAAATTAATCAAATATTAAAGATAAACATGTCAAAAAATAACAGAACTATCATCCTGAAAAATATTGAGAAATAATAGTACATTAAAGTTAAAGAACATGGTGACAAATCCCCATATAGCTTTGGGCTTTTTAATCAACTAAATGCTTGTTTAGATGTTTCAATCTGATCTTAAAGCGTCACTTTTCATTAGAGTGAATAAAAGACATTTTGGTGTTTGTGATCCCTCACCAGTTTATCGCCAAAGTGTGCGACACGATGAAGGGAAAGGTTAAAAGCGACGCGCTCGGAATATCCCTCATCAAGGTCTGGCTTTGCTCTTTGTGCCTGGATTTTAAAATCAGATATGAATGTTTCACCTTTCACCTTAGGTCTTACTTGGCTGAAACTTCGACTCTCTGATGTGATCCAGGAGAACCTCGGCATCACAATGAGCGTGCTGATGGGAGCCAACATTGCCAATGAGGTTGCTGATGAGAAGTTCTGTGAAACCACTATTGGTGAGCCTGATGAACTACTGGCAATGAGGCTGCGCATTCTCAATTTGACCTTTTTAACATTTTGCTTTGTTGCTTCGTCATTTCTTCTCTTTGTGTGTCTGTAATAGGATTTACTGCCAGCAAAACCTCTTTAGGCAGAGTTAATACTTGTGGGAATATTGAGTCAGGACTGACAAATTCAGCCTGTCTCTGTTTTAAATAGGACGTATTGTGCAAAATTCACATTTTGTACTTCCATTTGGGACTCTACTGCTTCTAAAAACAGCCCAAGCACTTAAAAAAAACCATTTAGCTACAAGCTAATGTGAGTGCATGCATAAATGGGAATGATGGATTACAATGCAAAGTGTCTTTGAGGATCAAAAGGAGCTACAATTTATTGGTGTCTGGAAAATGAATCTCAAAAACCTACAGAGTGTAACATCACAAATTTGCAGGCACTGCTTGTTACCTAGCAACCCCAGCAGAGCCCAGCCCGTCACCTAGCAACCCAAGCAGAGCTTCAACGCATTTGGTCATCTGGTTTTACCGCTGTCTGTGCTGCACAATGTCTGCTGGAAAGGAGAAGTGTTGTTTTTGTTGACTTGCCATTTAGAAACCACTTGCTGCTTTCTTGTCGGTTGTGCAGGAGGCTCTACTTCTGCTTCTCAAAGATATACAATCCAAGGGTTCCCCTGGAGAACTTGCCAAGCCCGGTGGTTGGAGCACTCAGCGGTCGTTCATCCAGCGGCCCGTCGTGTTTTTAAGTTAAAAAATGTTTAAAGTCGACTGGAAATTTGAAAATATCCCTTGATAATTATGTGTTATTGGAAGATTGATATCTGAACACCAACTATAAAGTCTTACAAAGTACAAACATTAAAAAAAAACTTAAATAAGCTATGCTTAGCCTGGTGCAAGCACAAGTAAAGCCAGGCTTATAAATACACTGAGAGTTGTATAATTGGGCATCTGTTTGCAGCCATTTTCAGATTAAACGTTGAGTTGGGGGGCGTGGACAGTAGCTGCTTATTTGTATTTAAATGTAACAAACATGTTTTGTACAACCAGCACACCTATCCTAACCTGTTCATGGAAGCATAACATGTCACCTTTAACACAGCCAGTTGTCTTTCTTTCAAACTTGCAGGCTGTAAGAATAAAAACCACGGGACTCTCCTGAAGGAGCTCATGCAGACCAGCAACTTCAGAGTTACAGTAGTGGAGGAATACGATGTGGTGGAAATCTGTGGCGCCCTTAAGGTGAGCTCTCAGAAAAAGCTGAGGTGTCGTTGTTTACCATGAAGTTCAAACAAGTTCTTCTTATTTTATTCTGCTACGTTGGATAGAAACAATTCACAGCATCCTGCAAAAATATTCACAATTTTTACTGCATTACAATCTAAAACCTCAATGTATTTTATTAGGGATTTACTGTAACAAAATATCAAAAAGCTTAAGGGTATGAATTGTTTTAGGAGATGCAAAAGTACAAAATTGAAAAAGGTTGCTGTCTGAACCGTCATTTCCTTTGTCACAGTGTGATCTTTTCTTCCAATCAATACATTCATCATATTTAATGTTGAGGGAGTTTTGAAAGTGCATGTTATTGCAAAACCCATTGTTATGGTTGTTTCTAACAAAGACTGCAATTGTGGGCACATAAGAAGTAGGTCAGTACTTTATTGATTGTAAAACTCTTTGTTTGTTCAGTCTGTGTGGAAAACACACACTCTGCAAAAAGAAATAGTAAGAAATCTCAACATTTCTCCTCAAAATCTGCATTTGTATGTGGAGAAAAGGTTCACAGAGGCAGGAGAAAATGTCACTTTTTGCAAAATGTTCCTGTTAGTTCAGGCAGGGCCAGTGTGTAAATGTTTTAAAATATAGAAACACTATTTTACGTTTTGAACCTCACAGAATCTGGGTTTTTTTTTAGCAGTCTATTTCAGAATCTGCTCTTCAATGTGACCTTTAGATTTTCATAAGAGCTCTGCTTCTGTCTAGCAAATATTGAGTTGGTAGTTTTGGTGGATGTTTGGGTCTGCAGTGCTCAAACATTCACGCACAGCTTCGTTGGAGGAGAAACGCACGGTGTAGGTGTGTGTGGATAAAAGGGAGAAGGAAACCAATTTAGCCAGACTGAGGTTATAATCTCCAAAAAGCTCAGAGGAATAAAGGGATGTGATTAATGCTGCGGATTTAATGAGAAAGATGATGAAGCTCGTTCATTCACTGATGGGACGGATTAGTTGAATGTCATTAATTCTCCAGATTGTCTGCAGAGTTCGCAGGTGTGTCTCCAGGTTTTTATTTCCACCTGCGGGGTTTGCTGACGCTCCCCTCTTCCTTTGTTGTGCAGAATATTGTTGCGGTGGGCGCAGGTTTCTCCGATGGTCTGGGCTTCGGGGACAACACGAAGGCGGCGGTGATCAGGCTGGGCCTGATGGAGATGATTGCTTTCGCCAAGATTTTCTGCAAAGTCGGGCCGGTTTCCTCGGCGACCTTCCTGGAGAGCTGCGGCGTGGCCGACCTCATCACGACCTGCTATGGCGGCCGCAACCGCAGAGTCGCTGAAGCTTTCGTCAAGACGGGGAAAGTGAGAAACTTGTCTTATTTCTCTAAAAAAAAAAGCTTATTAAGTAGGAAAACTTTCACAACTGTCTTATAAAAGGTATACATTTCATTGTTATAGTCTTGCTTCTTTATATTTTAGTTATTTTCTTTCATCTGTTTATCTCAGGTTGTCGGTAAACCTTAAAAATGTTGGAAGGTACCAACCAGGATTTTAAGAAGTCGCTGTTTCAAAATAGAAATGCTAAAGAAAACTTTGGCCAGAGTTTTCTGTGAATGGCTGGATCCTACAGATCAATCTCAATAAATTATAAGCTAATTTAGTTCAGTAATTCAACTTCACAGTACATAAGACACTCTTTATGCAGAGGGTCAGCCATAAAAGGTTATTGCTAAAGAATCTGTCTGTCCAGAGTGGATCCAATCATCTAATGGTGGAAAGTTAAGTGGAAGGAAAAAATTTTATCATTCAGGAGATTTCATTTGGAAATCAAGGTTCCAGTGTCTGGAGGAGTTGTGGAGAGATTTCCACTATATGCTTACATTGCAATTCTATATTATTATTTTTTTTTTCATCCTTCTTATGTGATATTAAAATTTTCCCAACATCAGAGTCATGATCATCCAAATTAAGAGAAATAAATATTTGAAAAATTCACTTTGTATAATAGTTGTACAAAATATGTAACTACACTTTAATTACTAAATGATTTTTTGGGTGATATTTAGATGAATAGTAGCCGACAGGTTATTTCATGTTGACTGCTGGTTGCAGCTTTGTGGGTCTTGTTGCTCTTTTTTTTAAACAAACTTTTGCATTTGCTGTTGCATGTTTGGCTCAGTCCATCGAGGAACTGGAGAAGGAGATGCTGAAAGGGCAGAAGCTGCAGGGACCAGCAACAGCTGCTGAGGTTTATCTCATCCTCAAGCACAAAAACCTGGTTGATAAGTAAGTCGAGAAGGAAGGTGAAGAATGATTGTCACTTGTTTCATTGTTACAAACTCTATTTAAACTTCCATTAATACTTTGTAGATGTGATTTTATCTTTCTGCATGAATGTACTTCATTAATTTATGATCAACTGAAGGTTTTCCCTGGATTATATTATATTTTTTTTATTCTTTGGGTGGAGGTTTCATATAAAAACATTGGGACTTTTGCCTCTTCCTGCACTGTTCTATTTTTTTAAAACTGCGCTAACGAGACGCGCATTGAAGGCTTTTGTCCTTGGACAGGTTCCCCCTGTTCAACGCCGTGTATCAGATCTGCTTCCAGGGCCACCCGGTGTCGGAGTTCATCAGCTGCCTGCAGAACCACCCAGAGCACATGTGATCCATAGCGGATTGTCGACTCCACGTTGAAGCTGCGCACAGTCTATTTCTGACATATCGTTTAGGGATTTCATCCCGTTTCCAGATGTGAAGAGAAACTTGAAGGATAATTTGTTTTGTCACCACATGGCGGTCAGACAAAAAAATGTTTTTATGTTTCTATGCTTGATCTTAATCACATTTTCTGCTGTCCATTTTCAGTTACAGCTAGACTGAACTCCACTCTTTGTAGGACATCTAAAAAAATGTGACCTTGATTATCAGTGTTTATATGCTACTACATAATCCGCTCTGATATTAATGTTTTTAATAGTTTTATTATTACAGCATTAACGTGTCCGTCCAGTGAACCACCATGAGTTATTGGATTGCATACTATCTCTCTAACTCTGCCCTCATGTACTGTAAACGAAGGACGATTTTAACCTGCAACGCTAATGTGCCTTATACTGTAGGGTTGGCCTTGAAACGGGTAAATCCAAACTCTGTGCAGTTGTTCCAAACTTTTGATTTAAAACTGAAGATTTTTCAGTAATTTAGGTAAATTACTCCTTAAGGCAGCCAATTTTCTGTTTGTCAGAAGCCAATTTTAAATGTTTTATTTCTTAAAGAGTAAGTACTTTTGGAAACTTTAATGATCTTGTGTAAATTATTGGTAAATGGTGTTAGATCCCTAATAAGGGACTTGGGTTTCTTTTAAAAAGAGCTGTGTTGTATTGTCTGATAAGATCCATCCACTATGCCATTTGTTACTGTGATTCAACCTAAACATGTTTGTAATTTGAGACAATAAGTTAAAGAATATCTTCATCTGTCTGAATAAATCACTCCTGGTGTTTAATCAAGTTTGGAGACATTTTTCTTAGTAAAGTTAAATTCAAATGTTGGTGCTTCACCTTTTTGTGCTGAACTTGAGGCACAAACTAATGGCTGAATTTTTCTGAGAGCAGAATTAATAAGTTTAGATCCTGAAACAGCCTCTTTTTGTCTGCTTTTATGTTATTTTACAATTGCTGCTGCTAGTTTTACGCCAGATGCATCTGGATGGAAAACTTCCAAAATGTTCCACGTTTGTCCTGGTAGTCCACAGAACATTTTCTCAAAGGTTTTCGGGAGGAAGATTGTTGTTATGCAAGTGTCGGCAAGTGTCCTGTTTTTGGTCAGGGTTGTCCATACGTTTTCCTGATTTTATGAAGAATCCTTGTTATTGGGTTGTTGAGCCTTTTTAAGTCCCAGGATCTGATGCTGCTGCAGAAATCCAGAACAGACTTAATCAACCGAGTATTTCTGCAGATGACAGAACTCTTGATTTGTACTGGAGGTCTGAGGTACACAAAGCGAAACTAAATGGTGAGACTACAGTTCCCTGTGGTACTCCTTTTTTTGGTAACCTTTTAGATTTTATGTAGCTTCCTTAGGTCAACCTGATTCTTTTCAAATTCTTTTGGGCTTTGAAACATAAAACAGAATAAAGAAGCCAAACCAGTTTATTAATGGAAATAGAAGCATCGCTACCTTTACATAAAGAGAGCAGCAGCATTCAATATTACATTCAGCTGATTTGTAGCCAAAAAACCTGCTGCCTGGATGTGTTAAAGTATAGAATCAATAAATGAAAAACAAAAAATGTAAACACAGAATGGAATGAAGCTTCGAGTTGGGCGAATGCAGGCCCAGCTATTATTGCTTGTAAAGTATAAAACTTAAAAGCTTGTGCTACTTTAAGTATTTCCATGTCTTTGGTCCCGAACAGGGAAAGCAAAACAAAAATAATCATCCTATACGTGTTGCTACCAATGCAGAGAAAGTTTAACAGCATTACAATCAGAAGTTAGAAATAAAAAAGTTGGTGTCCACATGTTGTTCTGCCACCAGCCGATGTTTGCTTGTTCCTTTCACCAAGTCATGATTGGAAATTTAAATTCAGCTTCATTGCTTTTGTCAATTAAATCTAAGTTGGTCTCGCCATAAAATAAGACATTTTTTCAGTCTCTAAAAATAAAAATAAAATTTAAGTATCAATGACCGCTTGGGCACTAACACTTAATACCTGAGGACATTAAATGTTTTGAATTCGTTTCTTGCTCTTCTCCTGGATAGCTCACTTTTTCTGCTGCACCCCTCCTATTCTACCTCTGCTCTTCCCTACGCCTGCATCTCGTTACTATTCAAAGTTTGTGAGGGTTGACCCATTTGTAAGTGCCTTCGTAACGAAATCCAACTTTCTTAACTAGGTCATCTGCTTCCGAGGGGCCACGACTGAGAAAGAAAAAAAAAACAACAAAAGTTACAAATTGGGTTCATGGCAAGAAAGAAAAAAATCTTTTCTCCAGAGGGCAGAATTTGTATTCATTACCTTCCATATTTATAAGGAATCGGCTTTGGCTTTTCTTTGTCTATCTGATGGAGGAGAGGGGTGAAGATCCGCCATGCTTCTCTCAGTTCATCACTGCAGACAACAAGAAGAGTCACAATATTTAAAATTTAGTATCAACTTATTTGCAACTCAAATTTCTTAACTGATCAGACAAACTGGTAATGCACGTTGGCGCCATCTAGTGAAGCTCATGCAGGATTACCAGATTTAAACAGGATACAAACCGACCTGCGTACAAAGTGCATTTGGCTCCCACAGAACACGTCAAGGATGAGTCGCTCGTAAGCGTCTGGGAGTTTCACATCCTGAGAAAAGAAAGATTTCATTAGTTTGTCTGAAACCTCTGGTTTACGTTTAAAAAAAACAAAAAAAAACCTTCTTCAAACATTTTTCCACCTTATTGTCTGACAAGTCCAATCGAGAATCTTATTTTAGGTTGGATGGGATTAACAAAATTATTTTGATTAGCTCAAAGCCGGAGTCAGAATTGTAGATGGCGTTTCTCGTATGAGGTTTGCAAACTAGCAACTCCGAAACGTCCTCATTGTGTTTAATCTGCTTTACAGCTGATTTAGCTGTATGATTCAGGTTAATGTCCATGTGGAAGACCCATTTGTGGTTAAACTTCCCTCTTGATGTCTTGAGATATTAGTTAAATATTTCCACATTATGCTATTTTCTGAATTACAAGCAACTTAATTCCTATCATACCTCCAAATCTAACTAGACTACAGAGAACTGCAAAATATGAACCAGGAAAAGGTCCTACTTTCCTGGTAAAAATTTATAGATTTGTAATATGTACAAGTAAACACACATTTCACACCAAACTCTTGGTACTTATGCTTCTATATGATTATTTGTCTCTACTGATGAATGTGGAAGCTGTACTCAAAAGGATACCAGACTTGTGAAAGTCCAGAAATTATTTGAATTTTTTCATGATGTCAAACAAGGAAGCAGTTTGTTTTCTTAAAATAAACCGCGTTCATACCTCCAAGACTGATTACAAATCAATGGCTTAAATCATCGAGGCATTTTCAAATTGCTAAAAGGCACAGAAATCATGCATTTAAACTTCTGATGTGAAATAAAGTTACATTTGATGTCGTGCCACTGAAAAGTTTAAAAGTAGAAACAAATCAAGTGCAGCCTGCCTTGTATCTGCTCTTGTAGGTGAGGTCCAGCTCCGTTTCCTCAGGGCTGAAGTAAACTCCGGGTTTCTTGCTCATCATCTTGGCATAAATCGCCTCGTTGGGTTGCACTCGCACCACCAGCTCGTTCCTCTGACACTTGTTGTCAAAAATGTCTCCTGGGACATCTGTGAACTGCAGCCGCACTTCGGCTTTTCTCTCGTTCAGAGCTTTCCCGCAGCGCAGGATGAACGGGACGCCTGTGCAGGAACATTTTCAAGGCCTTACAAGAAGAAGACTCAAGTGCTGAACTTTTAAAGAGTTGGTTCTCGTTACCATCCCAGCGTTCATTGTGCACATAGAGCACAGCCGTGGCAAAGGTGGCCTGAGTCGATCCTTTCGGTACAGTGGGATCGTCGAGGTAACCCAGCTTAGCGTCTCCTTCACCCTCAGGATTCCCCACATACTGACCCAAAACCACATCCGACATGGAAACTGGAGGAATACACTTCAGCACCTTCACCTACAGCAGGACAATCGGTTTTGAATGAATCAGTAATGATGGGAAACGTGAAGCATTTGTTTGTTTGCAGCAGATAAATTCAGCACCTTTTCATCCCTGACATCGTCGGAGCTGGTGGAGGCTGGTTTCTCCATGGCAACCAAGCAGAGCATCTGGAGCAGGTGGTTCTGCATGACATCTCTGATCGGGACAAAGGGAACAAAGAGATTGTTACACAAAAGACACAATAACGCCTGAGATCACAAGGAAACCGTTTGGATAAATGTAGAAGCCACTAATTTCCATAAAGCAAATGTGTTTTATGTTTCCTAATTTGTTACAAATAGCTGCAAAATCAATAAATTTTTATTCCAGGAGAATAATCTCACACCCTCAAAAATACAAAAATCTTCTATTCAACCAGATCAAAAAAAAATCTACATGAAAAAAAAACTCCTCATAAAAACATGGTTCCTATTGACAAACAAATCCAAAACCAAAGTTTTTATTTATGCTTTACACTTTTATCAGATCCATTTTTTTAAAGTCTGTATTTGTAAGGTATTGCTCATCAAAATGTGGCTAAAACTACACAATAATGAAAAATGTTTATAACAGCTGGAGCTTTGAAAAAAACTGAACAAGGACAACTTCTGGACTTTTTCTAAAGGGTTTTTTATGCTTAGGAGGAATTTAATAAATAGTAAATGGACAGGAAATGGAGAGTAGAGGGAAGAGAAAGATATTCAGCAAATGTCCTGAGCCTGAGATCCAACTTAGAAAACCAGCACTGAAAAACTTGGTCATTTTAGCATCTTCCCGTATCATAATTATGCTAAAAGTATGGACAAATCAACATAACCATGGTTAAACAGGAATAATAATTTTAAAAAAAACTTATTTAATAAAAAGGAACCGATATCCTACTGGAAATGGTGTTTACACATTATTAACAGCAGGGGGCGATGATGTTAGTGATTTTCTTGAGGTAAAATCAAAAGGTTTGATTTTTTTTTAGAGTCGCTATGTTGGCATAAATATTATAATGTCGTACATCATTAATACTCTGTGTAGTTTTTATCTATATTCATTATAAACCAAGATTATTCTAAAATAGTTCTACCGGTAGTGAAAAATTTCAGTTCCCCCCCCCCTCTCACCGGATGATGCCAAAATCGTCGAAGTATCCTCCTCGGCCCTGAGTGCCGAATGGCTCTTTAAAGGTGAGAACGACGCAGGCGACACTGTCTCTGTTCCAGATCGGCCCAAAGATTCGGTTCCCAAACCTGCACAGAACGCCACATTATTATTCCAAGCTCAGCAGAACACAAAGCAACCAGACATCTGCTCATGACAACACACAAACATTTATATTCAGCTTTGTTCTTGATTAATTTAGACTCGCAGGAGCTTTTAGAAAACAGAGAGTGACTTAGTTTAATCAGATAGTCGTTTCAGCATGAAATTAAAAAACAGAGAGCTCTGAGAGTGCATTGGGTTTTATTAAAATGCTGCAGGTCAGTCAGACGCTGCAACAACTAAAGCAAATGAATAAAAAGAAAAAGCAGTGTATTGCAGTATTTTAATCTTTCTAAAGTATCATACAGCAAAAAAGAAAATTGAAGCAGTAAAGCAAGATAGGAGGACGGTTTTCGTACCTGAGCACCATGAGGTTCTGCACCATTTCTTTGCCCAGGTAGTGATCGATACGGTAGATCTGATCCTCACTGAAGAGGGAGGAGAGGTGTGTGGACAGCTCCTCTGAGCTCTGGAGGTCATGTCCAAAAGGTTTCTCAACAATCACTCTGTTCCAGCCCCTAACCAACACACACAGGAAGACGATTCAAGAAACTGAATCATCTTCGGTTTGTTTCAAACTCATCAAACTTTGTCAGATGAGTTTGCTCGTGTCTCAACAGAGGCCAGTTGGTACTGACTTTGTGCTCATGCAGTGCTGCTTGATGTTCTTGGTGACATCGTGGTAGACTGTCGGCGGCAGAGCCAGATAAAACAGCCGGTTAGCCTGTGGTCCTCCGGGCAGAGCCAGCATGTGCGCATTGAGTTTGGAGAAAGAAGCGTCTTCTGCATATTTCCCGCTGATGTAAGAGTTTCTGGCGAAGAAAGCAGACAACCGCTCTGCTTCCATCTCTGTCACCTACGTCAGAGGACACCAAAGTGGATGCATCTATAAGTATGATGCAACTTAGTTTAATTTTATGAAGCTAGATGTCAAAAGGTCAAATTCTACCTGCATGAATGGCATGCAAGCAGTTCGGATGGCGTCGACTGTGAGGTCGGAGCGAGCGAAGCCGACAAAGTGCGTCTCCTCAGGGAGGAGGCCATCTCTAAACAACCACCTAGGAGAGAAAACAGGACCGGATTTTTTATTACTACCGACTCCTGACATTACAGATTAGGAAGCTTTTTCACCCCATTAGGCTCTGCTCTACTACTGAGGATCACTTACCACAAAGTTGGGTAGATCTTTTTCTTTGCCAGATCCCCCTGCAGGCCCAAACACATTATTAGAAATGAGTTGAATCATTTATTTTTGGAGTGTTTTAGTCAGATACCTTCCTTTAAAACAAATTTGTGACAACACCCATATCTGGTTCAGCATTACTAATAACTCCATATACTTGAATAAACACACAGCTTTGTCTTATTCAAGAGTTACACAACCTTGGTAATCTCACTGAGACAAAAGCAAACCACAAAGACACAACAGACTGAAAGACTGACGGACCTGCTGCTTCCTGAAGAACCTGTTGCTTCAAAACTAATCCACATTTACACAACTATTGCTTCGTCTGTCGACGACAGCTGAGCATCGTGGTAACTCAGAAACCAAGCATGAGCAACAGCAATAAACAGTCTCTCTGAATAAACTGAAATATTAACAAGGTGGATTTCTTTTCAATAACTCAAGTTAAAAAGTATTAACTACAAATAGATCGCTAAAACAATTAAATTAATCAGATTAATAATGACGTATCGATTACTGAAATAATCAACTAATTCAGTAATAGATTACTCATCAACTGAAGTACATGGGCTCTAAATCTGTTAATAAAAATAAATAATAATAATAATAATAATAATAAACAGCTCATCACGACATTGTATTGCTGTAAAGTCAGCCTGAGTTTTCACAAGATGATGTTAGAAGTATTTTCTTAGCTGCAGATGATCAACCATTCACTAAATAAAGTCCATCACTGCATTTTTAAAGAATGTTTTTTATTATTTTTTTAAATTTACTTGCATCTTGTGTTTAAGTGGTTAAACTGGTAGAATGTGCCAATTTTTATCCAATTAATCAGAATAATTGATTGAATAATCAATTGCTAAAATAATTGTTCGTTGCAGTTCTGGATGTAGTTTTCCAATTTTGTGAGAAAATTATCTAGCAACAACAAAATTAATTGAAATACATCACTGCTACTCAAATAAATTAGTCAAACAGAACATCCAGAAATCAACTTTCCAGTGGTATTCTAATCTATTAAAATACCTCCTTAATTAAAGTACAAAATGTGTGGCATGCAAGAATATAAGAAGCCAACTTAATTAAAATGTAATTCCCGTAACGATGAACTTCTGACCTCAAATGCAATCCAAGAAGCTTAGCTGTTCCTCGTTTCCCTTTAACACACTAATCCTCGACTGGGAGCTCCCCCAACTTGTAACTCTGCCACTTTGGTTAAGATTGTTTGCTTCCAGAGAGAATTTTACACTCATTACTCTGATCAACAGCCTGCAACGCAACACTTCAATTCTCCAAAAACAACTAAGTCAAGGAATCAACGACGGGATAAAGAATCTCTCTTTGTGTTAAACATCAAACTCTCTATTAGTGAAAGTAGTTTTACAACCCAAACATCCATAAAAGAGGCACAACCAGCTGAACACAGACTGGCCTTGTCCTTGACACGGCTGCAGATCCCATTGAAAGAAAAGTGCTGACAGACAGTGACGCTGCAAAAAAAAGCCCACTCTGTTGTACAAAGAGTAAACTCTACAGGAGAAAGAAGCACACCATCAGTCTAAACACAAGTGGTTCTTTAGAGATTTTTAATCCCCGACGCTTGAGCTTTAAATCTCAAGAACAAACTGCAAGAGGAGAAAGAGAAATATGAAAGAGTGAAAACCTACAAGAAAGATTAAGCAAATTATTTTGCAAGGCAAAAAGAAAGAAGGAAATGAATGGTCTCAGATTGCATCAAATAAAATGGTTCCTGAAACCAGACAATTGAAAAGCAGGAACTACAACCTTTTTCCCCTCTTATAATTATGTTGATGAAATAGCCAGTAGATTTAATGATAGAAGGATGTCTGAAGAACAAGAAAGACAATTAGATAAGTGACGCTTTTTTCAGAAAAACACCAAGTATGGATTTAATCTGCAAAAAATAAAATAAAAACAGTATCTTTTAGTTTTTTGCCAAAACACAAAGAGGAACTATCAAAGTTTGATGTTTTGAAAGCGATATTTGCTCACAGCTTGTTGAAATCGGAGCAATTGTTACTCTCTTTATTTCAAAACACTTTCCAGGAAATAGTGGGCAAAGGGCCAAGCCTAAAAGTGGAACTACAACCTAAAATAGGAACGGCAGGTCAGAGAGAACCATTTGCGATCTCTCAGGTCTGGCTGCTCACCGACGCGCCCATGATGATGAAGATGTGCGCGTCGGACTGGTGGAACTTTTCATCGTCGTAGAGCTCCTGGCGCAGCTCACCGAACACCTCCGAACGAGAGAGGGGAAGAGTCATTTTCTCTGAAAAATCAGAAAGGAAAAAAAAGAAAAAAAAAGAAGAAGCAAATAAAGGGGATTATGCCAGGATTAGGTCAGAATTATGCCCAAAGTTTTACTCAACTAAAAGTTTTTAAAGTCTACAGTAGATGGGATTATTAAAAGAGGTGTGAAGGACATGATAGATCACCATCAGCTTGGTTCCTACATGTATCACAGAGTGACCTTATGACCTGGTGTTCAGGGCTCTATGAAGGCCTTACCAGGTGTGGCTGAGCTCCCTTTCCTGGAGTCTGAGGGCATTTCCTGGTGACCGGGTCCGTGTTTTTGGAGACGGTGGCGTTCTGCAGAGTGACACGGGAAGAGATGCCACGTTGATGCCAATGCTTTATGAATCAAACAGCATTAATACAAATCCAGAAATATATAATTCAGTCAAATTATATTAGACATTTCAATTCAATTATTGTTACAATACAGTGTGGACAATTTCAGTTCATTTGTAAAAAGTTATAGGAGTTAAAGTAGTTATTTATCATCCTGGAGAAAAAGTTGAAAAGAACCGACTCTCGTATTAAATAAGATGGTCTAAAAGTTTTGGGCAGGACTGCTTTAAAAGTTGCATCATATTTTCCTCATAAAAATTTTCCTAGATGGTTCTATTAATTTTATTTGAGGATGTATTTGGTAATAATGCGAGTTGTTAAAGTTAAATTTAATATCGGTGAACAACATAATTTTAGAGTAACGTAATTATTTCTGCCTGATTTTTGATCATCTCAAATTTCTTCTAAAACAAATCAAAAGAAATATGTAAGGGGTAAATACGTTTTTCCAGAAATCTGGTAAAAAGGATAATAATAGGAAACTGTAAGGGACTTCTTAATTTATAAAGCTTGACGTCTTCTGCTGTGCACTCGGGATTGCGTAATACCCCATCTGCTCTGCAGACTCAAAGTAGTAGAACTGATGCTTTTATAAACATTAGAAGACATGTCAATCTAAAAATAATATTCCGGATAAAAACCATACGAAGCAGTTTGAAATATTCTCAACAGTATGCAAAGCAAGCGGAGGCTTTTTATCCAACTACAAAAATGCTTTTCTTTTCCTGACATTTTTTCTGTCACTACATGTCAGATTTTTTATGTTCAAGTTGCGATGCATGATATTACTAAATATGCAACACTAAAGAAAAGATAAAGAAAAACCTTTTGAATATTTGCTCATTTCTAAATTTCAGTAATATGCCTTACCTCTGTTTTCCATAAAAAAATGTTTAAAGTACAACCAAAAAAAAAAAAAAAAAAAAAAAAAAAGCACACATCACCTCAAATTTATCAAAACATTGCTTTAGTGTTCCTGCAGTCTGCACTGACTTGCAAAACAAATTGCAGAAATGAAAACAATAAAGTCAATAAATAAGCAATGTTTTAATGTTCCTGAAGCCTAAAAGTAATAATCAGGTTTCATTTATGTGTAACTTAATAGCTAATGATTTTTTAACTACTGCTTATTCAAATATGCTGAAGGTAAATAAAACCATAAATTATGGGCTTATCGTTTTCCATTAATCAGAAAGAAGAAAGAAAGAAAAGCCATCCATGCTACTTCACCCTGTTTATCGGGTGGGGCAGTGGTAGAGCCTATCCCAGTAGTCACTGGGTCAGAAGTTTTGCTGGTGATCTAACCATAGTCAGCACTTGCACGACCAATTATTAACCTCATAAATTTGACATGTATTTTTCTGAAATGTGTGAAAAATCTGGTGAAAACCCAAATATGCACAAGGAGAACATGCTAACTCAGCACAGAGCAAACCCAGTTGGGATGGGAACCCAAACTTACTTGCTTTGAATGAACTACAGTTGATACACCAGACTCAACTAAGGAGGGAAGATGCAATAATCTACCAATGCTTTGAGAGACATTGACTTTTTGACTACTTTTAGCTTTGAAACTCTTTTTTTTTATTAGTTTTAATTAGATTTTTCTTAGCATCTTTGTTCTTGTATTCTCATGTTGTCTCTGAAGCACTTACATTTTTATTGTTCCAGTAAGCTTATTGCCCTTTTTATTACTATATTTTACTTGGTAGTTTGTTTGTTTTTTTATCAAATAAAACTGGTTGAAATCACTACTTCTGAAAATGTACAATATAAAAACTGTATTATAACTATTAGTTACACTTACTAGTATCATGTCAAATTATTTCACCAACATTACTGCAAACATTCAGGATTCAGACAAAAAGACTAGATAAACTAAAAAAAATGCTAAAATCAGCTGAATTTAAGCAAGCAAATGAAAAAATAAAAGAAATACTACAGTAACAGAAAGCCAAGGACTCAATGCTTGGCTTTCTGCATTGTAAGAACTGTAAGAAACATTACTAAATGTTTCAATTACAACTTTATTTAGCTTAAAATCTAAAAAGCAGTGAATTCCTACTAATAAGGAAGTAGTAGTTTGTTCAATAATTCTCCTGATATGCTAGGTCTCAAAAGTACACCTCAGGCCCTTTGGATTCATGTCAAAAAGGCTGCACACAACCAACTATAATGATATTAGTCAAATCCTCCCCAAATCCTGTATTTAGAGAGTTAAACCTTGCTGCACCACAGCGTGATAAGGCTGACAGCAGCGAACATTATCTTTAAATATAGCTCTTTGTTGACAATCAGGAGCGATTGTTTTCATGAGCAGCAGCTGTGCTTAAAGCCCGATAACAAAGCTCTCATCCCGGCTCAGCCATCAACCCCGTAGTCTCACAGGCTGTTATAGCAAGAAACAAACCCCAAACTGAAGCGTACAGGAAGCTAACAGCTTCTAGCTTAACAGCAGCTAATGGTAACAAGCGTCAAAGTTAGCACCATGAAGCGAACAGTCCTGCTACTTACTTACAGGTTTGTTAAGAAGATGATAACCTGGCTGTTAAATCCTGAACAGACCCGGAGACGGGACGCAGGCTTTCTGCAAACTCCCTCCCTGCGACGGAAGCCAAGCCTGGCGAGGTGAATTTGTAAGTGCTGCCTACTTCCCTGTTGAGATGACAAGGCAAAACTGAGAGATTTTATTGGTTTAACACAAACTCACCAGCGCTCGCGGATGATCCCATCACTGAGAGAAGCGAATGACGTAATCGAGTGTGCGTGTGGGCGGGGCGAAATATAAAGAGACTCCGCCCCCAAACAAACGCTTTCCTGAATACTATACTGTAGTGTAAAAACGCATACTTGGAGCATGTCATTTTAATCAGTTACTCATATATCTGAATCTACATATATTTAAAACTTTTCATAATGTATTTTAAGTGTAACATTGTTTAATCAGGCAGAAAAAAATCTGAAATATGTGTGAGTTCTGATATTTTAATGCCTGAAATAAAAAATAAAAAAACAATATGATTGTAATAGAGCACATGCTTCAATGTTTCTTTTTTGTATCATGTTGATAGGTCCAGCTTTGTTGCAACATTGTTTCAGGGTCTCTTTTAAGGTATGGAGACAATTCTAAAAATAATATGTATACAAGGTATTTTTAGGCTTTTTAAAACAGACCTTAACCAGAACCTATATTTACATAAATGTAGCACAAGTTCACAAATATTGATTAAAACAGTTTCTTCAGTATGATAATATAAACATGTGAATGTTGAAAAACAAGTAAGATTTAATTGATACTGTACTTTCTCCCCTTTTTGTTTTAAAAGATGGCAAAAAAATAAAAATACACACACACACACACACACACATTCTAAGCCAAAGATATACTTTGTGTCCACACTGGTTTAATACAAATAATCCCACATAATGAACAGTTTATACCTGCAACATAGAGGTTTGTTATCTTTGTAATTGGAGGTCAGATTCTCTGAATTCCCCATCATTAAAATAGTAAGAGCACCTTATGAAGTAAATATGTTAACTGTGAAAGTTGGAGGTTGCCAGCAATGTCTTGGTTTAGTTTTTAATTTGACTCCCAAGTTTACTGAATATAATAAAAGTTGCAGGTATAAACAATCTGTTAACCTTTTGGCTGGTTTGGTTTCCAAGACACGTTGAATGCACCAAAGAACCTCCAACTTACTCTGACTTTATAGGCTGTTCCTGTTGAATTTTTGACAAAGAATTTGGAAAATACACAATTTGATTTCAAACTGAACCCACATTAATGTCAACCCAATTAAAGAGCTGTAATTAAAGTACCCACACACATACACACATTTTAAATAAATTAACCAATGCAAAGTACAAATGTATAACTTTATTGTGTTGGTCAAAAAGTAGCTGCAATGACTTACATAAATTATATATATACTTGACTTTAAATATTATTAAACTTCATACATACCCATTCATATTGAGTTTATACTTTCAAATGCTCACTATTCCATACAAAATATGCTTAAAAGTAAGTAAAACAAATATTATTCCCACTTCCACTTGAACTCCTATAAATATTTTTAACCAATTAAGTGAGCAACAATAAAAAGTTTTAGCGCATCTTGTTAGTGCACACTATGTACAACTCAAATGAGTTAAACTGTAAGACTTCATTTTGTTCAATGTGGTTTCAAGATATTCTTCATTCAACTTTATTTAGGAGAAATAAAGTTCCATCATGTGGTGAAAAATGCTCTCTAAAGCCCAGTTTGAAACTATTGTAGGTATTAAATACAATACTTACTAAGATGGTAAAAGTGTTAATTTAAATGATATGCAATCTTTTAAAGATGAAAATCACAAAGTGCTTCACAAAGACAGAGCATAATAATTCAAACATAATTAATATGATGGACAGAGTCAATCAAATACAAACAAAGCTGCTGAGGAACTCCAATCCAGTAGGGGGCCTCTAAGGCAGAATATAAATTATGACATGTATGCTGAACTGACTGAATACCAGCCCTGATTTGTTTCTACAATAATCTCCTGTCTGAGCCACAAGAAGGAAAAGATGAGAAAAAAAAATGTTTAGATAACAGTCTCTGTGTGAAATGGATAAGTATTAATAGCTCTTTGTTAACAGTACAAAGATTTGATTCACTGGAACCATTTTCCTTATTTGTTTATGTTTAAACCTTACACAGGAAACACTGGTAGCAGAGGCAGGCCACGTGCTCGAAGTCTCTTACTTCGCTCGGATGAAGACCCAGCTCTGATTCTCTGAGGTGGATCTGCATTTAGACAAAATCACGTTGCCACCAGCGACTGACAAGCACTTGCCTGATAAAGGGTTCTTCATTTGGTTTTTCTGTCAAAAACAGTAAAAATGTAGAATGTCATTTTGAATATTTAGGAAGTGCACAACTGAGCAGCAAGAATTAGGAAATGGAAATCTTTCTTCTTCCCTTTGCAACAAAGCCAGTGTTGTAACAGCAAAAGGTTTAGATGATGTGGAAATATATTAATTCACCTTTGTAAAGATCCAGATTTGCTCTTGTGCTGCTTTTCCCTTCGATTCGCACAGCTCAAGAAAAACCAAAGCCATTTCAGAGTCTGCATGTAAGCACAATTGATTGCCAGCACTGAGTCGAATCTCTCTCTTGGAGGTATACTCAAAATACTAGAAATGAAAAAACATAACATTTAGATGAAGAAAGTAATCACTTTCATTATTATTAATATTTTTAAACTGCTCTATGAGGTTATTTATAGATCCAAACAAAAACAACCGTGGAAAAAATCTGAACATTTCCCATAATCTTTACATATAAATTATTAGTCATATCATTTTGGTTTGTGCAAATAAGAGTCATTGTGGAGGAGCCAGAGCATTGCAAAATTACAAAAACTGTTAGAGAACTTCAGCCAAACTGGTAGCTCAGGGTCACCAAGTCTTCATAATTATAATTGGATGATATCACCAGGCATTTTCTGACCTACCATCACAAATGCAAATATGTGAAGTTTGCTAAATGCTGCTAAAGCTTTAATAGTAACAACGTGTTTTGATCAATCAAGACATGATATATGTCAAAGCACCTCATGTGCCTTGATAAATCATATGAAGAGCTTTTGATGTTTTGAGGCTGATTTGGTTTGATAGGCCCTAGTTGGAGTGATTGTCACCATGAACTCTTTGAAATACCAAATACCTTTAACAAAGAACCCAATGTCCTCTGTCAGTAAACTACAAAATGGGTTGTTATTGGGTCTTTCAACAAAACAATGATCTGAAGACCAAATCAGCACAAACATGATTACTTAGAAAGTGAATTCCTCCCTGGCAGTCTCAGTACCAGATTTAGGTCTGGCCTAAATAATTGCTGGATTATCTGAGACATCGTTCAAATATCCCTCTTTAGGTATGTTCCAGCCTTATGAAATGTCATTTTGAATTTTTCAACGTCAGACTTTGCTACTGCAATGAAAGATTGGTTTATTTATGGCATTTTAAATATCTGCATAAGAACTAGACATGTTTAAAACACTGATGCCAAATGGAAGAAGAAGGTGGTTGCAAGTTGAATTTAAACTAGCTTGATGGGTGATAAAGTAGGAAATCAGTTTTGCAGGACAAACATCCTAATTTCACACAATAAAAGGGCAGATTAGTTTGCATTAGATTACTATTTGAAGTTTAATCATGCCCCAGTAACTTCTCTATCATCCTCAGGAGCTGTCCACTATCAATAATAAACCAACAGAGAGTAATGAAAATGTCTGTCTAATAATATTATGAGAAGTACATGAGCACTATTTTATTATTGTTTGGCATTGTTTTTTACAAAAGCTTGATTTGTAGTTTTCAATTTGAAATTGCATTTACTGTAGCTACTCACAAAAAAAATGGTCCCACAAAATGCAAAATCAAACTTGACTCCATTGATAAACTCCAAGGAGCTCAAAAAATACTTTCTTAAAATAGATAAATAATTATAATGTGGAATTTTGCCTTAGGAAGGCTGATTTGACCAAAGGTGCAATACCTGCGCTTCGCCTCGGTTCTTACATTTGAAGATTTGGCCCTCCTCCCAGCGCTTTTCGACTCTTTCCACATCCAGCCGGCAGCCGCTACCGGTGTTGTTTATCTTGATTATAATGAACAACAAAATGATGAAAAGTGAGGTTTGTGAATCCGAATCTCTGAATACATTACTTGACAACATCTTAACAATGCAGTCAAATATTTTTGTAAAACACAAACAGTAGGTACCTGTCCATAGATGATGGGCCTGATTTCAGGGACATATGCCTCTGGGTAAATATTGTTCAGGTACCAAGAAAAGTTCTTGCATTTAAGTTTTTCTCTGAGTTTACGGCGTTCAGAAACATCGCCATATGAGTCCTGGGAAGTAAATGAAAACATGTAAACAACAAGGTTATGTGAATAATGAGAAAACAATAATTAAATGCTTAATTTCAAGATATTATTTATTCTTACTGTTCGAAAAATGAAGGCAGCCTTTCTATTTGCGCGATAGAAGATCCACTTGTAGTCATCCATCCAGACCTCAGCCAGACGCACCAGGTTGCGGAGGATGGTTGTGCTACCATTTGGAAACCTGTGAGGGTTCTTCTTGCGGAAAATGTGGCCGACAACAGAACAAGGAATGATCTCTAAGAGGCCTCCACACTGCCAAACCTGCAACATTGAAAAACACGGCAAGAGAACACTTTAACTAGAAATTTTTCAAGGCATGTGGTGCCTTGCAAAAGTATTTATAATGCTTGAACATCTTTCACATTCTAAATCTTAATGTTATTTGTTAAAATGTCATTTTGAAGAATTTTGGATTAATCAGGTGCAAGAAAAAGAGATGCATTGTTTTAAAAAATTATTTATCCATAAAAGCTGCATTATAACTTCTATAAAAATTTGTGGGTTTTACATATTTATTAAAACTGTCATTATGTCTTGACAGTATAATACAAGTCAGATAATCTGTGGAAAAAAAATTAGCTCCTATCAGAGCCAGGAGGAGGGTCCTTCCATTTAACCAATCTGCAATACTTGTGCTAATCTATAGAATATAGAACAATGCTAAGAAGCTTAAATGGTATGAATACATTTGCACTGCATTTCATGTACATTTCTTACCCTGAAAGACATTTCTAGATTCTCCCCTCCCCAGAACTCCATCTGGTCATCATAGGATCCAATTTGCTCAAAGTAGGATTTCAAAATAGAGAACAGGCCACCAGCGAAGGTAGGTGTTCTGTAAAATATGGCGGCAATGTTACTTACAGCAGAAATGTCACAGTATATTTATTTAAGATTCAAAAACAAGCTTAATTTATTGAGTAAATTCATGGCATGAGCAGAAAATAATTCAATTCAATTCAGTTTGGCAGCGTTCAGACTGCCAAGTGACCCAATTCCGATTTTATTTTTTTCGTTGTTGTTGTTGTTTTTTTGTTGTTGTTTTTTTGACGTAATGTGACCTGTATCTGACCTTTCATGACAGTCTGATCAACACTGGTCGGATTTTTTTCGAATGAGAGCCAGGCCATTTGGGCATCCGATTTAAATGTGAGCTAACGGCCAGGTCGCATTCATCCAACTATTCTGCGCGCTGATAGGCGCAACGGGAGAAACAACCACGGCAACAATAGAGAGTTGTTAAGTTGTTAAAAAAAAACTGGCTCCGGTCGGACAGCAACTTTAAAAATCGTAAGATATGCTCCACAGTTAGGATACATGTGTACTTCCGCAAAACACTGAGCACGCTCTCTATGAATGACGTTATCGCGCCCTCTACTGCGCATGCGGGTTTGCAGCTCACACTGGAGGTCACATACAGGTCGTACATATTTGAAAGTCTGAAGCATAACAGCCACGGCAAATAAGTGCGATTTGACAAAAAAATCGGTATTGGTTCACTTCAGGCTGCAGTGTGAATGTAGCCTTTGTTTATATTGTGCAAATCCACTATAAATGTCGTCTTAAGGCACTACAAAAAGTAATTTTAATTTAAACACAATAAATTCAATTAATTATTCAAAGTTTCTAAGCAAACCCAGCAAATCAAAAATCAAAATTACTTCACAAATGAGCTCCAACCTCTTTATCAAGAAAAACAAATGTAAATTGATCAATTATTTCAGTAAAATCAGAGATTGTTTAATGGGTATTTAGTTGTAATGTATATTTATTGTTCTTTGTATTAAAAGGTTACAACTTGGGGAAACTTAAACTGTCTTTTTTTGTATCTATTTGTGTTTACCTGATAGGATATGTCTCATTCTTTTTGTGCTTCTTCTCTTCGTCTGGAACATGTTCCCATCCAAACTTGAGTCTCCAATCAAAATTTCCTCGGCTGTAGTTTACCTGTTCAGGCACTGGTTTGTGAAATCTCAGGCTGTGATTATCGATAGGCATGATTCTTGGGCTCACCACGGCTCTGGGCTCTTCAGCTATTCGAGCCAGAAGAGGCTCCAGCCAGCCAGGGAAACATTCACCTATAAAATAAAAAGAAAAGTGAAAAAAATGTCACTAGCTGGAAACTATTATATGAAATACTGCTGCATAGAAATACTATCGCAATAACAAAACACATTGCTAAGCCAAACATTTGTCCTCTCAACACTTCAAAATAAAAAAAAGGGTGGAAAATAAAATCAACACTTCAAAATAAAAAAGGGTGGAAAATAAAATGAATACTTCTAAATAAAATATTGCTGGGAAATACACCTTTAAGCATGCTGATTTTGAAAAACATAACAGCATTTCTTCAAATCTTCATTGTAGTAAGATCGTGTAGGTTTTTCTTACATTGATGATAAGTCAACATTATGTGTGGCTGGTTAGCACAACTGGTCAGAGAAGGGTACTTATAATGCCAAAGTCACGGGTTCAATCCCCACACTGGCCAATTGAAACATAAAGTCTTTCAGTAAATCAACTCTTCATAATAACAGGTGGCTGTATATTAAACCGTTATGCACATTGATTTTGAAAAACAATAGAATATGAGCTCTTTACTCAAATCTTCATTGTGGTAAGATCATGTAAGTTTTTTTAAATCCATGGAAACTCAACATTATGAGTTACCATGTATTTGGGAAAACAAGATGTGGTGCTAATAACGCTGAGGTAAGTGGTTCAATCCCCATACTGGTCAATGGAAATCTAAAGTCTTTCAGACAAACAATACTTCAAAATAAAAATGGTTGGAAAATAAAATCAACACTTCAAAATAAAAATGGTTGGAAAATAAAATCAACACTTCAGAGTAAAAAATGGCTCTGAAATAAAATCAACACTTCAAAATAAAAATGGTTGAAAAATAAAATCAACACTTCAGAGTAAAAAATGGCTCTGAAATAAAATCAAGTGTAGAAAAACAACAAAACTGCAAACTCACAGTGGGAATCTAGGAAGGTAAGGACCTCCCCCTGTGCAGCCTGAGCCCCCATCAGCCTGGCTGTGATCAGGCCTTTTCTCTCCTTCTGACGCAGGACACGCACTATTTGCAGCCCCTTCACATATTCATCCAGTGGAGTCTTTAAGAAATCTGAAGACATAAATACAAAATTAGAGCTGAGGGAGTGCAAATGTTAATAATGAAATCTGGCATTTTGCATGTCTTTATATTGGAATTATATTGAAGTTAGAAGGGTTGTGGTTTACTGCATATTTGCACTCTGAATACACAAAAAACATGTTTTAAGCACTTAAATATTTATTCAGATTTTTAATTGAAGTGTCTAAGTATAAGTAACACAATATATCACAGATTAATTTGAAATTGTAAAATAAAAACACCTCTAATTTACAGTAAAATGTTGGCAGTTGTGGTTGCCAGAAATTTACAGTGTAAATACAGATTTACAGTTTCCAGTATTTTACCATGAATTAGAGACTTTTTTTAACAGTGTAGTTAGTGGGTGAATGCATATCTGATAGAAGGGTTGTGGTTTACTGCATATTTGCACTCTGAATACACAAAAAACATGTTTTAAGCACTTAAATATTTATTCAGATTTTTAATTGAAGTGTCTAAGTATACACCACACATCTCTTCTAATTCTTGAAATTTTAAAATTCAAACACCTCTCTTTTTACAGTAAAATGTTGGCAGTTGTGGTTGCCAGAAATTTACAAAAGCTCTTGGTCTCGAATACTCTACAGTTTCCAGTATTTTACCATGAATTAGAGACTTTTTTTAACAGTGTAGTTAGTGGGTGAATGCATTCTGATAACCTTTCCCACTGAATTTTGGGGTTAACACCCAGAGGCAGTCCTTTCCCCCACAAGTTGCCACTCTGGGCAGTTGCCCATGTTGCAGAAACCGCCACTGGCAACACCACCCACATCTCTTCTAATCTCTTTTCTTCAAAATTTTAAAATTCAAACATTTTTGTCTCTTTTTCGGTCTCCATTGCTGCTTGGTGGCACAGTTGATTCGACACAAAAAGCTCTTGGTCTCGAATACTCTGGTTTCCTCTCACAGTACGCAAACATGACTGTTATGATAATTAGTTTCTAAAAATTGACACAGGAATTAGTGTGTATGTACATAGTTGTCTCTCCCTACGATGGACAGGCAGCATAATGTGACTCGCCTCTTATTTAAAGATTGCTGGAGACAGGCGCCAGTCTCACCCTTTCAACCTAAGCAGGTAACAACAATGGGTGGCTGGATGTTGAGTTTCCACAAATGGAATCTTAGTTTCACGTTCAGATGGTCGAGTTGCTGTGAAGTTTTAATTACCAGCTGCAGAACAATACCTCTGCTGGCTGCAAAACATCTCAAACAAAATTGTAAGTGTTCCAGTAAGCAGGCCTTTCTGCAAAGGTAAACAATAAACTAGCAAAACATTTCTCTAGACCTTTTCTTAATTATGAAACAGACACTTAGTTTTGTCAGCTTTGAGTCTTGACGGAAATTTTTCTTACTGAATTTTCCCCTAGATGTACAATTCTGAATACATAAAGAGGGCAGCAGGATATTAAACACAAATTATATCTTAAGCAACAAGACACTTAAGTACTTTATCATTTGGCTATCAGCATGACAAAAACACTAAAACTGAAATTAACTGTACAGTGTTAAAGCAGAACACATGAGGACAAATTCCTTCCCAACTTACACATTGCATATCCACCCAATGCAGAAGCAGTAAATTTCAGTTTTCATCATATTATTCTATTTTTGTTCTCTGAAATATGACAGTACTTTTTGAAGAAATGTTACACATCCAATGCCTTGCAAAAATATTCATGCCCCTTGAGCATTTTGACATTTTGTCAAGCATAAAAGTATGTTATTGGGATTTTACATGACAGGCAAGCAAAAAGTTTTGTATAATCTTAAAGTTTTATGCATTTTTATGCAGTTCCTTTGAATGAGTACGTACTAACTTTCACTGTTTGTAGAGTAGTATGTTCATGGAAGTAACTTTCACCCATCCAGAGACTGGAACATTTATCCGAACTTCTTTGCAAAGTAGCTCAATCTCAGTCAGATTGAATCAAAAGCCTTCAATGATCACAAACTTTCCAGTCTGGGCTCAAATTATTATTTACATTTAGGGCATTTTCAAACATAAAAACATTTTAACACAACCCATATTTTTTCAACTCTTGCTGCAAATCACTTCCTTTCCTGCTGGAGGGTGAATCGCCGCTCACCATCCGGTTTTTAGCTCCTCACATCTTTCCGTCAATTCTGACCAGCTTCCTTCCACTTAATGAAGAAATGCAACTCTACAGCACAATGCAACTCCACAGTTGCACAATGCAACTGCCAGCCCCGTGTTTCGGTACATTTTGCATCAAGGCCAAGAAATTCACTTTTGGTCCCACCTGACCAAATTAACTTATTCCACTTGTGTTGCAACATGACTCATTGGGAACATTTTCAGGCTTATGGCAAATCTTCCATAAAGAACAAGGGCTTGGAGTGCAAATATAATTTCCCTGATATTGTTTAAGATGAGCTCTGCAGCTCCTCCAGAGTAACAATAGACTTTCGGATCAATGATCTCCTTCCGGGGTTAGTTAGATTTGGGTAGGTTTGCAGTTGTGTTCTTTCCATTTTTAGATGATTGATGAAAAATGTTTAAGAAAAGCTCCACAGTTTTATCCCTTACTTTTCTGCTCTGACCTCTGGTCTTCGTTACTTTTGTTTTTTTATTGTTTTATTTTCATTCAGCTGTTTGTTCACCAAACTTCTGAAACTTTCACTGATTTAAACCGGATTTAAACTGAGGTTGAATTAAGTGAACTCTACTCTGTGACTTCTGGAGGCAATTAACTTTTTTTTTTAAGGTAACCATAAAATGAGAAAAAAAAAAAAAAAAACGTAAAGTACGGATCATTTAATAGTTAGGTTTAATCTGCTTTTTTGGGATGGTATTTCTCATAAAATCCCAAATAAATACATATAAGTTTTTGTTTCCCTCGTGAAAAGGGAAAGTTGAGGAGTTGTGAATACTTTCTGCAAGGCACTGTATATGTGAAAGCATTAAGATGCCACATTAATTACCAGTGATCTCACTCACCATCTGTACTGGCATCGTCCACCAGTAAGATCTCTGTGAGCAGAGCAGCAGGAGCTGTGTGCAGGACGCTGTAGACGGTCCTGAGCAGAGTAGACCAGGCCTCGTTGTGAAACACTATGATCACGCTGGTGGTTGGAAGGCCGGGACATCTCAAAAACTTCTGGTTCAAGCAGCTGTCAGAGCCAGACTGGAAGTTAAGAGGCAGCTTTTTAACAGCACATAGATTTATCTCTTGCCTGAAGAGTGATGTCACCAAGAAACTATGTTCTCCTGAGATGAACTCACTCTGGATGCCTTGTGTCTTCTCCCAGATCCCGGTGCAGAGAGATGCGATCGCTGGCAAACTGGTTGAACTGGTTTTTCTTAAAACCACTTGATTCCTCTTTCTGTTCCTCAGTAGTCATAGAGCTCCACACGAATGGCTTTCCGTCTGCTCCCGGTTTCCAGTGATCTTGGTAAGGCCTCTGAAGGTGAGGCCCGAGCTCCTGCTTGCTGTAAAATCCAGGAGGACATTTGTGGGCAGAGGAATTTGTAAACATGGTGGTCTGGTCAGGGACGGATCCTCTGAGTTTCCCCACACTTCCCTTGGGAAGTTGAGGGGAACGTGATGTCATTATGAAGTTGATGTAGAAGTGTATAATGAAAGACAAACACAGAAAACTGAAAAATGCTATCTTCACTGAGTGTTTGTGTCGAGGCAAATAAAAATGCATGATATTCAGAGAGAAATGGGGACCTGAGAAGAGAAGAATAAACAAAACGCAACATTATAGACAACAACAACAACAACAACAACAACAAATTAAATAGTTATTTCACCTGGTCAACAGCTGCAGTCTAAAAAATCCCCTCTACAATATTCTTGGAAAAAACAAATTCCTTTATTTGCATATATTTGACTATTCATAAAGTTATTGTCTTATTTAAACAGTAATACAAGCCCCAATCATTTTAACAATGACAGAAAACCTATCAGGAAATGAATGAAGTAGTCTAATACTTCATTTTGACAAGATAAAAAAGCATTAGGAAGGTCCTGATCAAGCATCGATGTAATCATTCGTTAGAAGATTTTTCAATCATTTACAAAGACCATAATGTTTGAAAAATAACTTTAGCAAACCTGTGTTTGACTAACTAACAACACTGTCTTTATTAAATAAGAAAAGTACTTACTTTTTGCTGTAATTTATCTCTGTGTTGTCCTGTTTACCTCACACATCTTACAGAGACTCTGACAATGAAGTGCACAGGTGCTCAGTCGGGTCAGTGTGTATCGAGGAGCGTTTGCAACCGCTCAAACCGGTTAAAAACATCTGACTCGGCCATGCAGCTGTGGTGAGACTGCCAGGAAATGTGATCTTTATTCCTGGTTTCACTTCGGCTGAGTTATTTTTAACTTCCATTTTACTTTTAAACTGCATTTCTTGTAAGATCAAGTTTAACTGGTTGTGAGAGGAATGAGAGTAAGAGCACCTTCTGCAGGATTTCTCAGACTAGTAAATGTTTGTCTGAGGTAAATGCCAGAAGAAAATAAATAAATAAAACAATACAAACCAATTCAATGTTAATTAGTCACGTCATGAGGATTTATTCAAACTTGCTAATATTAATTTATAAGTTATAGTGACTCCAGTGTCTGATAAGTAGTAAAGAGTTCAGTCAAAAATTACTAACCATTATCATAAATTGGAAAAATATGTTCTTCAGATAAATGCTACGTTTAATTCAAACAAAAGGGAACAACATAGGTTATATATTTCTAATATTGTTTAATAGGTAGTTTTTTTACTGAATTTCTGTCTTAATTGTAACTCTTCATAACAAGAATATCTTTCTATCTCCTGTCTGGATTCATCTCTGACGCTTCCTCCAACAGCCGAAAGAGAAAGACAATTGAGCCACTCTGCAGATTAGATTGTGTTCATGCATGACTGTCTGTTATGTGTTTTTGTATCATGTGGGTATCTGTGTTGCTAATAAGAGAGTGATGAGTTGTCCAATCAGGGTGCACCAGTTCTCCCACCCAGTGACTGAAATAATAATAATAATAATAATAATAATAATAATAATAATAATAATAATAATAATAATAATAATAATAATAATAATAATAATAATAATAATAATAATAATAAGTTTAAAGTTCGGAAGTAAAGGCTAGTAAACACGACATTTGGAAGAAACTTTATGTTTTATTTCATGGTGGCTCTCTCAAAAATCTGTATAACTTTAATGGGGTTTTAGGATGTATTTACTGCATGAGCAGGAATTCTTTGATGCGCAGCACTTTCCTTAATCTACCTGCTAACAACAGAGAAGAAAGGATTGACTTTTGGGCTAAGATTAGCAAGCAACACAACTTCAATACAAAAGCAAAAAAAAAAATAAAAAAAAAATCCTCTTGTGTGTTTGTCATGCAGTTAATTAAGCCAGAGATAATTGAAAAGCAAAGTCTCGGCAAGAAAACGTTATTCAATGTATGAGTATTTTAGTGAGTTTTTGTAAGACAGACAGACAGACAGATAGATAGATAGACAGATAGAATGTCCTGTTGTATGAGGGCGACAGGACGGGTTTGTTGCCAAGGTAACACGTAAACAAAGTTATGGTTATTTTTGAAAGCTAGGTGTCGTGAACAGGACATCGACTGGATAAAGCACAGGTGTCAAACTCCAGTCCTGGAGGGCCACTGCACTGCATCTTTTAGATGTGCCTCTGCTGCACCAGACCTGAATATAATAATTAGGTCATTAGCAGGACTCTGGATAACTGATCTTCACAAGGAGGAGGTAATTAAGCCATTTCTTTCCAGTGTTTTGAACTTGCGGCACTTCTAAAAACTGCAGGACACCGGGCCTTGAGGACTGGAGTTTGACACTCCTGGGATAAAGGATTCGTAATGAGGGCGGGGTTTGTTGCCGAGGTAACACGTAAACAAAGTTATGGTTATTTTTTAAAGCTAGGTGGTGAACAGGACATCGACTGGATAAAGGATCCGTAACACTTATGGCTTTCTTCGGCTTGACCCAGATGGGTTATCAAAACCCAATCGGTGATAACATGCTCCGAAATCCCCGGGGAGTGCCTCCGTCTCAAGGTAAGAAGCAGCTAGGCTCTACATCTGAACTCTACATTTATCATGGATGCAACCTCAGTCAAAACAGACCTCAGCATTCAGTTAAACGTTTTGTAATTAAGTTTTAAAGAAAGTTCAGTCATTTATTTAAAAGTTAAAACTAGTATCAAACTCCAGCGCCATATAACTTTATTCAAAAATTAGGCAGACATGCATTGAAAGACATGAGTAAAAAAATTAAACAGAAATACAATAAATAAACACAGAAGTACTTTAATGATTAAATAATTAATTTTTTTATTCTGAGTAGAGCATAAAAATCTGAGTTTAGCAAATTGTCCTTGTAGTAAGTAAAAACACGCAACAATGATTTTTAGGGGAAAAAAGTTTAAGAGCTAAGTCACTGTAATAATTAGCTTCATCTGTGGAAACATTTCTGTTTTTAGATGACTGTTTTAAAGTCAGAAGAGAATTTCAGCCATTGGTTAAAGAACAGGGAACCCTCGTAAACAAAGAAGTGACCAAAGCACTACTTCAACCTCCTTGCTACAGCGTTGATGATCATCAAGGGAGTCATGAGCGATTAGCAGAAATGGTGAAAAAGGCTCAACCACCCAGGCGTAAGCTGGCAGACTTTTAAAAAAAGCATTTGTTATGGGCTCCTTTAGACGTTTGCAAAAAAAAAACTAAAAGCCTCTTCTGTCCTCCAGTTCCCAACCAGCTGTATGTAATTCCTCTGACAGAAAACCAGAAGTACGGATGGATGAGACACATGAGCACTGAACCTTGGACCCAATGCCAAAGGTTTCCTAAAATAAACAGCGAGATGACAAAGCGAGTATCACTACCATCACACATCAGTATATTTTTCCACCAGTCGAGGCCTCTGTCGGTATAATCCAACTGTTGTTTTCCCAGGTTCGTTGGTACAATGACCTTGATACACCGAGACTTCAGCTTGTTCTGAGCTCCCTCATGGTTTGGCTTCGTGAAGCAGAAGCACGCACACACTCCCTTCCACATGTCACTGTTGTTTTGAAAGTCAAAAAAAAAAAAAAAAAAGCCTGCAACTTTTTGACTCTTCAATCTTATTTTATTGAATCAAATTTAATTGCTTTGTTGTTCCTGTCGGCTGTTTCTTTTTATGTATAAGTGTTTGTATGTGTGCATGTAACCTTTGTTTAACCGGGTTTGTCTCATTGAGATTAAAAAATTCTTTTTTAAGAGAGATTTGGCCAAGACTCTCAGCAACACACAGACGGTTACAAATCAAAAGTACAAAATGTGGCCTTAAATACATATATTTAACAAATAATTGCTCTAATTAATGAATATTGTACGCTATTTTAATTGTGCACTATGAAATGTACAACAATACTATAATACTCTGTTAAATCTCTAGTAAATACAAAATGTACAAGTTGACATTCTAAAAAGTTGGTTTTTGTGCTGTAAAGAGTTGTATCCACTGTCTACAAGAAATTCAGATAACATGAGCAATTATAAAAAATGTTTTGCTTTGGGATTAATAATGTATTTATCAATTGAAAATTCAGAAATACTAGACGGAGGTTAAAGAATCTCCAAAGCTTCAGTCCAACTGAATGTGATCCAAGAAAGGAACAGTGGAGAATCAGCAAA